>NC_091464.1:92086411-92428911 GCF_027789765.1 Dendropsophus ebraccatus
TGCTGGACTATTACATGCTGTGCTGTTGTTTCTGACAATGGGATCTGCAACAAGGTCTCCTGGACCCCGATACTTAGCAGTGGAGGTAAAGCAGTAAACAGCCCCAAGAGTCTTATGTCACCATACTATTACACCCCTCTCAGAGTATTACAGAGAGAGAGAGAGATGCAGCTGCATCTCCCTCCTCCCCCTCCTTTTATCTACTGACAGAAATTTTTTTTAAGACTGAGGAGATATAGGACTTAACCACTGCAATGAGTTTGTATGTTTTCTCCGTGTCCAAGGGCAACATTTTCAAAGAGTTTGTATGTTCTCTCCATGTCCAGGAGCAACATCTTCAAAGAGTTTGTATGTTCTCTTCATGTCCAAAGGCAACATGTTCAAAGAGTTTGTATGTTCTCTCCACGTCCAAAGGCAACATCTTCAAAGAGTTGGTATGTTCTCTCTTTGTTTACGTGGGTTTCCACCGGGTACTTTGGTTTCTTCCCAAAACATAGATAGGTGAGCCAGGTGAGATTGTGAGCCATAATAGGGAAAGGGACCAAAACTGTCAAACTATGTAAAGTGCTGCGGAATTAGTTTGTGCTATACAAATTTTTATTATTATTATTATTATTATTATTAGCCATATCTTGATGGATAAAAACTATAGGCTACAATAAAAATTAGGAAATATTTTTGGGAGTAGCCCACTGGCTTATGTGTATGCACTTGTGCCAACTCTTCCTGACAGATGATGTTGGTGAATAGAGGGATCGGGCATGTGGAATCTCAATGCCTGATCTGTCACCACTGAATCCCAATAGAAAACCTCTCCTGCTCTGGACAGTTCCTGACATGGACAGAGGTGGCAGCAGAGAGCACTGTGTCAGGCTGAAATGAATACACCACTTCCTCCTGGACATGCAGCAGCTGATAAGTACTGGAAGACAAGAGATTTATTAATAGAAGGGAATTACAAATCTTTGCCACTTTCTGCCACCAGCTGATTTGAAAGAAAACAAAAATTGGGGGTGAACTACCCCTTTAAGACATAAATGAAACTGCCTGAAAGATTCAGATTTGCCTGAAAATTTCAGCAATGTGACTTTGGCGCAGGGCCGGGATTTCACACGTTTCCTCAGCTCAGCGACTTCCAGAAAAGGTTGGAAGTGATTTACATTCCTTGCACTTTCACCTCCCCCCAAAAAGTCCAGCCATTTAAAATGCATTGGTATAACATCCATTGTCTCATCCCTTATTAACCGGGAATATTAAACGCCACCGCGCTATTTAAGGGGAATATTAAATATTAAGGGTTTTTTCAAATGAATATTAAAATATTTAAAGGTGTGAAATGAAACAGTGAAGGTAACGTAGGGTGAGACTGAAACCAATGTACGCCGGCGAGGAGCGGCCGCCCTTGGCTTTGTGTGTCCAGAGCTGCTTAAAGGAGAACTCCACTTTATATTAAAGGGCTTGTCCAGGCTTAAAAGAACATGGTCACTTTCTTCCAGAAACATCAGCACCCCTGTTCTCAGGTTGGGTGTGGGTATTGTTGCTCAGTTCCATTGAAGTGAATGGAAGTGAATTGTAATACCACACACAACCTGAGGACAAGGGTGGCGCTGTTTCTGGAAGAAAGTAGCTGTGCTTTTTCTAATCCTGGACAAGCCCTTTAACATCTACTTATAACAATTAGTAAGACTTTGCTTTACTTATTCTACAGTGATGATCCATTACATCCTATCTCATTCTATAGCATAGATCACCACTTAAAGGGGTTGTCCTGTTTAGAAAATTCCTTTCTATTTGACTACAGTGGGGTCCACTGTTCAGGATACTCTTCTAGTGGACTGTAATGTGGTTACAAAGAGCGTCTCTCATCCTGGAGGACCCGTCCCGTCCTGCATTACACACACAGCACACTGATATGGATGGACACAATGTAACACTTCATGTCACCTATGGTGGCGCTGCAGGGAAAGTGAACACTCACTGACAGGTTTTCACACAGATCACCTGATCACACTGATCATTGGGAGATGACACTTTATGATCTGCTTACTGGCAGGAGACACTTTTAATAAGAAGGGGAGAACCCCTTTAACTTTACCCAAAAAGTGTCTATTTGTGGTAAAAACAAGACTTTTCTCCTATGCTGCAGGTGGAGGTGTATCGGCGCCTTTGACAGTGTTGAAATTGGGGACGTGAGAGATAACTGGATCCCTGTGATCTGAGCTCCCACAATGCATTGCAATTACAGGGATCCAGATCTGCCACTGGCTGAACAGAGAGGATACAGAAGTATAAAAATTACCTAAATAAACAAGTGCATGTTACTTAGATAAACTTGTATCAGGTTCGATGCAGTTTTGATTATTTAAGGTGGAGTTTCCTTTAAGGTGACCCTGAGAGTTAGGCGTCTCGCCCATGTATCCTGGATGGGGGGTGACTGATGTGCGTGACAGCCTGATGAGTGGGTCCGTGTAAGGTCAGTGTCCTGCAGATTTGGTGTTTCCGAGTAAACATCTGGCTCCTTACAATATTAATGAGTCTGGTGCTTTGGAGGGACCCGGATTCCCCCATTATCACAGACCTAGCGTGCCGCCTCCAGTCTCTTACAGGGTCTAATTTCTTACCCAAACAAATCTGACACAGTACCCCAGAGGCAGGAGGACCCCGAGTCCCTGGAGCTGCCATTCCCCTCACTGACCTCCAGCTCGGCGCTTCTATCAGCTACATGAAGATTTAGGATGTAATGAATTAGCAGATCACAGTCCGGACAGCATTATATTCATGTATATGTAGGGAAAGGTCTATAGACGTCAGAAGACAAAAGCCTAAATCACCTGCTGAACCAACAAGATATCTGCAAAACCAGGAAAATATCATACTGCAATAATTTACTGGTAACAGAATGTAACATACTGTATATAACAGCGATGACTATACAGCTAGGGTGATAGAG
The DNA here is from genome assembly GCF_027789765.1 of Dendropsophus ebraccatus. Classification (NCBI taxonomy): domain Eukaryota; kingdom Metazoa; phylum Chordata; class Amphibia; order Anura; family Hylidae; genus Dendropsophus; species Dendropsophus ebraccatus. Next base: position 92,089,362 of record NC_091464.1, read on the forward strand.
AGGAATTACCACCCACACAGAGGTGCGGATACAAAGAAATGCACAGAGGTCACTGAGAATGCAGCCTATCCACTAGAGTAATGACCGACCGCACTCTGTATGCAAGAATATACTATATATCTACTACAATACTGCCCCTATATACAAGAATATAACTACTATAATACTGCTCCTATATACAGGAATATAACTACTATAATACCCCCCCCCCCTATATACAGGAATATAACTACTATAATACTGCCCCTATATACAAGAATATAACTACTATAATACTGCTCCTATATACAAGAATATAACTACTATAATACTGCTCCTATATACAGGAATATAACTACTATAATACTGCTCCTATATACAGGAATATAACTACTATAATACTGCTCCTATACACAGGAATATAACTACTATAATACTGCTCCTATATACAAGAATATAACTACTATAATACTGCTCCTATATACAGGAATATAACTACTATAATGCTGCTCCTATACACAGGAATATAACTACTATAATACTGCTCCTATATACAGGGATATAACTACTATAATACTGCTCCTATATATAAGAATATAACTACTATAATACTGCTCCCTATATACGGGAATATAACTACTATAATACTGCCCCTATATACAAGAATATAACTACTATAATACTGCTACTATATACAGGAATATAACTACTATAATACTGCTCCTATATACAGGAAAATAACTACTATAATACTGCTCCCTATATACAGGGATATACTACTATAATACTGCTCCTATATACAGGAATATAACTACTATAATACTGCTCCCTATATACAGGAATATAACTACTATAACTGCTCCTATATACAGGGATATAACTACTATAATACTGCTCCCTATATACAGGAATATACCTATTATATCAGTGTTTGTAATGAATACAATATAACCAGTAATATAGGACACTGTATATATTTTTGCTTTTTCACCCTTATTATTACTGATATAATTTTCTCTGTTATTACGGTGATTATTACGCTCTTCTCTTTATCGCTCACCGGGCGTCCACTCCTATTCCACCAACAGATCTGACGACAGATTATCTGCCAAAGATTTGAAGCCAAACCCAGGAACAGACTATAAACAGAGAACAGGTCATAAAGGAAAGACTGAGATTTCTCCTCTTTTCAAATCCACTCCTGGGTTTGGCTTCAAATCTTTGGCAGATAATCTGTCGTCAGATCTGTTGGTGGAATAGGGCCTCTCCTTCCTCCGTTCCTTCTTCCATCTTTGATCCCCCCCCCCCCCCCAATCTTTTCGGCGTCTGCGCTAACATTTACAGGGCTTTATTTTATACCGTTACCAGTAAACTCTAAATCGCCCGGAACGCTTGTAAAGCCTTTAATAATTTACTCTAAACTCCAGCCCATCCGCAAACCTGACAGCAACATTAAATGTGACTAATTGGATGGCGAATCTGCCAGAGACAACAGATGGAGGAGAGAAGGAGCCGGGGAGGGAATTGTCACATGATTTGGGGGGGATATTTTTTTTCTCTCATTATTTTGCACAGAGGGTCTTGAGTGGATAATGGTGATTATGTTCCAGAAGATGATAGCAGAACTCGGCAGGGAAGTGCAGCAGCCTGCCATTATTTCTTAGCAGAAGTGGCGCGCTATCTGGGAGCAGGAGAGGAGAGACCACACACCTACTGTTTAACGCTCCTGTGCAGCCGCTACCTCCGCCAAATACGGCAGGAAAGCGAGGAGCGCCGCGCACATAACCATTGTTTTTAATTGTTTTCTTCCAGCACCTGTTGCTACCGACAGAACCTTGAATATGGCGCCGCTCTAATCCTCATGTACAAGGCGATAGTGTGGGAGTATACAGAAATCCTATCTCTGGTATTAACAGCATTGTGACGGCTGGGGACTGTGACATCACTGTGTATTATCCCTGTACTGTGACATCACTGTGTGTATTATTCCTGTACTGTGACATCACTGTGTATTATCCCTGTACTGTAACATCACTGTGTATTATCCCTGTTCTGTGACATCACTATGTATTATCTCCCTGTACTGTGACATCACTGTGTATTATCCCTGTACTGTGACATCACTGTGTAGTATCCCTGTACTGTGACATCACTGTGTATTATCCCTGTACTGTGACATCACTGTGTGTATTATCCCTGTACTGTGACATCACTGTGTGTATTATCCCTGTACTGTGACATCACTGTATATTATCCCTGTACTGTGACATCACTGTATATTATCCCTGTGCTGTGACATCACTGTGTGTAGTATCCCTGTACTGTGACATCACTGTGTGTATTATCCCTGTACCTTGACATCACTGTGTATTACCCCTGTACTGTGACATCACTGTGTGTAGTATCCCTGTACTGTGACATCACTGTGTATTATCCCTGTACTGTGACATCACTGTGTGTATTATCCCTGTACTGTGACATCACTGTGTCTATTATCCCTGTACTGTGACAACACTGTGTGTATTATCCCTGTACTGTGACATCACTGTGTCTATTATCCCTGTACTGTGACATCACTGTGTGTATTATCCCTGTACTGTGACATCACTGTGTGTATTATCCCTGTACTGTGACATCACTGTGTGTATTATCCCTGTACTGTGACATCACTGTGTGTATTATCCCTGTACTGTGACATCACTGTGTGTATTATCCCTGTACTGTGACATCACTGTGTGTATTATCCCTGTACTGTGACATCACTGTGTGTATTATCCCTGTACTGTGACATCACTGTGTGTATTATCCCTGTGCTGTGACATCATTAGGAGAATACAATTTGTTTGTCTTCTAAAGATAAGGGTCTCCACAGTGGATTTGTTCCTTACTGGAAGCTATAGGCCCTGTAATTACTCCTTATGCTCCTACTTGAGGGATTGTTCTTCTAACTTATCTGTATTAACTTACATGGAAATACTAGATGCACCCACTGACAGCTTTGGACTACCCGACCACAGGAAAATAACATGTATCTCAGAATCTCCGCACTCGCTTGTCCTCTAAATTCAACCTAACCCCCCATTCTAAGAATATATTCTGTAAGCCGGGAATGGTCACTGGAGGTTTCCAGCAATTCTGAGCTGGTGACCATGTCAGGTCTCAGTGGAGCGGAACGCGTCACATTCGACCTTAGGATGAACGTATTGCAACACCATGGATGAAGAAAAACACAGAAAATAGAAATCTACCCTTAAGAAGACTGAAAACCCGAGAAGGATCCAAGGAGAAGGAAGGACGCAGTGATTCATATGGCTGTCAGCGCTCTATACTCCATACTGGGGACTGCAGCCTGGATAGTCTGATTATTGGGGAGATTATAATACATAACTATTAACCAGACCCAGGACCTCACCCTACACTGATATACAACATCTCTGAAGAGAGGACAGGTCACACCACACCTGACTGTACAAAAGGGATGAAGATGCCAATGAAGATGCCAAGGAACACGCCAATGAAGACTTCCATGAAGACACCAATGAAGATGCCAACGAACACACGAATGAAGATGTCAATGATGATGCCAATATACCCATCAATTAAGACACCAATGAAGACCTCAATGAAGACGCCAATGTACCTGTTAATAAAGAGACCAATGAGCACGCTAAAGTACCTGCCATTGAAGACTCCAATGTACACACCAATGAATACACCAATGTACATGCCAATAAAGATGCCAATGTACATGCCAATGAAGGCATCAATGAGAACACCAATGAAGACGTCAATTAAGACAACAATGAGAACACCAATGAAGACGCCAATGAGAATGCCAATGAACACACCAATGAAGACGCCAATGAAAATGCCAACGAACACACCAATGAAGATTCCAATGAAAACACCAATGAGAAGGCCAATGAGAACGTCAATGAACATACCAGTAAAGGTGCCAATGAAGATACCAATGAACACACCAATGAACATGCCAATGTATACACCAATGAAGATACCAATTAACACACCAGAGAAGATGCCAATAAAGACACCAATGAGAAAGCGAATGAGAACGCCAACAAACATACCAATGAAGACGCCAATGAGAATGCCAACAAACATACCAATGAAGACGCCAATGAGAATGCCAATGAACATACCAATGAAGATGCCAATGAAGACACCAATGAAGCTGCCAATGTACGAGCCAATGAAGATACCAATAAAAAGACCAATGAAGACGCGAATGAACACACCAATAAAGACGTCAATGAACACACCAATGAAGATGCCAATGAAGATGCCTGTCACGTACAGCGAGGACTGACTGTGATCTCACTCCTTCTCCCTCCATGATAAGTAGCCACCTGGCAGACTATCTATACTTGTGTTGATCATATTCTGAGAAAGAATCTAGGTCAGTGATCCATCTGTCCTCACCACTCTGGTACAGTAGAGATGGTTTCTTCTTTGATGGGAGACACCTTGCCACTAGGACTTGTCCTCCTTCCTGCCTTGCAAGGACTGAGAAAGATGCTTAGTCTACGATGGTGGCCAGAATGGAAGGAGTTATCCACCCTGGAAGATACAATCTCTTCTCTGGGAAAAGATCTGACTCTTTTGCCAATGAGGAGTAGAGGAATGACTCATCGGGATGGATATATTGTATCCCCTAAGACCTAAGAGTTCAATAATTCCTGGCGATTTAAATAACTTCCCGCCTATGTGATTCCTAACATATTTGCAAGTCACTTTATTTACCAAAATGCTTCTTACCCCATAAAAAACTTGGGTCACTAGGTGTCTAACTTCTTTACTGCTCATTGTCTGTTGTTAAGGGAATTCTGTCTCATAACACATAACACATCAAGACAGAACACAAAAAGTGTGAGTGGAGGTTAGTTACTGCTATGTGAAAGAGAGGGGGAGAAGGATATACACTATCCCTGAAAGGTAAATCAAGGCTTCCTATTCATTTCATCATCATTATTATTATCAGTTTAATGCTTAGTGTGACCCCTTCCTTTCCGTGCTGCTGCTTCTTTTATTTCCTTGCATAGTGCATAGTGCATTAGTAACCTCCTTCTCTCTCCACATACAATGTATAGTAGTGTGCAGTAAATAAACCCGCAGCACAGTACTATCCTGTTCAGTCCACTGTACTTTGTCATGGAATAGCAGGAAGGAGTAACTGCTGGGATTGTCCAGACAAGTAAGGGAAAGAAAGTACCTGTATGTGCACTGCTGGCAGACAGCCAAGCTCCTTCCCCGCCCCCTACTATAGAGACATTGATAAATCGCTGTCCACTAGTTTGCTCTCAGAGGTTTGAGAGTTACCTGTAACTAAAAAATGATAGAAAAAAAATTCTAGGTAAGCTTTATATATTCTTCTGCCATTAAGTAGGAGGAGCTAATCATTATAATGGATACATTGTATCTCCTCTATGACATAGAAGGTAAATATTTATCACCCTGATGGATGCAATGTATCTAACAATCTAATAATACTCTGTCAATAAGAAGAGGGAGGAGCTAATGATCATGAAGGCAACATTGTAGAGAGGGTCGGAATACTCTAAGGTCAGGTGCTGTCAGATATGCGTTCTGATAGGCCGTGACAGATCACTTATAAAGCAGCCGGATTCCTCTGCCCTATAAGTCCCTGGATGTGTTAACAAAATGTTCACCGAGGCTAAAGAAGGGGGTGTGTGTATATATATATATATATATATATATATATATATATATATATATATACAGTACAGTATGCATTGGCCTACAATAATAAAAAAGCTTCTTCTTCCTAAAGTTTGGTACTGGAATATAGCAATTTGACGTAGTATGGAAGGGAAAGGGTTAATCTTTGACCTCAGCTGCAGTTGATAAGGGGTTAAGTTGTGGAGATGATGGGGTCACTTCTGTCCATGACCCCCAGATCAGCAGCTAAAAAGGCGAATCTAATCCAGTGTGTGACCCCTGAGGAGATGCCAGGGATAATCCTGTCTGTGATGGGGGGGAGGCAGGAAGGGGTTAATCCGCCGCCGCGCGCCCTGCTGTTGCTGCCCGCACTCTCTGCCGTCTCTCCTAAAGTGATGACTTTGCTGAGCAAATATTAATCCTCCCTCCTGTAACCTTGCAGCACATATGTCTGAGAGATGAAGCTATGACACACTGACATGTGCCGGGGAGGTGGGGGGATCAGCTGCGGGGGAGAGGAGGAGGAATGTAATAACCTCCTTAAAGGGGAACTCCACCCTGACCCGGAAAAATCAATGGTCAATTCCTTCAAATGACTTGGGGGGTCATGGGGGTCCCCCAGGGAGGGTGACTGTGTAATCTCCTATGGACAGTATTAGAAGGACAGAGTGGCCTTGATGAGATAATTCTTTGAAGGTTACAACTTGAATACTGCGGTGTGATCCTTGTAAAGTTTTAGGATACAGGCACTATATGGGAGTTTTATGTTTATACTATATGGAAGTTTTATATTTGCACTATATTATATCATGTGTTCTTTGTATGATGCTAGTATACAGGCATTATATGGTGGTTTACTTTATGTGTTCTTTATATGGTACTAGTATAATAGCACTATATGGTAGTTTTATGTTTGCACCGTATTGCATTGCTATGTGCAGTGGCATAGCTACCATAGAGGCAGGGTAGGCAGGTGTTATGGGGCCCATGCAGGAAGGGGACTCGGGGATGCACAGGAAAGATAAGAGCCTCATGTGTCCTTCTGCTTAACTCCTTATGTACTGTAGCATGTAAGTGACCCAAACCTCACTTACATGCTGCAACATAAAAAAGGGTTAATATGCAGAGGACAAGGAGATCTCTGCTTCACTGCTCTGATAACCCCTGATCTCTGTTCTCCGGCTGCTGCAATTAAGTAGGATAATGTGCCAGAGGTCAGGGGTTATCAGTGCATCAGCAGTGAAGCAGAGATCTCATTATCTTCCCTTTTAACTCTTTTTTTGTGTTGCAGCATGTATGTGAACTTTAGGTCACTTACACACTGCAGTACATAAGGGGTTAAGTAGAAGGTAGTCTCCTAATGGGCCCTTATAGTTAAATACAGTGGACTGACAGAGCAAGCAGCCATTGGCTCTCTGCTCTGCCAGTACTTTGTGTTGTGTGTAGGGGAGGGGGGGACCCTTTACACTTTTTTGCTATGGGGCCCTATGAATCCTAGCTACATCCCTGGCTATGTGATATTTGTATTGTACTAATATGATGGCACCATACAGCCGTTTTATGCTGGCACTAGATTACTGTATTGTGTGTTGGTTGTATAGTATTAGTAGAAAGGCAATATATGGCAGGTTTATGCTGGCACTACATTACATTGTTATAAGTTCTTTGTATGGTACTTATATATAGGCACTATGTGGTAGTTTTATGTTTGCACTGTATTACATTGTTAGGTGTTACTTGTATTGTACTAGTATTTAGCCACTATATGGTCATTTTATGCTGCCACTATATTACTTTATTGTGTGTTGGTTGTATAGTATTAGTATTACAGCGCTATATGGCAGTGTTAGGTGGCTACTATAATTGTACCGCTATATGTTCTTTCTACAATACTAGTATAAAGTAGTATTACAGGGGTAGTATATTGTATTTGTTCCTTGTATGGTACCAGTATAAATGCACTATATGGCAGCTTTATATCTGCACTATATTATATATTATTGTTATGTGTTTCTAGTAAAGTACTAGTATAGGGTCACTATATGGTAGTTTTATGTTTGCACTGTATTACATTGTTATGTGGTTTTTATATTGTACTAGTATATAGGCAGTATATGGCCGTTTTATGTTATATCACTTGTGTGTTGGTTGTATATTATTAGTGTAAAGGCACTGTATAGCAGCTTAATGTTTCCACTGTATTACATTGTTATGGTTTCTTGTATTGTACTAATATATAGGCAGTATATGGCCGTTTTATGCTGGCACTATATTACTTGTGTAATAATAATAATAATATTTATTTGTATAGCGCCAACAGATTCCGCAGCGCTTGTGTGTTGGTTGTATGGAATTAGTACAATGGCACTCTATGGCAGTGTTATGTGGCCACTATGTTACAGTGATATGTGTTCCTGGTACGGTAATAGTATGAGGCCACTATTGTATATGGTTAGTGCTGGACAAGCTGTAACAAAGTCTCTGAACCCTTTTATATATATATATATATATATATATATATAATTCCTCCAAGTATACGGCACTATGTGCGGCACATTACGGCCACCTGTAATGGTCAGTGTGATATCAGATACAATGAGTTTCCCCTAATTGAGATGATACACAAGGCTTCTGATCCTTTATGCTTCGCTCTGCTCTCTCTTCCCCGGACATCACACAAGGCGCCATATGCGCCATTCTTTGATTTTTACCCCTTGGCGCTCTATGACCCTGCGGAGTCCTGACACTTCCACAATCACAAGGAATTTTCCTGCCAATAATGGGAATTTTCAAAAAGGGAACACGCTGAGGTCTCCTCCCCGACCGCGGAACCGCCAGAAGAGGATACAGTGGGAGGTATGAGAAAGCGTGGAGAGCGCCGGAGGCAACGGCCATCTAAGGAGGAGCAGCGTACAGAAAACGAGAAATTATACCTAAATGAGGAGCCAGGAGGTCCGGAGAGAAGACAAACACATAACCAGAGCACATATACTGTTATATATCCTCCCAGCCAGCAGTATGGATAGAGGATTCATAAGACCCAGTCAGATATGGCAGCATTACATATTACACCGGATATACTACGGTAAAGGGGGAAGGGATATTATAGTAGTTATATTCTTGTATATAGGGGCAGTATTATAGTAGTTATATTCATGTATATAGGAGCAGTATTGTAGTAGTTATATCCCTGTATATAGCGGGCAGTATTATAGTAGTTATATTCATGTATATAGGAGCAGTATTATAGTAGTTATATCCCTGTATATAGCGGGCAGTATTATAGTAGTTATATTCCTGTATATAGAAGCAGTATTATAGTTGTTATGACAAAGTAGAAAAAGAGGCTGGGGCACTCACCGGACTTGCAACTTCAGTTTAATAAACGGTAAGGCTTCAATCCATAGGTAAGGGAGGACAGATTCCCCGGCAGGAAGAAGCGCCGAGTGGGCGTGAAACGTCGTCCCGGGGGTGTAAGCGCCCGCTATTCCATCTGTCCTCCCTCACCTATGGATTGAAGCCTTACCGTTTATTAAACTGAAGTTGCAAGTCCGGTGAGTGCCCCAGCCTCTTTTTCTACTTTGTCATTACATACGCTATCCTGTTCTTCTGGGAGCACCCCTCTTGCTCAGTTGATTCAGGTCGGATCCCAATCAGCTCCACAGCGCTACTAACACCGGCAGTGCCGACCATACTCTACATCTACATTATAGTTGTTATATTCCTGTATATAGGAGCAGTATTATAGTAGTTATAGTCTTGTATATAGGGACCAGTATTATAGTAGTTATATTCATGTATATAGGAGCAGTATTATAGTAGTTATATCCCTGTATATAGGTGCAGTATTATAGTAGTTATATTCCTGTATATAGGGGGCAGTATTATAGTAGTTATATTCATGTATATAGGAGCAGTATTATAGTAGTTATATCCCTGTATATAGCGGGCAGTATTATAGTAGTTATATTCCTGTATATAGGAGCAGTATTATAGTAGTTATATTCTTGTATATAGGAGCAGTATTATAGTAGTATATCCCTGTATATAGGATGCAGTATTATAGTAGTTATATTCCTGTATATAGGAGCAGTATTATAGTAGTTATATTCCTGTATATAGGAGCAGTATTATAGTAGTATATTCCTGTATATAGGAGCAGTATTATAGTAGTTATATTCCTGTATATAGGAGCAGTATTATAGTAGTTATATTCTTGTATATAGGAGCAGTATTATAGTAGTTATATTCCTGTATATAGGAGCAGTATTATAGTAGTTATATTCCTGTATATAGGAGCAGTATTATAGTAGTTATATCCCTGTATATAGGGGCAGTATTATAGTAGTTATATTCCTGTATATAGGGGGCAGTATTATAGTAGTTATATTCCTGTATATAGGAGCAGTATTATAGTAGTTATATCCCTGTATATAGGGAGCAGTATTATAGTAGTTATATTCTTGTATATAGGGGGGCAGTATTATAGTATGTTCTTATATTCTTGTATATAGGAGCAGTATTATAGTAGTTATATTCCTGTATATAGGGGGCAGTATTATAATAGGTATATTCCTGCATATAGGAGCAGTATTATAGTAGTTATATTCTTGTATATGAGGGCAGTATTATAGTATGTACTTATATTCTTAAATATTGGAGCAGTATTATAGTAGTAGGAGATAGTATGATAACTGGTTTCCATGGTCATCCTCCTAGTAGTCATTCCTGATTTCTCTTTCCTCAGTTGCCGTGATCATCGCCTAATTCCTTTACTAGTTAATCTTCCCTTTAAATATTATTTGCATCTTAGTCATGTCATCTATTTAAAGACATCTCATCTACATTTCAATAAACTGGATACAGCAGCCACTTATCTTCATTTATTTGGCGGTAACAGCCAGGTGTCCACTGCTCGGCACCTATATATTAGAGTAACACCAGGTACGTGGATCAGATACATTCTATCTCATTACTTTGCTTCTCGTCACATTAATTCGTGTAGGTGAAGAAAGTACAGCTGCCCTTTTATCTGTATGACGACTATGACCGGCCACCTGAGGGTCTCTATGGAGTCAGCTGGAGCCACCTGCAATCTTCATACATTATAACAATTTTCGATGCTTTCTTATTCTGCCCGGTTGGTTGCCGCATTGCTCCCGGCTTCTGCGAAGTGGCGGACCCCTAAGAAGATACCTGAACAATACAGTACAAAGAAGGATGAGAACGTGAGACAAGGTACCACCGGGGAGATGGAGGACAATGCACGTTCGGCGTTCGACAGCACCGGCGACATCTTCACCGGATGTGTGCCAAATCTCCATGCTGGTAATTAGCTGCCGCGCTCTGACAGATCATTATGAGAACATTAGCAGGCATTAGTGAGAATTACCCATTCTTCACACATTGATTACGTGCCATCTTGTAGTCGTTAGTGTATCGGCATCTAAAAGCACCACTTAGCCTCCCCTCTGGCTGCCCGCATCCATTCACTGCAACCTGCGGAGGGCCACCGGAAAAGTGCGCACGCCGCCTCAGACGCCCACAATTACCAGGGTGGGAGAGGAGAGATGATTAAATGCAGATTTAACGCCATTTAGACTCATTATGGTACACATTAACCCCTAACATCCCACACAGAAGAGAACACGGGGGCATACAGCGAGAGAACGCCACCTGGTCGCAATTTCTGATGTGATGTATATCAGCAGTGATGTATCAGTGTGAGTCCATTAAGAACGTCTATGTACTCGCTGATGCGTCTGTGCAGGGAAAAACAGAAATGCTGTGTAATTTCTCCCATTGAGGTCAATGGGGGTTGGAAAATGAACTAATGAAAATTCGGATTTGCATTCCATAACCCAAACCTTTTGAAATTTTACGTTCTAATTTAAAAAATAAAAAATAAAAATTACATGTGAACATATAAAGTTTATTTTGTAAGACTCCTGTCTCTATGTGACACTTATCTGTATCATCCTCACTACCAGTGTAGACGGGGTCTTAGATCAGGTTCATCGAGATGCGGCTGTGAACAATGCCTCTAGTTTAGCTGATTGGAGTGTACGGTAGTCTTAAAGGGGTACTCCGACATCAGCTCAAAATAAAGAAACATGCTTAACAATTGCTTACCTGTCTGCTCCAGTTGTAAAACAACAAAAAAATGCCATTGCCCTCCCACCCTGCCTTCTCCCCTCCCACAGCACTCCCGTCACTTCCCAGCCCAGAGCTTCTGCAGAACATCCAATGTCAAGCAGTTCATACTGGGGTTGCAGCACCGTCTGTATTCATCTCATCTGCCTGTGACATTGCTCAGCAAGAGGCAGCATGCTGTAATTACACCTTACTCTAAGAAATAAAAAAAAAATATATATATATGTATGTATCTGAAGAGGCTGTTGGTTTTAGGGGCCAGTCAGAGGTGATGACATCACTCAGGGCGTGGGGCTAGAGCTCAGATACAATATCTAGCCACACCTTCCGAGGCCGCAGAGGATGATGTCTTGTCTTCGGAAAGAGGGAGCAGCCGAGGAGCTGGAGACAACACAACAAGGAGAATAAAAGGGCTACACAACTTCCTGCCAGGGTTGGATCGCAGAAAACCCTCTGAGGCCAGGACTATAAGTGATAGCACTATATTATTATTATACTATAAGTCATGCCATTATATGATAATGTATTAACCCTCTAAATCATGCTCCATCATAGGTTCAGGCTACTGCCTGTCTCTTCCCCATTTTTTATACTGCTGTTCGGGTCCAGATATAATGGTGGGGCTAGTGATATAACCATTTAAAAAATGACGGACATTGTCGCCCTCTGACCTCTGGGATCCCAATAAATGATGACATTGAGGCCATATAAACGGCTCTCCAGGATGGCAGAGAGTCCCCGCTCCTTCTCCCTCATCCTAATCCTTCGCAGTTCACATTTCCCCTCGAAGAGATTTTTACAGCTCAAGATTTGACTCCTGGCTCCGAAATAAGTAAAAACTCTCCAGCTAATAAAACTCAATATGTGCTAAGTCACAAGTTCCTAAATCTCTCCGCACCACAAGTGTCCTCGCTGCGAATACTTGGAGGGATCAGAAAACATTAATTTCAGGAATAAATAAGGAAAAGGAGATTTCCCCCGAACATGAGAGAAGACATTAACCAGCAACGTCAGATGCAAATGCCACCAAATCTAATCCACCCCCCCAATACTTAATCACTAGGGAAGGATTTGGTATTGACCTAGATCCCGAGTATTCAGAAAAGTATCGGGGAGAAGACGACTGTTCACACCAAGAGGCGGGAAACAAGAACGAACCTGCAGGAGCTGGAAACTCCGAAATGTGAGAGGCCGGCAAATCAGCAACTGAACCAGAGAGGAAGGACAGAACACACACAGGAAAGATATATATATATATATATATATATATATATATATATATAGAGTATTATATTAGTTATATTCCTGTATATAGAGGCAGTATTATAGTAGTTATATTCCTGTATATAGGAGCAGTATTATAGTAGTTATATTCCTGTATATAGGAACAGTATTATAGTAGTTATATTCCTGTATATACTGTAGGAGCAGTATTATAGTAGTTACACGCAATGTGTAATTGTATCGGCTCTGCGAACCCTATAAGTACGTAAAACTATTCAATACTGTCAGTAGCACTGATTTATAAGTGCAATAACTATCCCATTTGTTCCTTAGATCCCCACATCTTGTTGTAATTGTTTTTATTGTAACACTTGTTCACTTGGTGTCATGTTTTGGAATACGTGTATCACACACACCCCCTCATCGGTGACGTCAGAAGAAGAGGCTTTAAACTGACAACCGATTCAAACCCCCGGAGGCTAGACGAAGCGGGAAAGTTAGCCCGCGAAACGGCCGTCGCCACGGTGCACAGCACCTCTGGACCTGTCTCCCCCTGCCCTGAGCTTATCTGCAAGATGACATCGTATCAATAAATCATCATAACTGCATCAACCCGGTGAGTGCCGCTGGTTTTTACTTCCTCAATGGCTTGTGCTGATTAAATGAATTGCTTTCTCATTTACGCTGAGCACCACTGTAATGCATGAATGTCACTGAGATTACTCAGTCAACAAAGACTACAACGCTCCTCATCTCACAAAGACACTTAATCTGAAAACATAAACAGCTCCACACAAATCACGGGTCACTGATAGTGCCAACACATCTATTTGCTTGTGCTTATAGTAGTTATATTCTTGTATATAGGGAGCAGTATTATAGTAGTTATATTCTTGTATATAGGGGGCAGTATTATAGTAGCTATATCCCTGTATATAGGAGCAGTATTATAGCAGTTACATTCTTGTATATAGGAACAGCATGGTAACAGTTATATTCCTGTATATAGGGGCAGTATTATAGTAGTTATATTCCTGTATATAGGAGCAGTATTATAGTAGGTATATTCCTGTATATAGGAGCAGTATTATAGTAATTATATTCCTGTATATAGGGGGCAGTATTATAGTAGTTATATTCTTGTATATAGGAGCAGTATTATAGTAGTTATATTCTTGTATATAGGAGCAGTATTATAGTAGTTATATTCTTGTATATAGGAGCAGTATTATAGTAGTTATATTCTTGTATATAGGAGCAGTATTATAGTAGTTATATTCCTGTATATAGGAGCAGTATTATAGTAGTTATATTCTTGTATATAGGAGCAGTATTATAGTAGTTATATTCCTGTATATAGGAGGCAGTATTATAGTAGTTATATTCCTATGTATTGGAGCAGTATTATAGTAGTTATATTCTTGTATATAGGGGCAGTATTATAGTAGTTCTGTTCTTGTAGTATATTGTTATAGGGCGCCTGCTCTGTGCTCTTGATGATCTGTGTTCTGTACATGCCGCGCTCCTGTACTGGCAGGCTCACTGAAAATAGACTGACTTCAGGATTTGTATTGCGCCTCTTAACTCATCAGACCTTTCACAGTTAGAAATATCGCCATCTCCTTCACCTTCGTGTGGAGCTCTATAAAACAAGGGATGCGGCCTGGCACGCTGTGTTCTCGGCGACTGCACTGAGCGCCCTGACAGCTCCCTCCGACCACTGCTGATGGATGGGCTATTTGCAGAGGTAACACAGGAAAGGCCATTTCTCTGAAGTGAAGTTTTCATCAGATCTGACTTTCTCCTTCCCACCTGCCCATAGATTGTTTTTCCCGGTAAATCGTTGACTCCTTCATAGACATATATAATGATCTGGACTTATTATAGCTTTTCTATCGCTATCACTGAGGGGAGGACAGAGGATAACGCTATTTGTCTTTCTGAGTAGAATGGCAGTGAATGGGTTAATGTATCCAAATATTACAGATATTATTCATCCTCAGAACCATTGGGGGCTTCGCCAGTCTAACAACAATTTCTGTCAGAATTAATCCCCTTCCCCGAAGACTCTGTAAGATGATATCAGAGCGGCCGTCACAGGAGCAGAGCAATAACTGAGAGGAACGCAGAGCGGCCGTCGTGTCTGCACCGACAACTACACGAACATCCAAACCACAAAGTGTTATACAGGACAGAATGTGACAGAGAGCCGTGTCTCACATGGGGAATGGGAGCTCTGATCTATCCATAGAGACTGGGAGCCCTGACATCAGTCCCATCCATAGAGACTGTGATCCCTGACCTCAGCCCCAACTATAGAGACTGTGAGCCCTGACCTCAGCCCCATCCATAAAGACTTTAACCACACAACTCAGCCCCATCCATAGGGACTGTGATCCCTGACCTCAGCCCCATCCATAGGGACTGTGATCCCTGACCTCAGCCCCATCCATAGAGACTGTGATCCCAGACCTCAGCCCCATCCATAGAGACTGTGAGCCTTGACCTCAGCCCCATCCATAGAGACTGTGAGCCCTGACCTCTGCCCCATCTATAGAGACTGTGAGCCTTGACCTCAGCAACATCCATAGAGACTGTGATCCCTGACCTCAGCAACATCCATAGAGACTGTGAGCCCTGACCTCAGCCCCATCCATAGAGACTTTAACCCCACAACTCAGCGCCATCCATAGAGACTGTGAGCCCTGACATCAGCCTTATCCATAGAGACTGTGATCCCTGACCCCAACCTCATCCATAGAGACTGTGAGCCCACAATTCAGCCCCATCCATAGAGACTGTGAGCCCTGATATCAGCCTTATCCATAGAGACTGTGATCCCTGACCCCAACCTCATCCATAGAGACTGTGAGCCCTGACATCAGCCTTATCCATAGAGACTGTGATCCCTGACCCCAACCTCATCCATAGAGACTGTGAGCCCACAACTCAGCCCCATGAATAGAGACTGTAAGCCCTGACATCAGTCCCATCCATAGAGACTGTGAGCCCTGACCTCAGCCCCATCCATAGAGACTGTGAGCCCTGACCTCAGCCCCATTCATAAAAACTGTGAGCCCTGACCTCAGCCCCATCCATAGAGACTGTGAGCCCTGACCTCAGCCCCATCCATAGAGACTGTGAGCCCTGACCTCAGCCCCATCCATAGCGACTGTGAGCCCTGACCTCAGCCCCATCCATAGAGACTGTGAGCCCTGACCTCAGCCCCATCCATAGAGACTGTGAGCCCTGACCTCAGCCCATCCATAGAGACTGATAGCCCTGACCTCAGCCCCATCCATAGAGACTGTGATTCGGCCTCTCCCCACATCAGTGACCTCCCCAGTGTCTTCTGGATGAATGGGTAACAATTCCCATAGACACCTGCAGAATCTTGTAGAAAGGCAGAATCTCTTCTACCAGCTAAGGGGGAGCGACTCCACACTAATCCCCATAGATACAGCATGTCTCCCGGAGGGGGGATATAGAGGAGCCGATAGTGTTGTGTACGGTGTATGTACCACAGTAGAGGACACACGAATGACAATGTGAACTGATTACAGGCGGATAATGTAAATCTGTCTGGAATCTTCCCCAGGTGTACGGTAATAGATGACTATAATAAGATGGCGGCTCAGGGACCCAGGCGGTGGAGACGTGCGCACTACCTGGCGGTATTAGGATTAGGTGTAATCATCCCGGAGCCCTGACACTCCATCTGAGGCCTGGGATGCGGCGTCACCATCTGCGGCACACGAGGCTGCAATGTGCTGCGCTCCCACCTCCTGCCACTAATTCCCTCATGTTTGGCGAGCTCGCGGCGGAGAGGCTGATCCCACGCGGCCGCGCTCCGTAATTACTGGATGATGTCTCAGATCGAGTCGGAAATCTTCACAGGAAATTCGGGATGTCGTGGGGCGAAGAAAACTCTGCGGTTTGGGATTTACTGCGCTTTGTAGTGTTATTTGTATTATCATGATTATCATTATATTGTTATTACTGTTATATGGCGCCAGCAGCCGCCCCTGATTATCCGCACATGTAGCAGTGCCGAGGGTGTTAACTCAAGTTAAAGGGATACTCCAGCGACTATTTTTTTTCTCCATTCAATTCAACTGGTGTCAGAAAGTCATATAGATATGTAATTTACTTCAATTAAAAAAATCTCCAATCTTCCAGTACTTATCAACTGCTGTATGTCATGCAGGAAGTGGTGTATTCTCTCCAGTCTGACACTGTGCTCTCTGCTGCCACCTCTGTCCATGTCAGGAACTGTCCAGAGCAGCAGCGAATCCCCATAGAAAACTCTTAGGGCCACATGTATCATCCGGCGAATGGATGATTTTCGGCGGAAAGTGCCGATTTGCGTCTTTTTTTAAGCAAAAATGGCGGATTTGCGAATAAAATATTCGCAAATCGGCACTTTCCGCCGAGTACGCCAGGGGGGCGGAAAGGGGGCGGAAAAGGGGCGGAGAGTGGGCGGAACGGAGGCGCGGACTCAGAGTCCGCGCGATTTATCATATGTTCCGCCAAAATGTACGCCGAAAACCTACTCCAGTCCTCAGCTGGCGTAGGTTTTCGGCGGTGCGCAACGGCGCGCACGGGATTTATGTAGAGGCAGTCCGCCTCTACATAAATCTCCGTAGCGCCGGAGCTGCGGGGGCATTTTTACGTCCGGCGTAAAAAACGCCGGACTTAATAAATGCCTCCCCCACTCTCCAGACTGGAAATAATACACCACTTCCTGCAGAACATGCAGCAGCTGATAAGTACTGGAAGACTGGAGATGTTCTAATAGAAGTAAATTACAAATCTCTGGCACTAAACCTTTTAAATACTCATGGATGGGCTAGCGCTAAGCTGCCCATTTGTTTGTTGTTCCCCATACCACATAAGTTACTTCTTTACTTTTACCTTATAACGAGGCAGAACCGAAACCAATGAAAAAACTCCACTCTGCTCCATCTCAGAATGAATATCTTTTTTGGGTTACATGCACACAGGTCATCAAAACAGCTTTTCCTACAGGTCTGTGGACAGGGGCGTCACTAGGAGTCATGGGGCCCCATAGCAGTTGCGTGGTCTGCCTCCATGGTAGCTACGCCAATGTCTGTGGAGATACAACAGGTTCAGCTCTGCTACATCTCTATGTGTAACAGTTGTAACATTAGTTGGCGTTTGAAAGGGCAACAAGCAGGTTTTTGCCCTGATGTAATTAAAGTGGAGGTAAAGAAGATGAGGAGTCACAAGACGGATGGAGACGACCATCAGGATCCTGAGGACCCCGACACCAGACAAGGGTAATGGTAGTCAGAGGTCGTCCACAACTACAACTCCCATCGTGTTAGTCTCAGAATCTCCTCTCCTTTCCGTCCAGCATTTATGGGGTTACAGCTAGATCCCTCCAGAAAGCAATCAAGTAGGATGTTAATAATTGATAGCCAATCTACCGCCGCTCGGCTTCCTGGACGCCATTAGCGCGGGGCCCTTACTTAAAGGAATCAGGCGAGCTCCCAGCGAGACGCATGGCGGGGCAGAGCAGCCACATGCAAGTAATTGGAAGAGAGGTTTGCTGGATGTAAATGGCTCCGCCACTCGCCATCTTTTATTCAGCAAATGAGTGTGGAGGGAAGCGAGATACGGCTGAGCTCCCGAGTACACAGCCAATCACACCTAGCGCCATATGTGAGCACCGGATAAGGAGCCGACGCTTACCTGAGCGCGCACCCACACAAAGCGGAGAGTCTATAGGCTGCAGAGTGTGGGGAAGAATAACAAGTGTAGATGTAGCAGAGCTGGGTTACGGGGTTAGTCAGGTGGTATAACTGCGCTAATCTATGGTTTACCATCAATCGCACTCCAATGTGTAGATAAAGCAGAGCTGGTATAGTCGTGTGGTATCACTGCACTAATCTGTGGTTTACCATGCGATTTCAATCACAATCCAATGTGTAGACGTAGCAGAGCTGGGTTAGTCATGTGGTATCACTGCGCTAATCTGTGGTTTACCATCAATCGCACTCCAATGTGTAGATGTAGCAGAGCTGGGTTAGTCATGTGGTATAACTGCGCTAATCTATGGTTTACCATCAATCGCACTCCAATGTGTAGATGTAGCAGAGCTGGGTTAGTCGTGTGGTATCATTGCGCTAATCTATGGTTTACCATCAATCGCACTCTAATGTGTAGATGTAGCAGAGCTGGGTTAGTCATGTGGTATCACTGCGCTAATCTGTGGTTTACCCTACGATTTCCATCAATCGCACTCCAATGTGTAGATGTAGCAGAGCTGGGTTAGTCATGTGGTATCACTGCGCTAATCTGTGGTTTACCCTACGATTTCCATCAATCGCACTCCAATGTGTAGATGTAGCAGAGCTGGGTTAGTCATGTGGTATCACTGTGATAACCTATGGTTTAGCATAGCATTGCAATCAATCACACTCCAATGTTTAGATGTAGCAGAGCTGGGTTAGTCATGTGGTATCACTGTGATAATCTAGGGTTTAGCATAGCATTGCAATCAATCACTCTTAAATGTGTAGATGTAGCAGAGCTGGGTTAGTCATGTGGTATCACTGTAATAACCTATGGTTTAGCATAGCATTGCAATCAATCACACTCCAATGTGTAGATGTAGCAGAGCTGGGTTAGTCATGTGGTATCACTGTGATAACCTATGGTTTAGCATAGCATTGCAATCAATCACACTCCAATGTGTAGATGTAGTAGAGCTGGGTTAGTCATGTGGTATCACTGTGATAACCTAGGGTTTAGCATAGCATTGCAATCAATCACACTCCAATGTGTAGATGTAGCAGAGCTGGGTTAGTCATGTGGTATCACTGTGATAATCTAGGGTTTAGCATAGCATTGCAATCAATCACACTCCAATGTTTAGATGTAGCAGAGCTGGGTTAGTCATGTGGTATCACTGTGATAATCTAGGGTTTAGCATAGCATTGCAATCAATCACTCTTAAACGACCAGCTAGAAATCGTTGGTCATTTGATAGAATTCGGACCTATTTTTATTGCTTGATCGTTCGCACATTGTTCGGTGTAATAAGAAGTCATAGGAAGAACGATCATAAGTAACGATCATTGTTCCGAGTAATTGGGCAAATGATTTCGGGTCCTTTGCCATAGCGGTCGTTTCAGATCGTTAATCGTTAGTCGTCAAAAAATCGCTTGGTGTAATAGAATCCTTAGTCATGTGGTATCACTGCGCTAATATATGGTTTACCATACGATTTCCATCACACTCCAATGTGTAGATGTAGCCGAGCTTGTATAGTCATGTGGTATCACTGTGCTAGATGTAGCAGAGCTGGGTTAGTCATGTGGTATCACTGTGCTAGATGTAGCAGAGCTTGTATAGTCATGTGGTATCACTGTGCTAGTTGTAGCAGAGCTGGGTTAGTCATGTGGTATCACTGTGCTAGATGTAGCAGAGCTTGTATAGTCATATGGTATCACTGTGCTAGATGTAGCAGAGCTTGTATTGTCATGTGGTATCACTGTGCTAGATGTAGCAGAGCTGGGTTAGTCATGTGGTATCACTGTGCTAGATGTAGCAGAGCTTGTATAGTCATGTGGTATCACTGTGCTAGATGTAGCAGAGCTGGGTTAGTCATGTGGTATCACTGTGCTAGATGTAGCAGAGCTTGTATAGTCATGTGGTATCACTGTGCTAGATGTAGCAGAGCTTGTATAGTCATGTGGTATCACTGTGCTAGATGTAGCAGAGCTTGTATAGTCATGTGGTATCACTGTGCTAGATGTAGCAGAGCTTGTATAGTCATGTGGTATCACTGTGCTAGATGTAGCAGAGCTGGGTTAGTCATGTGGTATCACTGTGCTAGATGTAGCAGAGCTTGTATAGTCATATGGTATCACTGTGCTAGATGTAGCAGAGCTGGGTTAGTCATGTGGTATCACTGTGCTAGATGTAGCAGAGCTGGGTTAGTCATGTGGCATCACTGTGCTAGATGTAGCAGAGCTGGGTTAGTCATGTGGTATCACTGTGATAATCTATGGTGTAGCATAGCATTGCAATCAATCACACTCCATTATCTTTGCTCAGTAAAAGCCATGACCATGGTTCGTGATGGTTCAGCTCTGCTATATCTCTGCTGCATATTGTTATCAAGCACGTAGTGAGTATCAGCACTACACCCGGCATGGACAGCTCCTGTATAGTAACAAGGAGTCCAAACAATTAAAGGGGGTGTTCACCAAAAACAAAACTTATCTCAAATCAACTGGCTCCAGGGGTTTGTAATTCACTTCTATTTAATCTCCAGTCTTCCAGTACTTACCAGCTGCTGTATGTCCTGCAGGAAGTGGTGTATTCTCCCCAGTCTGACACAGTGCTCTCTGCTGCCACCTCTGTCCATGTCAGGAACTGTCCAGAGCAGGAGAGGTTTTCTATGAGGATTTGCTGCTGCTCTGGACAGTTCCTGACATGGACAGAGGTGGCAGCAGAGAGCACTGTGTCACACTGGGAAGAATACATCACTTCCTGCAGGACACACAGCAGCTTATAAGTACTGGAAGACTGGATTTTTTTTTAATATAAGTAAATTACAAATCTGTCACTTTTTTGGCATTGGTTTATTTGAAAGAAAGAAAATGCTGAAAAAAACCATTTAACCAGCAGGGGGCAGTAATAAGGGAATGTGGGCCTAAGGGTAAGCGTAAACCGGCAGAACAGTGAATGCAGCTCTGGTTGTGACTGGAGTATAAAACCAGATGTAACTAACAAAAGCCTATGGGTTACGTAGCCATCATGTATTGCTGTGGTTTTACACGATCTATACTAAAAAAAGAGCTGAGTTGGTTATTTGGGTGATGAAAGGGTGTGCAGGTGCACCATCATACCAGCCCGGATTATTAAACTAGGAACGGTATCAAACTTAGTCAGCTCTGCTACATCTATAGCTATTTAGTAAGATGAAACTACTCCTCTCACTATGATCTCACTACCTCATAGTCCAGGCTGTGGGGATGATGGGAGTTGTAGTTTGCACAGACGACACATCATCATTTGTGCTATATGACAAACCCATGGCGCACACACAGCTCTGCTCCATCTCCCTGCATCCTATACGCCGCTCTGTATGGCCCATAAATAATGCAGCTATTGACAGCCCCGACTATTTACACGGATGATCGCAACGTTGTATTCTCCAAAGGAATAAAATATTCAGCTGCACTAAAGCTGCGTGGAAGGAGGGTCACTCCGGGGGCGCCGGCGATTATCACTCCGCTACAGACGAGATGGCCACGCTGAGATACACAGGAGGCATACAATGAAAGAAGCTGAGATACACAGAAGGGAAACAAGGAAACAAGCTGAGATACATAGAAGAGATACAAGGAAACAAGCTGAGATACACAGGAGGTATACAAGGAAACAAGCTGAGATACACAGGAGGGATACAATGTATAGAGCAGAGATACACAGAAGGGATACAAGGAAACAAGCTGAGATACACAGGAGGGATACAATGTATAGAGCAGAGATACACAGCAGGGAGGATACAATGTAAACAGCTGAGATACACAGGAGAGATACAATGTAAAAAGCTGAGATACACAGAAGAGATACAAGGAAACAAGCTGAGATACACAGGAGGGATACAATGAAAGAAGCTGAGATACACAGGAGGCATACAATGAAAGAAGCTGAGATACACAGAAGGGAAACAAGGAAACAAGCTGAGATACACAGAAGAGATACAAGGAAACAAGCTGAGATACACAGGAGGGATACAAGGAAACAAGCTGAGATAAACAGGAGGGATACAATGTATAGAGCAGAGATACACAGAAGGGATACAAGGTAACAAGCTGAGATACACAGCAGGAGGGATATAATGTAAGAAGCTGAGATTCACAGCATGAGGGATACAATGTAACACGCTGAGATACACAGGAGGGAGGATACAATGTAACAAGCTGAGATACACGGCAGGGAGGGATACAATGTAACAAGCTGAGATACACGGCAGGGAGGGATACAATGTAACAAGCTGAGATACACGGCAGGGAGGGATACAATGTAACAAGCAGAGATACACAGGAGGGATACAATGTAGAAGGCTTCATACAATGTAACAATCTCCCTACAGCAGGAAGGATACCATTAGTGTTGGGGGTAAGCAGGGGGGGGGGGGGACATTGTAGACACTCGGTGAGTATCACGTCCTGTGGGAGCTGTGAGGGCGGCCAGAATGCATGAAAAGAGGTTTTATAAAATAAATGAAAATAAAAGCTAAAATAACAAGTACAAATAGAGCGCCGGGCTCTGATATCAGCCGCACCTCCCATTGATTCTGTGAGAGTCTGATGTAGAAGAACACGATCCCCCGGGGGAGTCCGGAGCGAGGGGCTCACATCTCCCTGCTGCTGCTCTGTCAGCCAGAGGGAAAGATGAAGCAGCTCCGCTTCCATCACACACATTATTCCCAGGCCGGGCCCTTAACCCTCGCCGTACCCACACCAAGGCTCCGACTGGGCCCCTACACAGGGATACTGCACTGTGATAACTAATCCAAGACCAAGCTGCCGAACCCAGACACAAAGCAACCCCAACTCCTCATATCCAACTATCACATACACTATAGACAAGCCCCAGCAGAACAGGGAGTGCAGCTCTGGAGTATAATACAGGATCATGTTACTCAGTATCAGTACAGGATCGGTAATGTAATGTATGTACACAGTGACCCCACCAGCAGAATAGTGAGTGCAGCTCTGGGGTATAATGCAGGATGTAACTCAGGATCAGTACAGGATAAGTAATGTAATGTATGTACACAGTGACCCCACCAGCAGAATACTGAGTGCAGCTCTGGAGTGGTGATCCAATTAGTTTTGGGTGTGGTCCTGCTGTGTGAGGCTGTGCGAGGCTGCTGCTCCTGAGCTCCAGGCAAGCAAGATCTGCCCCTGGGCCTGCTCTCTCCTCCCCAGGGAGGGAGCAGGTTTTCAGGCATGAGCGAGCCAAGGAGAGTCCCAACTCCTGCCCCCCGAACCAGGTCCGTGGGGGGCAGAGGAATCCAGCGACCAACAGAGGGAATACCATCAGAGGTCCCAGGGCTGAGGCGTTCTACTAGGAGGTGCAGCGATGCTTCTCCAGCCGCCCCTGAACCTGAGGTAACAAAGGGTAGCCGCAAGGCTACAGCAAGTTGTGGAACTACAAGTGCCAGAAGTTCTGGAACAACTGTGGAAACCAGCCAGGAAAATCTGTGCAGTGACACTCCTCCTGGAGCAAGGCTGTCTGCCCATGAAGGTGTGGAGGAAGATTGGGGGGTGCAGCGGTCCCAGGCCCGGACTGGTAATCTGGCAAGGCGGGCAAATGCCCGCTGGGCTGGCCGGATTACCAGTCCGTGGGCCGCCCGGGCTGAATGATACAAAAAAAACAAAAAACAGCGCTGCGGCCCGCTTCTTTCTGCCCAGACGCTCGGCCGGCCGCTGCCCGCTCCTAACATGCTCCTCCAATCTAATCAACGTGGAGCAGGAGCATGGGGCCGATGCGGCCGGCCGCAGCGGCCCCTCGTTAGTTGAAGGAGCATGTCAGGAGCGGGCAGGGGCGGGCCAGCCGTGCCAAGGTGAGCGGGCTATGATAGCGGGAGGGGGCTGCGGTGGCATGTCTCCGCCCCGCTTGGTACCTCTAAGTGCCGAGGCCGCAGACGTGCCGCGCGCAGGCACGTCTGCAGCCACCTCCACCAGGCCCCCAGCGGTGACGTCACTTCCCTGACGCGCCGCTGAGGACCTGGAGGAGAGAGAGGAGAGGAGCTGCCGCCGCCGCGCTGCAGCTGTGGACCGAAGATCCAGGCCGAGGAAGAAGCTGCTGGGGAGCGAGGTAAGGTGAGAATGTTGTTTTTTTTTGTGTTTTTTTTTATATAAAGCCCTTCACATGTGGCCACATATCGGGAGGGGGGAGACACGCAGGGGGGCTATTCTATGGGGGGGGGGGGGGGAGGTGTGCAGGGGGCCTATACTATTGGGGGGATGCAGGGGGGACTGTTCTGTATGGGGGGATGTAAGGGGGTTGTTCTATATGGGGGGATGCAAGGGGGCTATTCTATATGGGGGGATGCACAGGGGGGGCTATTCTATATGGGGGGGGTGTGCACAGGGGGGCTATTCTATATTGGGGGATGTAAGGGGGCTATTCTAAATGGGGGGATGTAAGGGGGCTATTCTGTATGGGGGGATGTAAGGGGGCTGTTCTATATGGGGGATGTAAGGGGGCTATTCTATATGGGGGATGTAAGGGGGCTGTTCTATATGGGGGATGTAAGGGGGCTATTCTATATGGGGGGATGTAAGGGGGCTATTCTATATGGGGGATGTAAGGGGGCTGTTCTATATGGGGGGATGTAAGGGGGCTATTCTGTATGGGGGGATGTAAGGGGGCTATTCTATATGGGGGGATGTAAGGGGGCTATTCTGTATGGGGGGATGTAAGGGGCTATTCTGTATGGGGGATGTAAGGGGGCTGTTCTATATGGGGGATGTAAGGGGGCTATTCTATATGGGGGGATGTAAGGGGGCTGTTCTATACGGGGGATGTAAGGGGGCTGTTCTATATGGGGGATGTAAGGGGGCTATTCTATATGGGGGGATGTAAGGGGGCTGTTCTATATGGGGGGATGTAAGGGGGCTATTCTATATGGGGGATGTAAGGGGGCTATTCTGTATGGGGGGATGTAAGGGGACTATTCTGTATGGGGGGATGTAAGGGGCTATTCTGTATGGGGGGATGTAAGGGGGCTGTTCTATATGGGGGATGTAAGGGGGCTATTCTATATGGGGGATGTAAGGGGACTATTCTGTATGGGGGGATGTAAGGGGCTATTCTGTATGGGGGGATGTAAGGGGGCTGTTCTATATGGGGGATGTAAGGGGGCTATTCTATATGGGGGGATGTAAGGGGGCTGTTCTATATGGGGGATGTAAGGGGGCTATTCTATATGGGGGGATGTAAGGGGGCTGTTCTATATGGGGGGATGTAAGGGGGCTATTCTATATGGGGGGATGTAAGGGGGCTATTCTATATGGGGGATGTAAGGGGGCTATTCTGTATGGGGGGATGTAAGGGGACTATTCTGTATGGGGGATGTAAGGGGCTATTCTGTATGGGGGGATGTAAGGGGGCTGTTCTATATGGGGGGGATGTAAGGGGGCTGTTCTATATGGGGGGATGTAAGGGGGCTATTCTAAATGGGGGGATGTAAGGGGGCTATTCTATATGGGGGGATGCCTAGGGGGGCTATTCTATATGGGGGGATGCATAGGGGGGCTATTCTATATGGGGGATGCACAGGGGGGCTATTCTATATGAAGGGATGCACAGGGGGGCTATTCTATATTGGGGGGATGTAAGGGGGCTGTTCTGTATGGGGGGATGTAAGGGGGCTGTTCTGTATGGGGGGATGTAAGGGGGCTGTTCTGTATGGGGGGATGTAAGGAGGCTATTCTGTATGGGGGGATGTAAGGGGGCTATTCTATATGAGGGGATGTAAGGGGGCTATTCTATATGAGGGGATGTAAGGGGGCTGTTCTGTATGGGGGGATGTAAGGGGGCTATTCTGTATTGGGGGGCTATTCTGTATTGGGGGGCTATTCTATATGGGGGGATGTAAGGGGGCTATTCTGTATTGGGGGGCTATTCTGTAAGGGGGCTATTCTGTATTGGGGGGCTATTCTGTAAGGGGGGTATTCTATATGGGGGATGTAAGGGGGCTATTCTGTATTGGGGGGATGCAGGGGTGGCTATTCTATATGGGGGATGTAAGGGGGCTATTCTGTATTGGGGATGTAAGGGGGCTTTTCTGTATTGGGGGCTATTCTATATGGGGGATGTAAGGGGGCTATTCTGTATTGGGGGGCTATTCTGTAAGGGGGCTATTCTGTATTGGGGATGTAAGGGGGCTATTCTATATGGGGGGATGTAAGGGGGCTATTCTGTATTGGGGGATGCAGGGGGGGGCGATTCTATATGGGGGGATGTAAGGGGGCTATTCTGTATTGGGGGGATGTAAGGGGGCTATTCTGTATTGAGGATGTTAGGGGTTATTCTGTATTGGGGGGCTATTCTTTATGGGGGGATGTAAGGGGGCTGTTCTATATGGGGGGATGTAAGGGGGCTATTCTATATGGGAGGATGTAAGGGGGCTATTCTGTATTGGAGATGGGGGCTATTTTGTATTGGGGGGCTATTCTATATGGGGGGATGCAGGGGGGCTATTCTATATTGGGGGATGCAGGGGGACTATTCAATGTTGGGGATGTACAGCAGGGGGGCTATTCTATATGGGGGATGTACAGGGGGGGGCTATTCTATATGGGGGGGATGTACAGCAGGGGGGCTATTCTATATGGGGGATGTACAGGGGGGACTATTCTATATGGGGGGATGTACAGCAGGGGGGCTATTTTATATGGGGGCATGCAAGGGGGACTTCTCTATATGGGGGGATGCAGGGGGGACTATTCTATATGGGGGATGCAGGGGGGGCTATTCTATATGGGGGGATGCACAGGGGGGCTATTCTATATGGGGGGATGCACAGGGGGCTATTCTATTTGGGGGGATGCACAGGGGGGCTATTCTATATGGGGGGATGCACAGGGGGGCTATTCTATATGGGGGGATGCACAGGGGGGCTATTCTATATGGGGGGATGCACAGGGGGGCTATTCTATATGGGGGGATGCACAGGGGGGCTATTCTATATGGGGGGATGCACAGGGGGGCTATTCTATATGGGGGGATGCACAGGGGGGCTATTCTATATGGGGGGGATGCAGGGGGGGCTATTCTATATGGCGGGGGATGCAGGGGGGGGCTATTCTATATGGGGGGGATGCACAGGGGGGCTATTCTATATGGGGGGGATGCAAGGGGGCTATTCTATATGGGGGATGTACAGCAGGGGGGCTATTCTATATGGGGGGATGCAGGGGGGCTATTCTATATTGGGGGGATGTACAGCATGGGGGGCTATTCTATATGGAAGGATGTACAGTAGGGGAGCTATTCTATATGGGGGGATGTATAGATGAGGATGTTGCTGGAGCGAGAAGCCTAAAATGTCTGTCTGGCAGATCCCGTGGAGAGGAGTCATGGCCAGAGAAGCCTTCATGATGGCCGGAGATAGATTGAGAAGAAAAGGAAAAGTGGACGTTTCTTCATACAGAGAAGACGCCGACTGTGAGTCACAGTATGTAACTGCACCATAATCACATATAAGGTCTGCAGAACCTTTATACAGCTGGGATCTACCTAATGGGCCTATTACACGGGTCGTTAGAGGAGCAAACGAGCGCTCTCAGCGCTCGTTTGCTCCTCGTTCCCCGCACGCTGCCGCTGCTATTCAGCGCGGCAGCAACGAGCGGGTGAGTGCGGGAGGGGGCGGCGGGGAGCTGCAAGGGGGCTGCCCGGGTGATCGCTGATCGTCCGGGCAGCCCATATGATATAGCAGCGTCTGCTGCCGACGCTCCTATTCAATGGAGCAGATCGCTGCTATATCAGTCACTTGTTTTTCAACATGTTGAAAAACAAGCGACTGCAACGATCCGCCGACATGAACGATGTCAGCTGATCGTTGCACTCTATTCCACGCGACGATTATCGTCCGTAGCGGCCGATATCGGCCGAATACGAACAATAATCGTTCCGTGGAATAGGGCCTTAAGTATCAGGGGTGTCAAACTCCGGCCCTCTGGGTGTTGCAAAACTACAATTCCCGTCATGCTTTAGCTGTCCAGGCATGATGGGGATTGTAGTTTTGTAACAGTTGGAGGGACGGAGTTTAACAACTGTGTTCTATGGTCACTGCTTTGGGAGAATATTGGCCATTATAGAGTGGCTGTTATTTGGTGCCAGAATAGTGGTATTATCCAGTCACCGTATGGTGGGAGTAGTGAGCACGGTGTGATGGTATTACTCGTATTATTGGTAATATTAGTGTTTTATATAGTGGATTGTATTCAGTCACAGTGTAGCGGTATTAGTCATTATGTGGTGTTAATGGCAGTGCTTATGGTGTGGTGATATTATTTGTTACTTATATACTGGTAGTTTTGGAGAGAGATATAAGATAGATAGATAGAGAGAGAGAGAGAGAGAGAGAGAGAGAGAGAGAGAGAGAGATAAATAGTAGATAGATAGGAGATAGATATATAGGAGATAGATAGATAGATAGATAGATAGATAGATAGATAGATAGATAGATAGATAGGAGATAGAGAGAGAGATAAATAGGAGATAGATATCCCGTAGGAAATTGCTATGTAGCACCTTATTTTGTAGCTTTGATTACACATTTGTAGCAGACACATTTTAATAAATAAAACCTTACTACTTATACCGCCATTATATGGAGTGCAGACATAGGATAAAAGGGATTTAAAAAATATAGTAACTTTTATCCAAAAACAGCACCACCCTGTCCTCAGACTCTGTATGGTTATTACAACTTGGCTCCATTCACTTCAATGGAACTGAGCTGCAATACCTCACACAAACTGAAGAAGAGTGTGGCGCTGTTTCTGGAAGAAGGTGGCCATGTTTTTCTCCTTTAAAGGGAATCTGTGAGGTCCGTACCAGGTCTAGGGCTGTAGATCTCAGCAGACAGGAGTGAGGTAGATATCACTGACAGGACCTTTAGTCCAGTGTAAACTTATATAATTGTCTTTTTTATTTCCAACTAAAGTTTCACAAAAGCAGCGGCAGCAGCAGCACCCTATAGGTCCATCAGTTAGAGCAGGAAGGGACGGGGGCAGAAGGTGCTGCGGTGGCTCCACCTCTGTGACACTTGATGAATATATGATTACAGAGGTTTACAATGGACTAAAGGTCCGGTCCCCGACCTGTACGCTGGGATCTACAGCTGTGCACCTGGTATAGACCCCACAGGTTCCCTTTAAGGGCACGTTCATACCTAATCCAATGCGGATTTGATGCTTCTGATTTAATCAGTTGAAATGAATGCATAAATATGCCGCATCAAATCCACAGCAGATCATGTTATAGCATTATTTTTGTGTGCTGGTGGTGGGTTCACATGTTTAAGGGAGTAGTGGGGACATGGCTAAATGAAGCAGAATTTGCTACAGTGCGTATTTTACACGGCTATCCATGATATGGTGTGTGGGCTGCTGGGGTTTGATTGCCAGGGCTGACTTTAAGTCCCAGTCCGGCCCTGAGCGGTCCCAAGAGACGGGGCAGACCTATGGCCTCCGGATTGCTGCAAGCCTCTGTGGGTATGAAGACACCAGGAACCAGCTGTACAAGCTCCAGGAGGAGGTATGTGCTGTAAAAGCATTGATGGACACTGCTGCTAAGCAGCAAAAGGCTGAGCTAACAGCGAAAATGAAATGTCTGAAAGTTGACATCAAAAAGATTGTGAAAAAGAGAACTTTTATTTTGGAGAACAGTGGGCCATTTAAAGAGAAACTTCAGAATGATGATCGTTTTGCTCAAACAGAGAGAGAAAGGCAGAGAAGGCTGAGAGGGCTCCAGCCAGAGAGCCGGGTGGAGGAGGAAGGAGACGCTGCGGAGGTACGTGATGTTGAGCCGAATCCACCCGGGGGTCCCCAACAACAGACCCCATACAGTGGGCTCCCTGCAGGGCAAGCAGCATTGTCATCTAGCCGCGGTTCGGGGGATGAAAGCAACACCAGTTACCAGGGAGGGGCGCTGATGGCCCAGATCCAGCTCCTGGAGTCACCAGGGCGCCTCCAGGACTTCGTATTCGGAGAGGAGTTACCAGAGGAGGCGCCTGGGAGAAAGACTAAGGTAAAGACCACCAAGCTTCAGGAGCAGGTAACATTTGTTTATTCCCCCCTCCCTGTGCCCCCCGGACTGGCCTCAGGGTCAGCTCACTGTGTGAACCCCATATCTCAGCCCAGCCTGAGTTCTGTTGTGGACTCAGTGCAGGAGAATGGGGAGAGTATGGAGTCTAGTATGGCGGTAAGCTCCATCTCTGTTTGCAGTAGCAGAGGTGGAGCAGGTGAGGAACCGGCCGTAAGGTCGGACAGTGATATTGGCCCAGTGGCGGGCAGTGGCAGGAGAGGTGGCCCAGCGGTGGGCAGTAACGTTAAAGGCACTGGTGCATCAGCTCGCTCCCTGACGGGAGGGGGGAGCGGGTGTGTGCCGGTGTCAGCTGCGGGAGCTCCGGTGGCTCTTGGCGCTGCTGTTCCTTTGGGGCAGCGGTGTCGTCGTCGGGATGCTGCCGGGGCTAGGATGCCTTCACCTCCCAAAAGAAAGACTGGACTTAAGCCTTTATTTTGTATTGGTGCTGCTGGACCAGATCGTGCGGAGGAGTCTAGTACTGATGAGGCAGAGGGTACCAGCAGAAATAGGGCAGGGGCTGCCTCTAAACAGTCCAGGCAGGCTGTTCGGTCCTTTCTAAAGGGACCAGTGGCCTGTCCTGTGGAGGTGGCTCCGGTCCTGGTACCCAATGACGCTGATGGTACAAAATCTCTTTCTGTCCCAGAACACACCGGTCCACCCAGTGTGAATGGGGGAATTAATGTGGGGGGGAAAGCAGGAGTGAATGTGGGGAGGAATCTGTCTGGGGCTTTGGAGGGTGGTCGGGGCAGTGTGACAGGTGGTATTGGTGTGGGTATGGATTATGTGGAGGAGGGTGGTGAAGGGGCACAGACTAGTGGTGGGAGCATAGGGCCTGGTCCAGTTGCACCCCCAGCGGCTGCAGCAGCGGTACGCAGCTATGCAAATGTTGCCGCTGGGGGAAGTGGGGTGCTTTCCTCGTCCTCGGGCCCTGGGGATGGTGACTTGCATCGACGTGTCCTGCAGGCCTTAAAGAGAGGGGAGAGAACAATCAATGTAGAGGGTAGGGAGGTTGATCTGTCTTTCTTGATAGAAAGGCATGGCCTTGCAGCCTTCCGAGAGGAAAGGGGTAGGGAAACTGTGTGGTCTCTCCCAACAGCCGGGCCGGGTGGTGTCCGAAGGAATGTGGTCCGTCTGAGGTGGAGAGGCAGTGATACATGTCCCCCAAGATCTAAAGTTGTTGAGCTCCTGCTGAGGATGAGCTTCAAGGCAGCCGACATCTTTGCCTTGATACATCCCTTTGGTACCCCTGAATTCGATATCAGCTTTGTTCGGCCGGAGGGGCTTGAGCTTTTTTGGTCGAACTATGAGCTGATAAAGGATGAGCCCGGCTGGCGAGACTTTGCCATTCAGGCGGTGTCTCGCCAAAATAACATCAAGAGAGTGACCGTTTTAACCCGTAATGAATCACTCTCTTGTATTGACATCATGACGTGGCTTGGCCGGTATGGAGAGGTGGTGGAAGTCCCAAAAAAGAACAGGGACGAATATGGCATCTGGTCAGGGGCTTGGACCTTTATGGTCAAACTTAGATATTCAGGAAACACCGTTACCCACATACCATCTGCCACCTTCCTAGGAAGGGATCGAATCCAGGTCTTCTACCAGGGTCAGCCTAAGCTCTGTCACAGGCGCGGTGACCCCACACATTTCAGTGCTAGGTGCACAGTGATGAAGTGCTCATTGTGTGGGGAAATAGGCCATCTCGCTGCATCCTGTGTGGATACTTAGGTCACCCATTCAGTCGCTGCCCTCGTTCCTTTGCCAATGCAGTTGTTACCCCGGTGGAGAAAGGTCGTGAGGAGGAATCTACTGGGGGGGGCAGCTGGCGGAGGTGAAGGAGTAAAAGAGCCAGGGAAGAAAAGTAAGCAAAAGACGCCAGCCCAACTGAGGCGTCGGGATAAGCGCCAAAGGGAGAGGGAGATGGGGGAGTCTCAGGAGCCTCGCGCAACTGTGGTGACCTCTGACCTCATCCCCGAGGCCAATCTTACTGCTGAGGCTCTGAGGGACAGTGATCTGGATGAGGAGATTTGGAGGATTCGGAAAGAAGAAGGTGCCATCTCTCCACTGTCCTCCCATGGTGAGAGCGCGGATGAGGATAGTGGGAGATGGGTGGAGCACAAGCGGGGTACTAAAAAGAATAAGAAAAGGGGAGATGTAAGATCTTCTCCCACCCCCCAGATGCCAAAGGAAGGTACAACCATCCTCCCTCTGATTGGTCTCTCAAACCGGTTCCAAACCCTCCAAGATGTTTCCTCCTCAGAGGTGCAGGAGGCGCAGGGTGAGGTTCTGGTTGTCGCGGTGACGGAGGGGCCTGCAGGGGACGTCGAATCCTCTCTCCCTGGGGAGCGTATTTCCTTTGGGGGGAGGATCTGCCCAGAGTTAGGGGACGAGGAAAATGTAAATAAAGGGGACATGGATACATCCGTTTCACTAAAGAGAGGTAAACCATCGTCAGATGAGGAAGGTGGCGGGCAGGATGGAAAGGATAGTGGGAAAAAGAAAGCTGTCTAACTCAATCACCCATGATGGCGGCACCCTCTCCGTTGACGCTGGCTTCCATTAATGTAGCCAGCATTAAGTCAGATACGGCTAGATTTGCGGCCTATGATTATTTTGCCCACATTAATGCTGATATTTTCTTTTTGCAGGAGACCAGGCTAACAGACATGTCATCTATATTTAAAGCCAGAAGGGAATGGAGGAATGGGCCCTCCTACTGGTCTCTTGCGGCCGAGCCGTATAGCGGGGTGGCGGTACTTTTTGCCGCACCGGTAGAATGCCGACGGGTTATTGAGTTAGAAATGGGGAGGTGCCTGATTCTAGATGTCCTCATGAAGGGACAAGAACTTCGCCTTATTAACATCTATGGTCCACAGTCCAAGTGGGATCGGAAGTGTCTCTTTATGAGGATCAAGCCCTATCTTTTTACAAGTCGGCAGGTGGTCTTTGGAGGGGACTTCAATGCTGTCACGAGGCCCCAGGATAGGGGAGGTTCCAGAGACAAGCTGACTTATGATGGCGTCGCCCTGAATAGTATAGCTAGTGAGGCTCGCCTGGTGGATGTTCACATACGGCATACACCAGGCCACGCGGGATTCACCTATCATAGGGGTAGTTGTAGGTCCAGGATAGACAGGTTTTATTTAAAGGAGGAAGCCGTCTCTTCAGCGGTGTCCGTTGTTGAGGTGGAGTTCTCCGACCACTGTTTAATTTTGTTTTCTCTGAATGTTACAGAGACCCCCCGGATGGGTAGAGGCTACTGGAAGCTCAATTCGTCTCTCTTGGAAGAAGCGGAAATAAGACAGTCCTTTGAGGATTTTCTTCAGAGCCAGGTACCATTGCTGGGCCTTTGTAGCAGTAAGTCAGAGTGGTGGGAGATGTTCAAAAAAAGGGTTGCGGGATTCTTCCGCCAGCTCTCGAGCCTCAGGAGTCTGGACAGGTATCGCCTGTACCAGGGTCTGAGGAAGAAACTTGAACGTCTTGTCTCGACTGGAGGTAGTCGTGATGATATCTCCAGAGTGAAAGCCTTGCTACTGAGGTGCCAGTATGATAGACACGCATCTTTGGTTTTTGAGAGGGATTACGGGAAGTACCGCTCGCCCGACCCTTACAGAAACTGCAAGATGTCAGTGAATAGTAAAATCGTCTCAGGACTGATTGATAGTACAGGATCCCTGAAAAGGTCCAGATCGGGGATCCTGGAGGTCGTCAGATCCTTTTACTCGCACCTCTTGGGGAGGAAAGATCTAGATCGGGATAAGGCCTCAGCTTTCTTGACTGAAACCGTCCCTGAACCAGGGGTAGACCCCTCTCTTGACGTTTTGACAGAGATGATCCAAGAAGAGGAAGTCAGGGTGGCTATTGATGGCTTAACATCTGAGTTCTATAAGACCTTTAAGGACACTTTGGTTCCCCTCT
The DNA here is from genome assembly GCF_027789765.1 of Dendropsophus ebraccatus. Lineage (NCBI taxonomy): Eukaryota > Metazoa > Chordata > Amphibia > Anura > Hylidae > Dendropsophus > Dendropsophus ebraccatus. The sequence goes on from NC_091464.1 coordinate 92,124,204, forward strand.
TGACTGAGGTATTCAATGAGTGTCTCTCCTCGGGCACTCTGCCGAGGTCAATGAGGAGGTCAGCCTTGATCATCTTGTCAAAGGGTAAAGACCCGTCCCGCATTGAGAATTGGCGTCCCATAGCGCTTCTCAATGCGGACAGAAAGATTCTGGCAAAAGTGCTGTTTAATCGGCTGGTGAAGTTTGCACCCCAGCTCCTTTCGAGGGCCCAGCATTGCTCTGTTCCAGGCCGCAGTACCTTTAGTGCTGTGCTCGGTGTCCGGGAGGCTGTGGAGCAGGGTAGGGCGGGTCATTGGAAGGGGTACTTGCTGTCCTTGGATCAGGCAAAAGCGTTTGATCGGGTTAACCACGAGTACCTCTGGTCTGTCCTTCTGAGATATGGCCTGCCGGGGGTTTTTGTTGATTGGCTTAAGACCTTGTATACAGGGGCAGAGAGTTTCCCGATTGTGAATGGTTGGATTGGCCGCTCTTTTGAGGTTGGGTCTGGTGTCCGTCAGGGTTGCCCTTTGAGCCCACTGTTGTACGTGTTTGCAATTGATCCTTTCCTTAGGAGGATTGATTGTGGACCGTTGGCAGGGGTGAGAATGGACCCTGCGGTGCCGGATTCCACTCTGAGGGTGGTAGCGTACGCCGATGATGTCACCATATTCGTCTCCTCGCAAGAGGAGGTGCGGTGTGTGATGTCAGAGGTGGAGCGCTACTCAGAGGCATCTGGGTCCAAGATCAACCAGGATAAGTGTGAGAGTCTCTGGCTGGGAGGTGGAGATCCTGGATTTGATCTCCCGGACACCCTTCCAGAGCCCCAGGAGTTTGCAAAAGTTCTCGGCATCGAATTCGGCCAAGGGGATTACCCCAAACAAAACTGGGACAGCAGGCTTAAGATCGCCGCTCAGAGGGTGGATCAGTGGAAGGGTTGGTCTTTGACCCTCAGGGAAAGGGTTAACCTGATCAAAACATTCCTGCTCCCTTTGCTGTTATATCTGGGCAGTGTTTGCATTTTGCCAGAACCTCTCTGGACTCGGGTCTACAGTGTGTTCTTCCAACTGTTATGGGGGAATAGACTGAACCTAGTCAAGAGGGAGGTTACTTACCGTACGAGGAGACAAGGGGGGTTGTGTATGGTCAACCCCGTGGTGTTCCTGGTGAATACCTTTCTTAAGACCAACATTGCAAACCTCTGGAAAGAGAGGGCTCCTCCGTGGGTATTCTCCTGTAGGGGATGGTTTCAGCCTTTCTTCCAGGAATGGGAGACAGGAGGGCAAGTGAAGGATCTCCGCACACCACACGGGCATCTTCCGGCTTATGCTACCCTGGTTCTGAAGGTCATTCGTCGGTGGGGTTTGGGGATGTGGGAGATTAGGACTCTGTCGAGGAAATTCCTTGACAATAGGGTCCTGTCGTCCCATTTCCAAAAACCGCTGGCGCTCAAGGATTGCCCAAGTCGGGATCTGGAGGTTGGGTTGGGCCTATTGAATTCCATCAGGATCCCCTTGAAGTTTTGGGACTTGGCTTGGCGCTGCTTCCATGGGAAACTGTATGTGAGGGACAATCTGAAGTGCAGGAGCTCTGAGGATCGGGGATGTCCCCGGGAGGAGTGTGGAGGCATGCTGGAAAGCATGGAGCATTTTCTGCTTCATTGTCCCTTTAATACAGAGGTTTACAACAGGGTGGGCGCTTCCATCGGGTGGCCCAGGTTGGTCCGCCTCTCCTATGCGGAATGGGCCTATGGAGCATTCAGAAACCTTGGTGGCTGGGACCGGAGCACTTTATTCCTAGTCAGCATAGTGGTCAGGTACCACACGTGGAGTGCACGGTGTTTAGTGTCGACGCAGCGTAAAATCCTCCCTGTGGATGAGGTGGTTAGGGGCACAGCACCCCCTGTGGATGAGGTGGTTAGGGGCACACTCGGTGACCTGGTGAAGGTGCGCTCTCTGGAGTACGAGAGGCTGGGGGCTGGTAGGGCCTCTTGTCTTTGGAGGGGCTTTGCCTATAAGGTTCCTTAGCCTGCGTCTCCTCTCCTGGTGGTGGGCTGATGCTGGCACCGTAGTCTTTTGTTTTGTGCTGTAGAGATACTGGAGTATACGGCTTGCAGGCGCTGAACTTGGGCTTTCGGGCTGTGTGTGGGGCTGAGAAGTCTCATTATTGTTGGGTTTAGTATGTTATATATTTTTTTCAAAAGTTTGTGTATTGTGATTGTCTTTGTGATTATCTTTGTATGTTTGTATAAATTGTATATACTGTATATATTATATATGTTTTGTTTGCACCTGGGGTTCGGGTTTAGTGATAGGTTGGGTGGTGGGTAAAAGGGGGGAGGGGGCTTCTGTGGGACTTTGTTGGGACTTTTACATATATATAAAATCCTGGGCTGGTTCATGGACGTCCGTGATCATGTACTGGGGGCATGGGATGCGGGACCAGTTCAGGGCCAAAAAAAAAAAAAAAAAAAAAAAATTTAAAAATATCATATGTATTGTTTAGTTGTAGGTTATTATTTTGCATTGTGTCTTGTTTAGTTTTAGTTTATTTGTGTAGTGATGACTTGTTTAGTTGGTGTTGGGTTGAGTAGAGTTATGTCTGTGGTATTAGGTTGTGCACAATGCAACTGGGCCAGGGGGTTCACAATTAGTTAGTTATATAGGTGTATATATAGTGGTGTATATAGGTGTGTTTATAGGTGTATAGTATATAGTAGTGTATATATAGGTTTGTATATAGTAGTGTATATAGTTTATTAATATGTTTAGCTAAATAGTTTATATTGTGTATATATTGTATATAGGTATATGGGTGTATATATTGTATATAGGTATATGGGTTGTATGTGTGGAAGAATGAGTGCGGGGATGGACCGGTGCTTTATGTTATGGTTTCATTTTTCTATTTATTGTCTTGTTCTGGTCAGATATGGTATATGGTGTGTTATTTCTGTATTTATTTATTGTTATGTTTAAAATTTTAATAAAAGAAATACAGGATGTAACTCAGGATCAGTACAGGATCAGTAATGTAATGTATGTACACAGTGACCCCACCAGCAGAATAGTGAGTGCAGCTCTGGGGTATAATGCAGGATGTAACTCAGGATCAGTACAGGATAAGTAATGTAATGTATGTACACAGTGACCCCACCAGCAGAATAGTGAGTGCAGCTCTGGGGTATAATACAGGATGTAACTCAGGATCAGTACAGGATCAGTAATGTAATGTATGTACACAGTGACCCCACCAGCAGAATAGTGAGTGCAGCTCTGGGGTATAATACAGGATGTAACTCAGGATCAGTACAGGATCAGTAATGTAATGTATGTACACAGTGACCCCACCAGCAGAATAGTGATTGCAGCTCTGGGGTATAATACAGGATGTAACTGGCCCTTCTGTCCATCTATATGTTATGGCTCTTCAGCATATACCAGCATGCTTATGGAATCTTTGTGGGCCTCTCAAGCTCCTGTCCCTGGGTGTAACCATATACCCCTGGCCCCTCTATAGCTATGCCCCCACCCATGGATCAAGATGGCAGCCATCTTTACTACTGTCCTGGCCTATATTTACAATATTCCCTGAAAGAGTTAACATCCCACCACGGAGGAGGAGGAGGGTTGTTGCGCAGCCGGCAATCCGTTAAATTTATTGACAGAATTTTCCCGTTGATAAAATGGATCATTTCCAAAGTGACAGAATGTTTCCAGGGATAGAACACATCAGTGCGTTTTATGGGTCGGACGCTGCCAAGCTGCCCCGGGTAGAGTCACGGTGGGGGCATAACCAAGTGCGGCTGACGCCAGGCGTTCCGATCCATCATTAGAGGTCCGCCGGCAGAGGCGCATGTGTCGTCCCTCCGACTCCTGCAGGTAAAGTCTTTATGTGGATCCCATAAATGTTATCACTTCCTACAAACGGTTTGATTTCCCGTCCTAAATGTGGTGTTATCTGTGGGCGTCCGAGAGGGCCGGTAATAGCGTCTAATGTTCAGGCTGGCAGACATCACAGCTGGGCGTCAGTCCGGATCACGCAGCTCGGGAACCGTCAGGAGTTTACCGATGTTCTCCGCTTCTTCCTAATGAGGCCCTGTACACTTCTTCTGAGTTATATGGCCGTGCTTCAGAGGCGCCAGGTCAGCCGTCACAAGTGGACACAAAGGAAATATACGCAGCGCAATTAGAAGAGATTTTAAGATGTCGCTCTCTGAAGTCACAGCCATGGAACCAGAAGCAAATTTACTGAGCGAGTGATCCAAATACAACAGATGGGCAACTTAAAGGAAAACTCCGGAATACAGGAAAACCTCTGAAAGAAGGTCTCCCTGCCGGGGAACCCCGACCACATCCGCCATCTGTCCCCGATCCAGTGAGACCTCCCCAGATGTGTCACTGTCCCAGGGGATCTGTACATCCACGGGCAAGACGAGTCGCTATGGCATCTGTGTCTTCAGGACAAATATGTAGGTGAAGGATTTGACTATGACAGGGTAGAGAGCCATTGGCTTCATCCCGGCTACTTACCCTTGTAGTCCATAGACTGAGCCATAACCCTCATCTACAAGAGATCGAGAGGAGCAGATGACACCGGAAACAGGACTGTATCACTGCAGGGAGAGGTCTCAGCAACTAGGTGTGGGGGGATAGAACTATCCACCACACAACTATCTACCTAAATACCCACAAATCTGTCTAAACCCACTTACCTATCTACTTAACCAACCTACCTCCCTATCACCCAAACAACCAGCAAACCCATTCACCCACCCACCTACTACCTACCTACTCAAACACCCTACTTTCCTATGGCAGTCAACCAGCCCCTCACTCAACCACCCACCCAGCCACTTACCTAGCCAAACACTGACTTACTACCTTCTTACCTACTCAATCAAGCTACTTTCCCATGACAGCCACTCACCCAACCACCTACTACTTACCTACCTAAGCACCCACCTACTCAACCACCCTACCTTCTCTTGGCACCCAACCAACCACCTACCAACCCAAATTGTGACTTACCTACCCAACTACCCACCTACTACCTACCTACCTACCTAATCAACCTACTTTCCCAATGGCTTCCACCTAACCACCCACTACCCACCTTGTGGCATACCTAACCAACCACCGACCTATTACCTACCTACTCAACCAGCCTACCTTCCCATGGCAACCAACCAACCACCTACAAAATCACCCTCCTACTACTTACCTACGTAAGACACCAACCTACTCAACCAACTGATCTACCTACCTAACCAACCTAATCACCCACCAAGATACCTACCTAGCCAATAAACCACCCACCAACTACTTACCTACCTAGACACCCATCTACCCAAGCGACCATTCCACCCACCTGGCTTTCTACCTACCTAAGCGCCTAAATACCCCCTATTCACCCACCTACCTCCTATCTAGATGCGGCTAAAACAAATAGAGGGCCGGCACATGGTTCAGTATCTGGGTCTAATCAGGATATAAAAGCTGTAGTAGACGCATTCCCTTTAAGGGGGCCAAGCATTGACTTACAGGGATGCTCCAGTAGGTGGCACCCGAGAGCGAGCAGTCTTCCTTCTGTTACAGAGCTAATTTGTATATTTGGATCACTGCATGGCCTATAAGACTTAATAAGAAGGTTGGTACCCTCCTCAAGGAGTAACTTTCTCCTAATACCCCTTCAGTTCAATGGACTTAAGATAGAATGTAATCACCCCCTCAATCATAGTTCATTCCAGTTGGGTTCCACCATTGCAGCTCTGGATGTGACTAGAGTATAAGTCTATATCGCGGATACTAAGATCCTTAAAGTATCATCTGCAAAGTAGAAAATGTCATTTGTGTAGGTAAGAGAAGCCTTTCTGCTGCCTCCGAGCTATGACAAGAATAGTCACCTCTATGACTCTGGGATATGAGGCGGCCCCCGGGGGCCGGAGCGGCGGTGATAATGTGATATTGTTCCGGGTCTGACCCGGTAATCCAATCCTAACCTCTTAATCTGTTCTCTTCTTCTTCTCTCTGATGTCCGTTCAGCGACATGAAGAATGACAGGTGAATAAGCAGAATACGGTTTTATTTCAATCTCCATCTACGACCCTTCTCCAGCTGTCGAGAGATGAGCGCCGAAGCCATCGCCGTGTTCCGAGGTCCGTCCGCACCGCGGGGGGTTAATACCCGATGATTATCATACAGATTAAAAGGGAAAAAAATTCCTACGCCTGTAGATGGAGGAAGAAATTCATCCTCGTGTCTTGTGTGACTGATCTGCCAGCTTTTGTGATCTTGCGGAGAAGAGAAGGCCGTGATTGAAAAGAGAGCGCCAGGAGTCGGTGATTGGCAGATCTCATGATTATCGCGCCTTTAAGATCTTAAAAGCCGAGCTTCTTAAAGGGACGGTGACCTGACTTCTTATTCATTGCTTATTGAATTGCATAAATGCAGCATCACAGGCTATAAAGACACTGTGTGACAATGCCATTATACCCGGCTGTCTGAGAGGTGGAACAGATGGAGGCTTTGCGTGGCAACAGCGCCACCCGTATCTGTAGGTTGCATCGGGTACTGCGGCTCCGCTCAGTAAGGTAATTGGGCTGAACTGTAATACCAGTATAATAATTAAGACTTAATGATGGATCATTTCATCCAGAACCTCTGCTCATGACAAACTCCTCTCTACCCTTCTTATTAGTTCCCTGTATACAAGTCTCATGCTTCACCTACCTCCCTGATTTAATGCAACAACCCTCTGACCCTTCAGATGCTCCTGAAAGCGCACCCCTGTGGACAAGCCAATATCCCGGCCTAAAAAGCCCCCAATGAGTATTTCAGCCCCCACCCCCTTCAGAAGCGACTACAGCTCCTTACATTGTAATGCACATTTTCTTTGGCTGACACAACTTCCATCGATCAGGCATTGACTTACAGCTTAGCCACCTACAGGGGGCACCAGAGAGAGAATTTTCTTTAATTTGCATATTTACCCATAAAGCATTGCCTGTAGGACTCCATAGATCTCCTCACTGAGAGCCAATACCACAGACAATTCTCTAGCTAACCCTGACCCTGCTCTTTATATTGATGGGGCAAGAGCCCCCAAACAGCTGTCGCCAGATAGGTGTCTCTTTTGGTGAGTATTTAGCTAATATATAGCTTGCAAATTGACTTACAAGGTAACTACCTATAGGTGGCGCTATAGAGATAATTTTCTTCTTTCTTATGAGGCATTACCTAAGAAACTCCATACACAGCTGGATCTCCTCAACAAGAACAGGTGAGTTCTACCACTGTGTCAGAGGCATCTGAGCAGTCAACATGCCAGGGGGCTACAGATGGGGGTCTGCTTTGGCTACTGATTATGAGTTAGACAATGACTTACAGGGTAGAAGCCTATAGGTGGCGCTGCAGAGACAGTTCTCTATTCTCTACTCTGCATGTATTTGCCCCATAGGGCGCTGCTTTTATAATTCCCCATACCCAGTAGACTTGTGCCATAGGCATCTCATCTGTCTAATCAGTACTTGATTTAGCAGTGATGAGGGGCAAGAACCCCTAAAACAGACAGAATACGGACAGGGGAGTCTCAAGGACAGTATCCCTAATCATTTATAAAGGCTCTTATAAGGACATTGACTTACAGAGTAACTACCTATAGGTGGCACTAAAGAGCCAGTTCTCTTCCTCCTGCAATAGAGCCATTTTGTACCATAGAGCACTGCTTCTAAGACTCTATACTCAGCTGGATCTCCTCAATCCCCCCAGAACTGTGCTGCCCCTAAGAGAACGCCCCCATAGAAAGTATACATAAAATGAGAAGAAAGACTATCCTGTATAGATTGACTCTATGACCCTGCTTAGAAGGCATCAAAAGCTGGGGGAATAAATTACTGTAGGATATTGGAGGCCTGAAGTGGTTCGGGCCATTTATATTCTATAGGAGCCATAAAACACCATGTGACGGAGCGCTACGAAGATTATTAATACATTTTTTTTATTTTTTATAATTAATATCAGTTTTGAATAACAAAAAGGCGAAGACTTAATGAAAGTCCAAGAAAAGCGAGAACGGTAAACCCAGAAACAAAACCTTCCCCGGCATACAAAGCATCAGCCGCCTCACAATTTCCTTCCCGGAAAAAAAAAAAAGTGATTAAAATGGCCGAACAAAGAGATGAATTCTCAACCTATTTGTTTGAAATTGTATTTTCCCTTTTTTTATCGAGTTTAATTAATCTATTTCTCCAACTATCTGCTCCACGCCGCCAGACTCCATCAAAGCGCCCAGAAAATGATCTCATTAAAACGCTGCCCGTGTCCTGGGAGTTTTCAATAATCCAACATCCTCGGCTTCTCCCCCACCCCGAATCTAAGGCTCCAGAATTACGGCAGTCCGGAGCTGGTGTCCCGGCAGCCGCGGATCCGGCGTCTCCACATTGATATTTCCATAGATTTTAATAAACAAGGATCTTCTTTTTAACTCTTCCCATCTGTATTATCTCCCCGTCAATCTCCTTCTCAGCCTCCAAGTAATTTCAAGTTTCCCATCTAAATCCCTTCTGCTGCGCGGTCCAACTCTTAATTAAGACTGGGCCGAGCGATCTATTGTATCACCTCCTGAAAGATCAGGCTAAATGGCTTGCCACTGAAATCCCCTGTAATTAATTACTATCTCAGTAGCACTTGCCTTCCCCTGACCCACACCGAGCGCCCGCATTTACTCTTTGACTTAAAGTAATTACTTTTTACTGCTGGATACTATTCACCTGAGTCTCTGCATGGAGCCGGAGCCCAGAGCACCCCAGACTCAATGTCATCTCTGCTATAGTACACCCCACAATTATTGGGGCTCATCAAGTGGGTAAAGCAATGACAGTGCCTGTTGTCAACGTTAAAAAACTGTAATAAAGGAGATATCTGATCAATACTACACACACACATATATGTTTAATATTCAGCAGAAATAGATATAACTACTATAATCCTCTTTTCTCCCATTCTACCTGCAGGTGTAGTGGTGGAAGGTAACATCTTGTTCACACTTGTGTTGCTTGGTGGCCATTTTCTCCACCAGCGGCGTCTGCTGGGTTTTGGGGGAAGGGGCATTGGGGTTGGGTCCTGTGGTATTGGTGTTCCAGGGCCGTTCTATGGCCTCCCTTCCTTGCTTGCGCTCGCTTTGCGGGGTTGTCGTTCGCCGACCGACACAGTGTTGTTTGGTTAGAGACTCATGTGTATCAGAGACCTGCACGTGGTACATGAGGCAATATGGTTTGATCAAATTATATACTAACTTCTGATGTTGGTTTTTAATTTAGCTGAATAAGCTTTCGTGTCAGCCATGGGTGCGATGTGCAGCCATTTCTGTCTTTCCAGGCTTGTGCATATAACAGCTATAATACTGCCCCTATATACAGGAATAAAACTACTATAATACTGCTTTCTATATACAGGAATATAACTACTATAATACTGCTCCTTATATACAAGAATATAACTACTTTAATACTGCTCCTATATACAAGAATGTAACTACTATAATACTGCTCCTATATACAGGAATATAACTACTATAATACTGCTCCTATATACAGGAATATAACTACTATAATACTGCTCCCTATATACAAGAATATAACTACTATAATACTGCTCCTATATACAGGGATATAACTACTTTAATACTGCTCTTATATACAGGAATATAACTGCTATAATACTGCTCCTATATACAAGAATATAACTACTATAATACTGCCCCCTATATACAGGGATATAACTACTATAATACTGCCCCCTATATACAGGGATATAACTACTATAATACTGCTCCTATATACAGGAATATAACTACTATAATACTGCTCCCATATACAGGGATATAACTACTATAATAGCCCTGTGTGGTGGATAAACAACATGCTGTACATAAGGTTTACTGTACAGTCAGTATTGCCTCATTCTAATCTAACGCTGCTTAACCTAACATGACAATATGATCAGTAAACCTCTACAGTATAAGCTCAGTTACTTAGGGACATCACACACACGCATTTCAGTATCTAAAGCAGGATGACCTTCTAAATATGTTCTACAGAAAGAGTGGGGCTTGTGTCATGTTTATTCAATGCATTGGTACAAGGAGGTCACCTGCCAGTACAATATTGTAATACAATCTAAATATGGAAAAAACATAACTAATAAAGTATTGCACTTATAAATATATACCATATATAAACAGTACATTCCTGATAGAGGCAAAGATATGTAGAAAATATCTCTAAAGACTTAAAACTAAAATGTTGCCTCATACAAGAATATTACTATTACTGCCCCATATATACAAGACTATAACCACTATAACACTGCCTTTATATGCAAGACTATAACTACTATAATACTGCTCCTATATACAGGAATATAACTACTATAATACTGCTCCTATATACAGGGATATAACTACTATAATACTGCCCCCTATATACAGGAATATAACTACTATAATACTGCCCCCCTATATACAGGAATATAACTACTATAATACTGCTCCTATATACAGGAATATAACTACTATAATACTGTTCCTATATACAGGGATATAACTACTATAATACTGCTCCTACATACAGGAATATAACTACTATAATACTGCCCCCCTATATACAGGAATATAACTACTATAATACTGCTCCTATATACAGGAATATAACTACTATAATACTGCTCCTATATACAGGAATATAACTACTATAATCCTGCTCCTATATACAGGAATATAAATGCTATAATACTGCTCCTATATACAAGAATATAACTACTATAATACTGCTCCTATACACAGGAATATAACTACTATAATACTCCTCCTATACACAGGGATATAACTACTATAATACTGCTCCTATATACAGGAATATAACTACTATAATACTGCTCCTATATACAGGAATATAACTACTATAATACTGCCCCCTATATACAGGAATATAACTACTATAATACTGCTATATACAGGAATATAACTCCTATAATACTGCTCATATACACAAGAATATTACTACTATAATACTGCTCCCTATATACAGGAATATAACTACTATAATACTGCTCCCTATATACAGGAATATAACGACTATAATACTGCTCCTCCTGTATATACAGGAATATAACTACTATAATACTGTTCCTCCTGTATATACAGGAATATAACTACTATAATACTGCTCCTATATACAGGAATATAACTACTATAATACTGCCCCCTATATACAGGAATATAACTACTATAATACTGCTCCCTATATACTGGAATATACACTGACCGACACAGTGATGTTTTTTGGTTAGGGACTCATGTGTATCAGAAGACCTGCACGTGGTACATGAGGCAATATGGTTTGGCCAAATTATATACTAACTTCTGATGTTGGTTTTAAATGTAGCTGAATAAGCTTTCGTGTCAGCCATGTGTGCGATGTGCAGCCATTTCTGTCTTTTTGGCTTGTGCATATAACTACTATAATACTGCCACCTATATACAGGAATATAACTACTATAATACTGCCGCCTATATACAGGGATATATCTACTATAATACTGCTCCTATATACAGGAATATAACTACTATAATACTGCCCCTATATACAGGGATATATCTACTATAATACTCCTCCTATATACAAGAATATAACTACTATAATACTGCTCCTATATACAAGAATATTCTACAATAATACTGCCCCCTATATACAGGAATATAACTACTATAATACTGCCCCTATATACAGGAATATAACTACTATAATACTGCTTCCTATATACAGGAATATAACTACTATAATACTGCCCCTATATACAGGAATATTACTACTATAATACTGCTCCTATATACAAGAATATAACTACTATAATACTGCTCCTATATACAAGAATATAACTACTATAATACTGCTCCCATATACAGGAATATAACTACTATAATACTGCTCCCATATACAGGAATATAACTACTATAATACTGCTCCTATATACAGGAATATAACTACTATAATACTGCTCCCTTTATACAGGAATATAACTACTATAATATTGCTCCTATATACAAGAATACAACTACTATAATACTGCCCCTATATACAAGAATACAACTACTATAATACTGCCCCCTATATACAGGAATATAACTACTATAATACTGCCCCTATATACAGGAATATAACTACTATAATACTGCTCCCATATACAAGAATATAACTACTATAATACTGCCCCCTATATACAGGGATATACCTACTATAATACTGTATACTAAGAAGAGGATTAGATCTTAGACTGCTAGATCCTAGTAAACAGAAGAAATGTAATATCTGACGATAAGTAAACAGGACAGGTTTAGACTGTACAATGATCTGTTTGATTCTTCACTCTCACACATATTCCTTCAGGTAGATACTGGCGGTGTATTCAAGGAATGAATAAACTTAAAGAATGATCGATGGAGAAGAAATTCGATGCCAATGACGGAATATCTCAGGAGGCATTCATGGACTATAGATCTATATATAGTCAGCCTAGAGCTTCTTCGGCCCCTGGAAAAGTGTAATTGAAAATTCAAGTCAGTACCATCTCATCTACGCTTCATCAATCATGGTGTTAGCCGGAGAACTGTACGTTGGGGAGATGTGTCCCACTAAACTGAGGTGCTCGGTGTCTCTGGATGACAACACTTTAAGGCCTATTAACTACCCGCCTGGCATTGTTGGGGAATCCTCTTGTTGACTGGAGAGGAGAATTTTCCAGCAACGAACAGGTCAAGCTGTAGACGGTCAACGGAAGCGTCTGCCAGGAGACACAGGAGCGACACTCTCATCATATATCATAATTAGGAGTGATGGGGTGGACAGGGAGCTTCTTAATTCAATTGTCTCGAATTGAGGACAAAGAGCTCTGTCACTGGCAGCCCTGACATCCTAACAAGGCAGCTGTCTTCAGCCTGTGCGTCTCCTACTTCCTATTCTTTCGAGACTAAGCCACCGCTGTCCATCTTCCTTTCCTCTTCTTCAAATCTTAAGATGAAGGATATCTTTGGCTTTTTGCTACTTGACATCTACACCAGTTTTGAGTCCCATCTAGTGAAGGAGGCTCATGCGTGAACAAGTTCTTCAAATGAATAGCAACAGAGCTGTAGCTTGGAGGAAAAGACCTGTGGGCTGCTCTAGCTCTGTGTCTAGACAACTCTAGCCAAGGCCTCCCCCCCATCCTTTGGTATTTGGGGAACAGTAGTCCTTACTTTACCAAAGACTACTGCCGAGAAGAGTTGCCAAACTGTTTCTGTTCAGCAAGGTTTTCCGAACCTAAACACTCTGCATCTGACTCCCGGCATCTGGAGAAGTTAGATGCAGCCGTAGGGAGTCCTGGAAAACATGGATACAGCCACAGCCCATAGGCTGTGTTCATGTTTTCCTGACAGTCCTAGGGCGGCATCCAACTCAAGATGCCGAGAGTCAAATGCCAAGTGTTTGGATTCAGAGCACCTTGTTGAACCCAAATAGTTTGGCAACTCTGCTTAGCACTGGTCTTTGGTAAAGTAGGGACTACCAAATTTGCCAGGAGTCAAATGCTAAGCGTTCGGGTTGAGAGAAAGTTGTTAAGCCCAAACAGCAACTAATACCTTGGATAGTTTACAACTATCTCTACCGATTCCTACACCTTTCCTGAAACATGAAAACTTGAACATGTATGGTGAAGGGGGACAAACCCACCGCCAGACATCTCTGGTGGCAGCTTATTGTCTCAGGAACATTGCCCAACTCTTCTTTTTCCTGTCATCTCCTATTGGGAGAGTTAGATGGCCTCCATACATACTAGATGATTGGACGGTCCCACCAAAATAGGCGAGTCCAGCCAACTTTAATTTGTATGACCAACCGTAATGACGAAGGGATAAGTACATGGGCCCCTAACGGGAAAGATTGTAGGGCTACTTCTATGGAAGACGTGTACAACATTAATACTAGTAAGTAGTAATGACATGCAGACACTGTAGACTTGCATTTGCCAATGAAGTTGATCTAAGGGATATGCCCTGGTTGGGGGACATTTACAAGCTACTCTGCCTCGGCTATGGCCATGAAATAAATGTTTGCCTTTTGACTTATACTTGTCAACCATTGCAATTTTTGGCAGGATATTCCCAGGAGCCACACAGCCACAGGGTGGGGATAGTATAAATTTTGCAATTTAAAGGTGCTTCTTAGGGATGGGCTTGAAGGCCCTGCTTTGGGCTTTGGAAATGTTGGTAGCCATGTCTCTGATGCCCCATGATAACTCAGAAACTACTGATACATTCAGCTCTGTCATGTATTATACAGTCTTGTAACCCCCTCTAGCCTTATTATCATTATCAATGGTGGACCCAGTTGTTGCCCAGAAGCCTCCAGCTAAGTCTACGGAATAAAGCCAGCATTAGGAGCTATTGGGAAATGTGTCATTCTGGTCATCCCATTTAATGGCCTACAAAAGTCGCACATTTTTCACATGAGCCACTATTTGCAAATTATTTTTGACAATTATAACACTCTTGGCACCTTCAAAAAGTAACGGAGGCTTCGCAGTAGGAAGCATTGCCTACAGCGCTCAGAGGATAAAAAAATTGGTGTAAATTATAGCAAATGTCTACGCCAGCTCATAGTTGGCACAGATCTCAGCGTGTGGCACGCAAACAACGACAGACGTGCCAAACTTATTACGAGGCCTGGGTCTATTAATACATCTGAGACATCATACTTCAGCGTATCCCTTTATTAAGACTGGCATATAAAGTGCCGGTCTTGATAAATTCCCCCTGTGTGTCCTACAAGGTTGCAAAAATAGTCGTCTAGAAATTGGTTCCCAGCCAGATATAACGGCTTCTAAACAATGAGAAGTGGATCAATAAAACAAATGAAAGTCATTGGAATCTCTCCCGTATGTAAAAATAAACCTTCATGTGCCACGATGAATCCATAAACATCTGATACCCAAAAATACCCAATACTCAAAAATTCAAGGGCATCTAAAGATCCAATAACCAAAAACTGAAAGAGCAGTCACTCAAAAATCTGAAAACACTTTACCTAAAATCTAAAGACCCAAAATACCAAAGACTGAAAGACACTCAAGATCCGATACCCAAAAATCTAAAGATCCAACAAAATGTGGATGAAAAAAATTCATTACCGCCAGGAGGTGAGGGAAAATAAAAAAGAAGTTATAGTCAACTCTCCCGAGGTCTGTGCAGAGCCCATCCTGCTCCTGGACCCCGCCGGCTGTCTTCTGAGCTGTCCTCCGGCTACATCACGACCCGGTTGATAAATGCCCCACTCAGCCAGTCATTGACTTGTGCGGGACACCGCTGCAGTCACTAATTGGCTGAGCGGGCTACATCGCACTGGGCTGTGGCGTCAAACCTGAGTCGTGACGTACCATTATCCCGGGAGGAGATGACAGCCGGTGGGGTCCAGGAGTTCGGTGATGCAGGGCAGTGCAGGCACAGGAAGCAGCAACCATTTTGTATTTTTTCCCCCTCTCCCTGCCCCGCCAGACTTCTCCTTTAAGAATCCAAAGACTCCATACCCTAAAATCTAAAGCCCTGATACTCGAAACTCTAAATACCCAATACTCAAAAATCTAAAGACCCGTTATAGCAAATAATCTAGAGACCACTACAAAAAAATTAAAAACCGCCACCGAAAAATGTATAGAACTAAATACGCAATACCCCAAAATCTAAAAACACAATAGTCATAACTCTAAAGATCCTACACATAGTTTAAAAACACAATACTAAAAAGATCAAAGAATCCAATACGCAAAAATCTAAAGACCTAATACCAAAAATTGTACATAAAAACAGCCATATGTTGACAGTAGATATAGGTGGGGTATCCCTTGCAGGGATGTTGTTTTTGGAGGTGCAGTGAGGTGGGTACGCATGGGACCCGGTGTCTGGGGGGGCTCCAGCATTGTAATTGGCCATTAAAGTAATTAGTGTTCCAACTCAAGAAATTCTAAACAATAACTGAAGGTGACCCCTCGGCCCAGATTAGGAAGATGTATTAGCTGTTGGGATCATCTGGGAGACCCTGATAAAGTAAATCTGAATTGCCCCGAGGACTCTGGTTACTGCTCTGTGCCGTGAGGGCAACTTATAGATGAGTTTTCCACTTCTCTCAATGTGCTGTGTTCTTGAGAATGTTCTTTGAGGGACAGATATATGAGGATAGACCACTCCACCGGTGTCCTATCCAAGGAAGGGTCATTTTTGACCAAGTTGTGCCACAATGTTACAATTGGTGAAGATTGGGAACCTTCTGATTTCTCTGGTCGGTCTAAATTTTTCTTACGTTTTACTAATACGGTGAAAGTAAATGATTTACTACCCGGTGAAGGCTGGGAATGATTTATTGCTCAGGTTCTCCAGACGACTGGGAAGTCCCCAATGGGATCAGGGTGTAAAACCATTAGTAAGAGCACAGTAGATTATCCCAACACTACACAGATGGTCCGTTAATGTCAATGGAAGCCGTGAGATTGGCAGCCCGGGATCGGATATAGATAGTATCCTCTCAACATATGGAACCCTACTGACAAGATGTTTTAATTAACACCTCTGAGGTGGCCAAAAATATCCCTGAACCCCCCACTTTTTATAGCCCCATCCCCTTTATACCCATTTGGCAGGGACAATATTGGAAAATATTATTTTTGATTAGTATGAGATAGGAAAAACCCCTTTAAAGCGAATGTACCATCACAGGTACTGAAATGTAGTACCTGCTTAGTACTCGCCCAGGGATCCCAATGGCGAGCTACTTTTTTCAAAACACCGCCGGGTTCCTGCGCGCAGCGACAATTTCGGCTTGAGCACGGACCCGGGACACCCCCCTTCCCCAGTGTGTAACTATACCTATTCCTCTCGGTGACACATCTCTATTAGAATGAACCAGGTCATTGTGGGGAGGGGTTATGGTAACACCAGGGAGCGCCGGGGCTGCCCCCAGTACGCAAGCAGAAAACTGGCGGCGTTTTGATAAAAGGACCACGCCACTGGGATCCTCGCGCGGCGCCAAGCAGGTGCTGCCAAAAAAATAATACATTTCAGTACCTGTGATAGTAAATTTTCTGTAAATATGGAAGTAAAGTCCAGGTCTATAAGGCCCAGAATGGGGTAACTATCTGGAATGGGGCAGAGATGGCTGTCACCGCCATGTCCTGATGCGTGAGAAGACCCGCAGAGCATCTACGCAGCAGTCATTGCTGCAAACTCTGCAATAAACATCAAATGCAGTTTTTGAATCGCAACTGCGTCTCCTGAGTATATGAAAAGATTCTGGAAGACTGGGGCAGATTTAGGCTATGTTCACACAACGTATATTTTTGTAAAAGTACGGCCATTGTTGCAATTACTTTGTACGAGAACATGCGTTGCTTGCCTATTTGTCTATGTGATCCCGGCCGGAGCGTATGCACATAGGATCCCTCGCGGCACCGCAAAGAACTGACATGTCAGTTTTCTGGGGCCGCTATTCAGTGAATAACGGCCGCAGAAAGCACTGTCAGTGCACACTATGAAGCGAGCGGCTCCGGCCGCAAGCTTCATTGTGTGCTGTGAGGCGTTCTGATGCGAGCACGCACGGATGTGCCCGCATCAGAACTGTACGGTGCGAAAGATCATCCGGCTGGCACCGAAGTACCAGCCAGGGTGAACTTTTCAGAGACTGGCCGTTCAGAGAACGGCCAGTCTCTTACGACATGTGAACATAGCATTAAAGGCTGTCAGCGGGTTTCTGCTGTCCTATCTAAGGGTGGTATAACCCAGTGACAGAGAAGCTGAACAGAATGATGTATCACTTACATTGTTCTGTGCAGCTGATCCAGAGATAAGTAGTCCTCTCCATTCTGTGCATGAGCCCAGTAGTACTAGATATTCATGAGAAGCAGCAAACTCCGCCCACCAGCAGCAGTTATCTATCCATGCCGTATATAGGGAGTCATCTGTCAATCAGCAGCTGGAGGGCAGGGGGAGGGGTGTTTTAAGAAACCTATTCTCCTACATATCAGATGAACAGAATGATTTAAGTAATACATCAATCTGTTCAGCATTTCTGTCACTAGTTTATGCTGCCTTCATTTAAAGCGGCATAAACCAAGTGATTCCCTTTAAGTTATCCCTCATGACCTGTGTCTGATAGGCACTGGAATGAAACTGTGCTGCAATACCAGAGCCAGACACCAGGATGGCGCTATATCCCATAAACAAGTAGTAATTTCTTCTATATCTCCTCGTGTGATAAAGTTATATTATTCCTCCATTCTTAATACAGATAGTCTTTAAGCATCTAAAATAATATTATACGCCAAAGATGCCCGTGTCCCCATAAAACGCTATGAAATCAGATTCCGGAAAGTACCAAGGTGAGCGGGATTTATCACAAAGCAATAAATCTAATTACAACTATGTTTTTTTTCTCCTATTGAAAAGTTAATTATAATTAATTTTACACAGCATATTAAAAGCGTAATGACTGCGCCTTATAAAATGTGTGAGGGATGGAGAAAGCCGCAGCTCGCAATACGCCGGTCCCGTATAATTATTCCGGAGAATTCTCTGCAGAGTTTAGCTCCGCAGCCTCCTCCCAGACAGCTCATTTTCTTCTGTTCCCAAATTAAAAGGACGTATTAAATAATATATTATGTTACATCCTATTCAGCGAGATTAAAACAGAATGAGGGATGCGCCAAAGTAATGACGGGACCTGCAAAGTTTAAAGGGGCGGCGAACCCAATGGAGGCCGATCACGAACTCAGGTCCCTAAGTGACGGTAAGGTAACAAATATTTGTCGTCTCATAGACCCTATATATGTAGAACACAATAATCTTTAGTCTTCCAGTACTTATCAGCTGCTGTATGTCCTGCAGGAAGTGGTGTATTGTTTCCAGTCTGACACAGTGCTCTCTGCTGCCACCTCTGTCCATGTCAGGAACTGTCCAGAGCAGGAGAGGTTTTCTATGGGGATTTGATGCTGCTCTCTGCTCTGTCCCTTGTTTGATAGTATTATACGAGGCGCCGGGCCCTCTTTTTTCTTTTCTTTTTACTCTGCTCTGTCCTGACATGGACAGAGGTGGCAGCAGAGAGCACTGTGTCAGACTGGACACAATACTTCCTGCAGGACATATAGCAGCTGATAAGTACTGGAGGATTGTAGATTTTTAAATAAAAGTAAATTACAATTTAAATTTTGTATATACATCCTATAGAGAAAAATATTCCAGGCACAGTGATCTCTGGTTACCCAGCAGGCCGGTAGAGTGGCCTATGTAGTTAGTCCTAAAGTATGGCCTAAGATGTAAGGCTGGAGAAATTAGACTAGAACTATGGCCTATGGCCACTCCCGAGAGTGGAGACCTAGGTCTAATGGGCAGTGAAGTGGGATCACTTAGAGTCTACAGAACTGACTCCACCCACTTGACACTTAGAGAGGCCTGGAGTAGTGTTCACATGAATGTAACCATAAAGCATCTGAGAACTCATCTGAGAACTATCAAGCTTGCTGTGCCTTGGTAGGGGGAGATGTGTGAAATAAATCAGATTTAGAGGGTGTGTCCAGAATACGTGGGGGCGGGGCTTATTTCCACCCTTTATAAAAATGCATATACGGGATGATCCTTGGAGGTTACGCCAGACGAGGCTACAATAACCTTTATACACAGCTTTACCCCAGCAGCCTGACATTGTGGGAGCCGCCACATAGGCGGCCATTGTGCTGGCCAATAAAAGACTAACACGGCCGATCTGAGCAGCCGGGCGGTAACGGCTGATAAAATCCTTTTATTACCAGAGACCTGACAGACGTCTGCTTTTCATTCCCCGTCCACAGGATCACAGGGCGACATTCATAGAGCGGGAAAATGTCACATCCTCAGCCGCTGCTTCAGGGAATGATCAGCGAGAGAAAAACGCTCCCTTATATCATTACAGAGCAGGAAAACACGGATGTAGCAGAGCTGAGAATGCTGCATGGGATTGCAGAGTACAGGACCTTATCAGGGTCTTATATTTACTAGTGCAGGTGACCTAGCACAGTGTGAACAATGGCCAATAAATACAGTGCTGGCTGGTGTCCTACTGGTGTACATTGTAATGGTGCCCCCTGTAGTCACTGCTCCTATCTATCTATCTATCTATCTATCTATCTATCTATCTATCTATCTCCTATCTATCTATCTATCTATCTATCTATCTATCTATCTATCTATCTATATATCTCCTATCTATCTATCTATCTATCTATCTATCTATCCCCATTCATAGATCTGACCCTCGCCCCGGCTTGGTAATTTCCTATGCTATTTTCTAGGGAGCAGCAGAGAGTGAGTGTACAGTCTGTCCCACCACATAACTGATAATAACCTCCTCCTCCTCCTCCTCCATCTTGGCTTCTCCCTCCTCTTGGACATTAAGCTTCTCCTTAGTCTTGGCTGGAGTCACTGGCTCCGGATCCGCTGCAGATTACATCCTCTCTTGTTTGCAGAATGTTATTTGGCTTCTTAGAAATGTTTTCCTTTTCTCAAGAAGAATTGTTATCTCCAGCGGGAGAGGAACCAGCAATGTTCCAGATGGAGGATGAGGATGGCAATGGCCCCAACATCAACGGCTCTATCATCTATGTCTCCATCATCCATGTCTCCATCATCAATGGCCCCAACATCAAAGGCTCTATCATCAACAGCTTCATTAGGACCTATCATCAACCACCCCATTACCAAGAACTCCATCATCAAAAGCCCCAACATCAATGGCTCTATCATCAATGTCTTAATTATCAATGGCTCCATCATCCATGGTTCCATCAGGACCTATCATCAATGGCTCCATCATCCATGGTTCCATCAGGACCTATCATCAATGGCTCCATCATCCATGGTTCCATCAGGACCTATCATCAATGGCTCTATCTGTTCTGTGATCACAATAAAACAAGAGTCATAGGGTCCAGGACCAGTGCACCCCCCTGGGGTGAGGCTATAGGGAGTGCAGGGAGCAGGGTGGGTGATGGACCCCAGCCTCACATGAGAAGCCCCCAGTGATGTCTCATTGTAGATGCAGATTGTGCAGTCAGGAGATGGGAACGACGTCTCTGCCACCTCCCTGTATCATCAGAAATAACTCCAGTCCCTTCACTGCCCAACTGGGATTGTACTGGGAGATGGTAAATGAGCAGCGGCGTTCCCATCTGCTCCCTGACTACATGCGGCTTCTGTATTACTGGGATATAGGAGAGGAGGAGGATGGCGTCAATCTATAAGTGCCTGTCCCTGGGAGGTACATGTGCATTCACTGCCCCCCCTATAACACACAGCCCCCCTCTATAACACACTGCCCCCCTATAACACACAGCCCCCCCCTCTATAACACACTGCCCCCCCTATAACACACAGCTCCCCTCTATAACACACTGCCCCCCTATAACACACAGCCCCCCCCTCTATAACACACTGCCCCCCTATAACACACAGCCCCCCCCTCTATAACACACAGCCCCCCCCTATAACACACAGCCCACCCCTCTATAACACACAGCCCCCCCTACAACACACAGCCCCCCCTATAACACACAGCCCACCCCTCTATAACACACAGCCCCCCCTATAACACACAGCCCACCCCTCTATAACACACAGCCCCCCCTATAACACACAGCCCCCCCCTCTATAACACACAGCCCCCCCTCTATAACACACTGCCCCCCTATAACACACAGCCCCCCCTCTATAACACACAGCCCCCCCTATAACACACAGCTCCCCTCTATAACACACAGCCCCCCTCTATAACACACAGACCCCTTCTATAACACACAGCCCCCCTCTATAACACACAGCCCCCCCTATAACACACAGCCCCCCCTATAACACACAGCCCCCCTCTATAACACACAGACCCCTTCTATAACACACAGCCCCCCCTCTATAACACACAGCCCCCCTATAACACACAGCCCCCCTCTATAACACACAGCCCCCCTCTATAACACACAGCCCCCCCTCTATAACACACAGCCCCCCCTCTATAACACACAGCCCCCCTCTATAACACACAGCCCCCCTCTATAACACACAGACCCCTTCTATAACACACAGCCCCCCCTCTATAACACACAGCCCACCCCCCTATAACACTCAGCCCCCCTATAACACACAGCCCCCCCTCTATAACACACTGCCCCCTCTATAACACACAGCCCCCGTGCCCCCCCCTATAACACACAGCCCCCCCTCTATAACACACAGCCCACCCCCCTATAACACACTGCCCCCTCTATAACACACAGCCCCCGTGCCCCCCTCTATAACACACAGCCCCCCTCTATAACACACAGCCCCCCCTATAACACACAGCCCACCCCTCTATAACACACAGCCCCCCCTACAACACACAGCCCACCCCTCTATAACACACAGCCCCCCCTCTATAACACACAGCCCCCCCTCTATAACACACAGCCCCCCTATAACACACAGCCCACCTCTCTATAACACACAGCCCAGCCCACCCCTCTATAACACACTGCCCCCCTCTATAACACACAGCCCCCTATAACACACAGCCTCCCCTATAACACACAGCCCCCCCTCTATAACACACAGCCCCCCTCTATAACACACTGCCCCCTCTATAACACACAGCCCCCCTATAACACACAGCCCCCCTCTATCACACACTGCTCCCCCCCTATAACACACAGCCCCCCCCTATAACACACAGCCCATCCCTCTATAACACACAGCCCCCCCTCTATAACACACTGCCCCCTATAACACACAGCCCACCCCTCTATAACACACTGCCCCCTGATAACACACAGCCCCCCCTCTATAACACACAGCCTCCCCTCTATAACACACAGCCCACCACTCTATAACACACAGCCCCCCTATAACACACAGCCCACCCCTCTATAACACACAGCCCACCCCCCTATAACACACAGCCCACCCCCCTATAACACACAGCCCCCCTCTATAACACACAGCCCCCCTCTATAACACACAGCCCCCCTATAACACACAGCCCCCCTCTATAACACACAGCCCCCCTCTATAACACACAGCCCCCCTATAACACACAGCCCACCTCTCTATAACACACAGCCCAGCCCACCCCTCTATAACACACTGCCCCCCTCTATAACACACAGCCCCCTATAACACACAGCCCCCCCTATAACACACAGCCCCCCCTCTATAACACACAGCCCCCCCTCTATAACACACTGCCCCCCTCTATAACACACAGCCCCCCTATAACACACAGCCCACCCCTCTATAACACACAGCCCCCCTCTATAACACACAGCCCCCCTCTATCACACACTGCTCCCCCCCTATAACACACAGCCCCCCCCTATAACACACAGCCCATCCCTCTATAACACACAGCCCCCCTCTATAACACACAGCCCCCCTCTATAACACACAGCCCCCCCTCTATAACACACTGCCCCCTATAACACACAGCCCCCTCTATAACACACAGCCCCCCTCTATAACACACAGCCCCCCTATAACACACAGCCCCCCTCTATAACACACAGCCCCCCTCTATAACACACAGCCCACCCCCCTATAACACACAGCCCCCCTCTATAACACACAGCCCCCCTCTATAACACACAGCCCCCCTCTATAACACACAGCCCACCCCCCTATAACACACAGCCCCCCTCTATAACACACAGCCCCCCTCTATAACACACAGCCCCCCCTCTATAACACACTGCCCCCTGATAACACACAGCCCCCCCTCTATAACACACAGCCCCCCTCTATAACACACAGCCCCCCCCTCTATAACACACAGCCCCCCTATAACACACAGCCCACCCCTCTATAACACACAGCCCACCCCCCTATAACACACAGCCCCCCTCTATAACACACAGCCCCCCTCTATAACACACAGCCCCCCCTATAACACACAGCCCCCCTCTATAACACACAGCCCCCCCCTATAACACACAGCCCCCCTCTATAACACACAGCCCCCCCCTCTATAACACACAGCCCCCCCTATAACACACTGCCCCCTATAACACATAGCCCACCCCCCTATAACACACAGCCCCCCTCTATAACACACAGCCCCCCCTATAACACACAGCCCCCCCTATAACACACAGCCCACCACTCTATAACACACAGCCCCCCCTATAACACACAGCCCACCCCTCTAAAACACACAGCCCCCCCTCTATAACACACAGCCCCCCTATAACACACAGCCCCCCTCTATAACACACATCCCCCCTTATAACACACAGCCCCCCTTATAACACACAGCCCCCCTCTATAACACACAGCCCCCCCCTATAACACACAGCCCCCCTCTATAACACACAGCCCCCCTCTATAACACACAGCCCCCTCTATAACACACAGTCCCCCGATAACACACAGCCCCCCTCTATAACACACAGCCCCCCTCTATAACACACAGCCCACCACTCTATAACACACAGCCCCCTATAACACACAGCCCCCTCTATAACACACAGCCCCTCTCGTTAACACACAGCCCACCGCTATTTGTAATACCAGGACTGACCACATAGTGCGCTATTTGTAATACCAAAAGTGACCACATAGAGAGCTATTTGTAATACCAGGTCTGACCACATGGTGCGCTGTTTACATTTAATACCAGGTCTTACCACATAGTGCATTATTTGTAGTACCAGCACTGATCACATAGTGTGCTATTTACTTGCAATACCAGAACGGACCACATGGTGCGCTGTTTACTTGTAATACCAGGGCTGACCACATGGTGTATAATGTGGAGTATAATTTAGGCACTCGTATTGTCACTACATGGCGGTATTGTTATTGGCATCCCATTTATTGCACTTCCACCCCAAATGCAAACAGGCTACTCTATACCTTCTCCCTATTTAGGAGACTACTGTGTTTATGATCCCCGCTAGTGTAACTTACGGCACTGTAACACAAGTGCTAAATAGTACGGCCACATAGCGGTAGTATTTAGGCCAGTGAAAATCTTAGTTTCCCTGTGGCTTTAACCATTATGAGCCAGCACCAACCTATCTCCGCTTCAGGCAGTCTACTATAGACTTAGGAGACGTTGCATTACTGAGCACTATTACTTGTGCACCATATGGTACTATTATATGATCAGTCTCTGCTGCAGTATTGAGCACTATTACTTGTGCACCGTATGGTACTATCACATGATCATTCTATGTTGCGGTACTAAGCACATTATGGTACTATTATATGATCAGTCTATTTTGCGGTATACTATCACTTATGCACTGTATGGTACTATTATATGATCCTTACATGTTGCAGTATTGAGCACTATTACACATGCACTATATGGTACTATTATATGATCCTTACATGTTGCAGTATTGAGCACTATTACACATGCACTATATGGTACTATTATATGATCCTTACATGTTGCAGTATTGAGCACTATTACACATGCACTATATGGTACTATTATATGATCCTTCCATGTTGCGGTATTGAGCACTATTACACATGCACCATATGGTACTATTATATGATCCTTCCATGTTGCGGTATTGAGCACTATTACTTGTGCACCATATGGTACTATTATATGATCATTCCATGTTGCGGTATTAAGCACTATTACTTGTGCACCATATGGTACTATTATATGATTCTCCCATGTTGCGGTATTAAGCACTATTACTTGTGCACCATATGGTACTATTATATGATCCTTCCATGTTGCGGTATTAAGCACTATTACTTGTGCACCATATGGTACTATTATATGATCCTTCCATGTTGCGGTATAAAGCACTATTACTTGTGCACCGTATGGTACTATTATATGATCCTTCCATGTTGCGGTATTAAGCACTATTACTTGTGCACCATATGGTACTATTATATGATTCTCCCATGTTGCGGTATTAAGCACTATTACTTGTGCACCATATGGTACTATTATATGATCATTCCATGTTGCGGTATTAAGCACTATTACACATGCACCATATGGTACTATTATATGATCATTCCATGTTGCGGTATTAAGCACTATTACACATGCACCATATGGTACTATTATATGATCCTTCCATGTTGCGGTATTAAGCACTATTACTTGTGCACCGTATGGTACTATTATATGATCCTTCCATGTTGCGGTATTAAGCACTATTACTTGTGCACCATATGGTACTATTATATGATTCTCCCATGTTGCGGTATTAAGCACTATTACTTGTGCACCATATGGTACTATTATATGATCATTCCATGTTGCGGTATTAAGCACTACTACTTGTGCACCATATGGTACTATTATATGATCCTTCCAGCAGTCAGCATTCTTCTCTAAGCTTCTCCCCAGCACAGGAGACTTTTGCCCAGTACTGAGCGCAGTGCCCGGTGCACCATATGACGCTATTATACTGACAATCTTTTGGTTGGGCTCCTTTTGGCACTGGATGGCGGTGTTATGCAGTGTGACTCATCCTTTTGGGAGGGGGGCACTTTGCGTCCCCCCTCTATAACCATGCAGGGTGCGCTGGTGACCAGGGAGAGCGGGCACAGCTTTTTTGTACAGTCTGAGTGAAGTTGGAGGAGAGTTGGCAGGCGGCAGGCGCTGGCTGCCAATTCCCTCTGTTGGTGGCGGCTTAGCCTCCCTGCGCTTTGTGCGCCGGTGTGGAGGACGGCAGATAATGAGGCAGAATATTACACAGACGCTTTGCCTCAAGTGCCGGCAGCAGATAACGGCCGAGAGCGGCTCAATAGTCTGACAGATGTCGCCCCACATTGATTAATCTCCTTCTGCTGCAGGGGACGCAGTGTAGCAGAACTGACCAGCCAAGCAGACGAGGGTTAGCCGCCATGCAGGGGGAGCGCACCGCCAGCTTCTGGGCTGTGGCTGCAACGGCCAGTGCGGCTGCCTGTGCCCCCCATCTCCATCTGCATCAATGTTATAGATAGACGGAGCCCTATTACATCCTGACGCGGGGCGGTATTATTTATAACGGGAGGTCACAGAATCATTACACAGATCATTACATGGGCCGCCTCCGGGCAATGCAAGAACGGCCTGTGAGCTCTGCTCATCCTGAGCCTCCTGGTTCATGAACTGCAGAGGGAGGAGCCAACTCTAACCCCTTACTGCAGGGTTATGTATGTAGCCCAGATGTGGGAGGAGCCTATAGTCCTTAATCATGAACTACAGACCACATGCGGTATTACAATTAAACTCCATTCACTTTAATGAAACTGAGCTGCAATACCCACACCCAACCTGCGGACAAGAGTGGCGCTGTTCCTGTTTATCTAAGCCTGGTTAGCCCCTTTAAGCAGCCCTTTTAAGGCACATAGGACCTGGACATCTCCATGATTGGGGGGGCTGTAATAATTGAGGTGTCAGGGTAAACATTTCATTCGGCAGCTCGGCAGCTGGTGAGGATGTAAGGGGGGAGTCTGCCAGGAAGACGTCTCACATCTCGCGGTGTCGGGGGCCCCAGGAGGGCCATAGAAAGCCAAGCGTGATGGTCGGTCAGTTCTGTGCTGAAAGGTCAGGGCGCTGGAGACGCATTACAGAAGGAAAATAAAATTCATTAAGTATCCGGATCCATTAAAAGAATCTCAGCGTATACGAAATGAAGTCGTAGATCAAGTCTGACAGCGCGGCACATCCGCATGATGGTTATTATAGGGGGCGGGGTGCAGTTACTGAGAGATAGCACACATGAAGGGGGTGCAGCTCTGGAGTATAATACAGGATCAGTAGTGGATTATAATAGGTCCCTTTCAGGTGGTAGTCCGGGGCTCCGAGCTCCTGGGGGGCCCATGGCCCCCAAACAGACTTATGTTCAGCCATGATTTGCATAACAATCGCTGCTTTTTACTGCAATTCTTCACAAATCAGGGCAAAACTGCAGCCAGGAGACAATGCAGTAACATTAGAGAATATATTGCAGGACCTTATCATGTGACAATGATGTCACCACAGGTCCTTTACAGGCTGCACTATGGAGAAAAAAGACTTAAGTTAGTGCCGCCAGAGTTACAGTGGGCTGGGGGGGCCCAAGCTTGGTGAACAGCCCGGGGCCCATAGTAAAGTTAATTTGCCTCTGTAAAGGATGTAACGACCGCTCGTTAACGATAATCGCTTTGTGGAACTGGTGTAAACGAGTGAACGACAAAGGCGAAATCGTTATATTGTCGTTCAAAATAGTTTTTCAGCATGTCGAAAAAAAGTCGTTGGTCTTTGAAAGATAGTTCGATAATCGGTTTGTAAAATCAGAAATCTTTCAGTCGTTCGTAAAAAGGTTTTAAAAAAGTAGATGTGTCGTATGGTCATGATCACCCCAGCGAACGCTTCAAACGACCATGCAACGACCGCAAAATAATTGTTACACTACATATATCGTTCACGTTATGTGTTATCGCTCGCTAAAAAAAAATCGTTTAGTGATCGTTAACGATCTACACAGTGACCCCACCAGCAGAATAGTGAGTGCAGCTCTGGAGTATAGTACAGGATAAGTAATGTGACTCCTCCAGCTATACCCACGCTATATACCAATCTGGCCCCGGGGCCCCTCATCTTGACCTTGAACACATAGAAGTCAGTGATGCAGGAAATAATAAGTCAGGGTGATGCGCTCATGTTAACCCCTTGTGTGCTGCGGCTCTAGTATGAAACGAATGTTATTGATGCGGACAGTACGGGTAGGAGCCAAGCTGGGACCTCTATAATGGAGATGCCCGGGGGCTGCTGATCCTTCAGCTCCACTTCACCCTCCTACTTTGGCTTCTCCTCTCATTTCCCCTCTTCTCAATGGCGACTTGTATGAGGAATACAATGGCGGGCAGTGGGAAAACAAAGCTGGGATTGAGGCAGCCGAGGGGCCTGTGATGTGGCGGCTGAATGGCGGCTTCTGTTAGTATTCCTCCGCGCTCCGCACACACTCTCTGGATGGGAGATTCTCATTGATTGGAGACGGACAGTAACAGGCGGATCCACCCCTCGTATTACAAATCTATAGTGAGGGGTTAACCGGTCGGATGCCTGGGAAAGCTGAGTGTTGAAGAGCGCTATGGCGGCACCTCACAGATTGGAGACATGGGAATGGGTGACATATCTGTGTTACCATTCAGGAGACATATAAAGCTGGGTGACAAGCAGTATGGATGCAGTAAGGAGTTCTTATCCAGTGTTCCCAGATCATGGAATCAGCAATGTATCCAAATATGAATCCCCTTGGCAAAAGGAGCATTTTACCATTCAGTAGATGAGGAAAGCTGGGTGACACTGCCTGCAAGAGCTGTGAATGGTCATCCGCCTTTACTATTACACTGGTACAAATACCATTCATCTATTAAATATGTCTGATCCTGGGAAAGCTGGGTGACCAGTATATCAACATTCAACTATTCGTTATATCTTATCCTGGGAAAGCTGGGTGACCAGTATATCTACATTCATCTATTCATTATATCTGATCCTGGGAAAGCTGGGTGACCAATTTATCCACATTCATCTATGCTGTATCTGATCCTGGAAAAGCTGGGTGACCATTTTATATCTGATCCTGGGAAAGCTGGTTGATATTATATCTGCATTCATCTATTAGTTATATCTGATCCTGGGAATACTGGGTGACTATTATAGCTACATTTCTCAATTAGTAATATCTGATCCTGGAAAAGCTGAGTGACCAATATATCTCCTACATAAGTTCACAAAGAACTTGACTTGTAGATGTCCACTCTGCATGGTTATACATTCATATAAGAGCAGGACATAGACTATATATGTCACTATACTCCTATAGGGGTCACCACCCAGCTTTTCCAGACTCCTGAATTGACCTATTTATGGGGACAGGAGAAATATATATAAATTGGCAAATTTGACAAAAGTCTTCAAAAGCTGAACAATAGCAGAAAGGTCCAATATTACAGATCATGCAGGGCCTTCCACCCAGCTTTTCCATACTGCTGAATGGCTGCCCTGTCTAGCTATGCAATCATATAAGAGGAGACAATGCATGTGGATTGGGATAGCACACGGCTGCCATCACGAACTGTCACCCAACTTCTACAGACTCCTGAGAGGCTGATGTGCCCAGCTATTCATTGTAATGGGAGCAGAGAGTCTGCTATCTGTTTAAAGGGACAGGTTTGTCATTCAGGAACAATGAAAAGTTGGGTGAGTGCAAAAAATTATTACCATTATATCTCCAGTGTGATCCTTGTCACCCAGCTCTTCTACTCTGCTGAATATTGATATAAGAACTAGAAACATATGAGCAGGTGGATAAGATGTTCAGGGTACAGGAAAAGCTGGGTGACAATGCCTATGATTATAAATCATTGGCTGAGACCCCGCCTTTACAGTGACCCCCGACCCCAATAACATTAATAATAAATAGATAAATCTAATACAATATAACAACATAACAATAACCTGTATGCGCTGAGCTGGAGTCATGTAGCAGAGTCCGGCTGATGCAGCAGAGAGGAGTGAGCCAGGGAACTAGGATGATTAATGCGCCACAAGGAGTAATTGAAATGATCCTTATCGCTCCCTGAAATCCGGCCCCTAATTAGCGCCTTATCTCCAGCGCTGCCCCCGATAAGACGCCTGCTTCCCGGCAGATCCCACCACTCTCACCATATCACTGCTCATAGAAATCACTATCTAAAGAAAACTCATTTTCAATCGCTCTTTTGATTTTAACCACATTTCCAGGCGCTGCTGTTCTCTCCATCATTCAGGAATGTAATGCAAAACCTCAAGTGAAGAATGACACCGAGGAAAAACTGCAGAACAAGAGGAGGCGGAATCCAACCGCACTGTACAATCCTACTAAACCACTATTATCACTGGAATGGTGAATGTCAGATACCGCCACCTGCTATTTCATTCTGTCCTAGAAGAATATAACTACTATAATACTGCTCCTATATACTAGAATATAACTACTATAATACTGCTCCTATATACAGGAATATAACTACTATAATACTGCCCCCTATATACAGGAATATAACTACTATAATACTGCTCCTATATACAGGAATATAACTACTATAATACTGCCCCTATATACAGGAATATAACTACTATAATACTGCCCCTATATACAGGAATATAACTACTATAATACTGCCCCCTATATACAGGAATATAACTACTATAATACTGCTCCCATATACAGGAATATAACTACTATAATACTGCTCCTATATAAAGGAATATAACTACTATAATACTGCTCCTATATACAGGAATATAACTACTATAATACTGCTCCTATATACAGGAATATAACTACTATAATACTGCTCCTATATACAGGGATATAACTACTATAATACTGCTCCTATATACAGGAATATAACTACTATAATACTGCCCCCTATATACAGGAATATAGCTACTATAATACTGCTCCTATATACAGGAATATAACTACTATAATACTGCCCCTATATACAGGAATATAACTACTATAATACTGCCCCCTATATACAGGAATATAACTACTATAATACTGCCCCTATATACAGGAATATAACTACTATAATACTGCCCCCTATATACAGGAATATAACTACTATAATACTGCTCCTATATACAGGAATATAACTACTATAATACTGCTCCTATATACAGGGATATAACTACTATAATACTGCTCCTATATACAGGAATATAACTACTATAATACTGCCCCCTATATACAGGAATATAGCTACTATAATACTGCTCCTATATACAGGAATATAACTACTATAATACTGCCCCTATATACAGGAATATAACTACTATAATACTGCCCCTATATACAGGAATATAACTACTATAATACTGCTCCTATATACAGGAATATAACTACTATAATACTGCTCCTATATACAGGAATATAACTACTATAATACTGCCCCTATATACAGGGATATAACTACAATAATACTGCCCCCTATATACAGGAATATAACTACTACAATACAGCTCCCTGTAGAGGTGACTATAGACCCCGGTTATTATCTGTTGGGGTGATAGTTATTAGTCTCAGTGTTTTCCGTTCTCTTTGTTGTACAGTGAAGTTTTAGGCTTTTGTCATCTGTAGATTTTCCGGTTTGTCGCTCTCGTCACCTGCGTTTTCCATTTAGAAATTAATCTTATCTGTTCGGCGGCTTCGGGAAAGTAATCGCCTGAGCAGATCTAATGGACGGCCACTCTTCTTCCACAAAGGACAGGCAAAATGTGAATATAATTCAGAGAGGGAGACATCTATTATGATGAGGGAGCGCTATCTCACCGGACGGCGCGGCTGGTAAGAGCCAATGGCGGACAGGCTTTTATCACTGCTTGTCGCAACATCACGCACCTCAACCTTGAAAGCCGTTCTAGACAGCTAAGCCGAATGTGACGAAACCTCAGCGTTCCCAGGACCCAGGCTGGAGACCTGCGGATCATCCATAGGATCATCCCCTATAGGCTGTCCCTACAATCTGATGGGAGACAATGTTACTGATAGGGGATTCCTGCTAACAGACCATTATAGGGACTGAGATCTATAGATCATTATGTTCTGGAGTCATGGGGACATGCTATAGAAATAGGCGGAGCTCCCGTTACCATGACCAAGAGGTCCCGCCCATTTTACTTCTAATAATTTTCAGTCGTAAATAACTTTTGATATCTTGCTGCCCATGGTAAGACTAACAATTCCTTCCATACTTGTTATAATCTATTTAGTCTCCTTCCCCCCATTCTCAGCTGCTGCTTTCTGCTGAAGACACAAAAATCTGTGTGTGAGCTTTTCTCTCCTCCTCCCCCCTCCATTCTGAGATAGATGATGTAAACAAGTCCCTATCTGCAACTTTGTAGCAACTTTTCAATGCTGGGAGGTTGAGGTCATCAGCAACTAGGTTTATTTGGGTCGACCACATTTTTGTGTACACTGGAAAAAAAAAAAAAAAAAAAAAAAAAGAAGCATTTTTTTCCGTCTTTTTATAATGGAGGGCAATGGAAAAACGGATGCAAACAAATACATCTTTTTTTTTTTTTTGTGGAAACGCACAGTGTGAACCCAGCCTGTCAGCTAAGTCTAATCCCGACCCATTGTGTTCTGTCTGCTGATACACTGTAACGGAAGAGCAGCTGTAGAGCAGCAGGTTCTCAGTATCTGGATATAGACAATGGACTGTTCCGCTGGCAGACAGAAGACCCGGATTACACGGAGAGCGGCTTGACCTTGCCTATAGTTTTGCATAGCCATTGTTCTTATTAGCAGTGATGCTCTGCGGCGGTATTTTGGGATGCGCGTACGGATGAGGCGACATCACTGACTTTGCTTATTATCTCCCAGACATTTCTCAGCTCTGTTTCATAATTCAGAAGTTCTTGCAAAGTACAAGTGAATTGTTAACGCGAAAAACAGAAAATCTGGGTGAATTAATAATGGATCTGGGGCTTTGTTAGCAGCTAGCTGGGGGCCGGCGTCTGGAGCAGAACTCCGCAGCGCGGCACAATGTGGCGTCTAATCATCAGGATTTACAGCGCTTCACTCTCCCATGGAAATCGGTATGGCAGCGGCGGAACATACAGCAACGTGGTCTGCTGATCACAGGTCAACCTGCAGATGAGGACCCACAACGATCAGCTGATCACCGGTCATTCTGCAGATGAGGACCCACAACGATCAGCTGATCACCGGTCATTCTGCAGATGAACCCCCTAGCGATCAGCTGATCACAGGTCATCCTGTAAATGAGGCCCCCAGTGATCAGTAGATCACAGGTTATCCAGTAAATGAGGCCCCCAGTGATCAGCTGATCCTAGATCATCTTGCAGATGAGTCCCCAAGTGATCAGCTGATCACAGGTCATTCTCCAGATGAGGGCCCCAGCGATCAGCTGATCACAGGTCATCCTGCAGATGAGACCCCCAGTGATCAGCTAGAATCTGCAGCTTAAACACAAGTGTTTAATCTTCCCTGCAGCGCCACCATAGGAGGAATCAGGGACTACACTGTTGAAATCAATGCATAGTCATGGTTTTGTATGGACATGTTCAGTCCTCCAGAGAAGGAGACACTCTTTGTAGCTGACGTCCTGAATCAAGGACCTTAAAAGAATATTCCTACCAAAATTAACTGTGGACAGGGGGCTGGGGGGCATTCTGGAGATCAAAGGTCAGAGGTTGGCCAAATTTTCAAAACCCATCAGCAATCTAATATATTTTCTAGACAACTTTTCTCTAGTGGGTCATGTAACCCTAGGCAGGATGGGGCTCCTGGACTACTGTTCTTTGGGGCCCGGGATCTTCAATCTACAACAAGTTTAATGTTAAAAGTCCAGAAAAGATGACAGAAAAAGTAGATTTTCCACTCAAGAGGTTGTCTCCTCAGAAATAATCTCTTTCAAGTTGGAATGATCAGCTGATCAGCTGATTTTGACCGAGAAAACTACGATCAGACCCACATTCTGGCTGCAGCGGCCACTACAGGGGAAATGTGGTATTACATGACGGCCACGCAAGTCTACCATGTGTGACATCAGTGGCAGAGAGCGGTTCTCCACTCTGGCTTATGGGGGGGCCCTTCTACAACATCCTTATTCCCGTTACCATATATTATGGACGGAGCTAAATTCCTGAGACGTCTCCTTTAAAGACCATAGGAAAGTTGTGTGGGAGCTGTAACGGCCATAAGAATGGAACATTAGAGAAAAAGAGTTTAGAGGGAAATGTAAATGCTTTATAAGTGAGTTGGTTGGAGTTCCCCTTTAAATAAAGATACTAAGATATATATATATATATATATATATATATATACCTGTCATATACGGTATAACAATGTATCACATCGGAAACAGAACTGTCAGGAAGAGATGATGCGGAAACTTCTGCGGCACCGGGTTGTTGCTATAGGAACGGAAAATATTACATTTTCCTAATAATTAAGATAAAGCAAAATGTAATAGGTAAAAAAAAAAATAGTATTTGGTGCGGCATTAATTACTGGATTATCAGATTACGTCCGCCTTTGAGGATTTACATTTTAAATTTAGCCACAAAGTTATAAAACGTTCTCAGAGTTACACAACCGGAGCGAGAAGTGCACGGAGCGCCGAAGTAACCTGTAAACCAATGTTTAGCATCTGCTCTAGAACACAGAAAAACCTTCAGCAATGGAGATGTCTGGCAACTGTTTTAGTTACTTTTTAGGAATCTTTGGAAACTTTTGCATGTTGCTTTATATATAAGACATAGCTGGGCAGCGGTGTGTCTGCGCGGTTTGGGTGTGCGGGGTCACTGCAATACCATGCACTGACTGTGCCATTATATTTCCGGAGAAGTCATGCTTCCATTGTTGGAGATGGCACAAGAAGTATGTAAAATGTGTAACAAATCCAGTGCACATTTATAATGACCAGTACAATTCATGGTTCTATTGCCACTAGGTGGCGGTGAAATAAGCAAAGGAAATCAATGGAGAGAATTTCTTCATACTCGCATGGATCAATCTGCACCAGTAACTTCCTTTGTTTAATCTGCTGCCACCTAGTGGCAAGAGCGCCATGACTAAGAATTCTATTGTTTTTCATGCACTTTATTGAAATGATAAAACTTATAAAAATTATTATTTCAACCTATTATACTATAATGTATTGAAGCAAACTTACGGCCCCATACACTGCCCCCTAGTGGCTATACTACTATGTAATAGACCATTAATAATTATTTGTCTAATTGTACCATCCTATTGTTTTAGCTTCATTCCAATCTGCAAACTTTGCAATGATCCTGGACATAAGCCATAGGTGGCTGATTCTTCCCAGGTTACTTCCCAGCGTCCCCCCTGTTAGGGGATAGGGCCCCGCCGGTGATACAATACAGATCAGTCATCTACCGCACATGTAATAAGATTCCAGGCCGCTCAGCCGGCAGCCGGTGAGCTGGAAGCAGACGGGGGAGAGGACGACTCACAAATCACAAGCAGCTGGCCTTGCCTCTCCCAGACTGAACCACAATTTATTGCACAGTTTGTCTCATTCTTAAAAGAAAATCAATTGCTAACTGAAATATACACAGGATCATTTAACCAGACGTAGAGACTGCGGAAGCCGCCATCATCTGCATTTAAAGGAGCGCGGCGGAATCCCGTGGAACGAGGATCTTATTACACAACAAATAAAGGGAACACGGAAAGTTCCGGGTAAACTGAGAAATGCTTAGAGCTAGGGGGCGGAGCAAGCCATAAGGATTCAAGGAGGTCCGGTAAGTCTCCGCCCCTGAGGGGGTCTATCCTGGACATAACACAATGTATTAATATTGCTTCAAAGTTCTACTCGGAATTCTGCTCTCCAAGTTGAAGGCCTCATCTTGTCCGACCCCAACCTTCCTCCTTCAGAATATTTCCACAACTAATTTTCCAATCCCAATAATTTTAATGAATTCATATATTGGTATGAACTTCGCACTACACACTGTAACATATATAATGCCATCTTCTTATGGGGTACAGTGACCACTGGACCCTGCAGGAACCAGAACCTGAGTGTGACCGCCACCTCTGACCCCCCTATAGCCACACCCCCTGACTGTGGATGGATATGTGGATATAGTATGCAAGGAATGATACAGCTATTGGCGCTATAGGGGGTTGGAGCAGGCCTGGATCACTTTATAACTAGATTGAAATAACTTAATTTCACCAGAGAGGACTGAGACCATAGAGTGTTGGATGTGCTCACCACAGCTTCCTTGCGTCCCCTGATGGGCGGGCCTGACCCTGCTGCCACCAATCAAGGTGTAGGGCGGGGCAATCCAGTCATTGGTTCCTCCTGTTCCTCTGTCCTTGCCCCCAAGGTTCTCCCCATTGATAAGGAAAACCAGCCGAGCAGATAGATGATCCAGACTGGGCTTCACCTCCTCCTCCTTACAGGCCCCTTGTATCTCCATTATTCTCTGTTCCTATGAGCGGCTCCTCTGCTTTATGTCTCCTGCTGTAAATCACAGCTATCCTGAACTGTAAAGACACAGCATGGGCCCCGAGTATCCAAAAGTTTCCACTTAAGTGGTAAAAACACACATTGCACAATGGGAAATGAAACACCTGGATGCGGCTCCATGAAACACTAACATTATCAATAACAAGTTAGGATTTATTTTCCCGCATTGCCGGTCTAATTCAATAGCAGTCACATCATTTCCATATAAATGTATGTTTGTTATAAGTCAGAATGTGAAATGAGGGCGAGAGACGGAAATGAGGAAATTGAACTCTCAGCGGAGACAGATTTAGGTTAGAAATATTGCAAGCTCAGCATTATAAATTTTACCACCCCTGCCCCCCCCCCTTCCCGATCCCCCCGTGTCGGGGAGTACAGAATATTGCTTATAGATCGGCAATGGAGAGGCTGTTATAATAAGGAGAATACATCTATAGGGACATCTAGAACATGTTACACATACCCAACAAAGATCTACAGTATACAGAGAGTACTGCTTATCTATAGGTGATATAGAGGTCATCATGATAAGGAGAATACATCTATAGGGACATCTAGAACATGTCACACATACCCAAGAAAGATCTACAGTATACAAAGGGTACTGCTTATCTATAGGTGATATAAAGGTCATCATGATAAGATTAGCAGATTATTGCTTATATATAGGTGAAATAGAGGTCATACTGATGAGAAGAATACATCTATAGGGGCATCTAGAACAAGTTACACATCACACCCAACAAAGATCTACAGTATACAGAGAGTACTGCTTATCTATAGGTGATATAGAGGTCATCATGATAAGATTATATATCTATGTATATAGAACATGTTACACATACCCAACAAAGATCATCAGTATACAGAGAGTACTGCTTATATATACAGTAGGTGATATAGAGGTCATCATGATGAGGAGAATACATGTATAGGGGCATCTAGAACAAGTTACACATCATACTCAACAAAGATCTACAGAATACACAGAGTACTGCTTATATATAGGTGATATAGAGGATAACATGAATACATCTATAGGAAAATCTAGAACATGTCACACACACCCAAGAGAGGTCTACAGGATACAGAGAGCACTGCTTATCTATAGGTGATATAGAGGTCATCATGATGATATATATATATATATATATATATATATACATCTAGAACATGTTACACATACCCAACAGAGATCTACAGTATACAGACAGAGAGTACTGCTCATATATAGATGATACAGAGGTCATCATGATAAGGAGAATACATCTATAGGGACATCTAGAACAAGTTACACATCATACTCAACAAAGATCCACAGGATACAGAAAGCACTGCTTATATATAGGTGATATAGAGGTCATCATGATAAGATTAGCAGAGTACTGCTTATATATAGGTGATAAAAAGGTCTTTATGGTGAGGAGAAAACATCTATGGGGGCATCTAGAACAAGTTACACATCATACCCAACAAAGATCTACAGTATAGGAAGAGTACTGCTTATATATAGGTGATATAGAGGATAAGGTGACTACATCTATAGGAACATCTAGAACATGTCACACACACCCAAGAAAGATCCACAGGATAAAGAGAGCACTGGTTATCTATAGGTGATATAGAGGTCATCATGATGAGATTATATATATATACACACACACACATCTAGAGTACGCTACACATACTCAACAAAGAACTACAGTATACAGACAGAGAGTACTGCTCATATCACATATCACATAGGTGATACAGAGGTCATCATGATAAGGAGAATACATCTATAGGGACATCTAGAACATGTTACACATACCCAACAGAGATCTAAGGGCCAAGAATACAGAAATCTAAAGGTGAGTCTGGAACATATAATAAATAACTATTGCAGAGACCCAAATCCCGACCTAGACTATACAATACAGTCAGACAAACTATATCTAATATAGAGACCTACATTCTAATATAGATGGGAGAATACAGGCAGATAATACAGACTCAAACATAAAATGCATATCTAACATATAAATCTATCCAGTGACCTGAAGTACACAATACAGGCAGATCATACATAAATCTATGGGTGATTCTAGAAAATATAATGTACATCTAATATGGAGACCTCCACGTTGAACTAAAATACACA
This sequence comes from Dendropsophus ebraccatus, assembly GCF_027789765.1. NCBI lineage: Eukaryota > Metazoa > Chordata > Amphibia > Anura > Hylidae > Dendropsophus > Dendropsophus ebraccatus. Next base: position 92,163,424 of record NC_091464.1, read on the forward strand.
ATACAAGCAGATACGTTTTTAGGTGGCTCTAGAACATATCATACAACTGTAACATATACAGCTACATAGTGACCAAAGCACACAGATAATATGAACGAGTCCAGAACATAAACTGTACATCTAATATAGAGATTAATGTGATTCTATAGATAGCTATAGAACATATATAACATATGTTCTATGCAGACATATCTATTAGTACTATATATCTAGTAGACATACCTAGAAGACACAATATACAGAAAGAATGCATTCTCAAAAGGTTACAGAATACAGAAACCTATAGATGGGTCTAGAACATCTACCATAAAGAGGCCTGTGTGCTAGGCTACTTTACTCAAGATATAGATCTAGATTGCAGAAATACATTGCTGGGTCTAGAACAGCTGTCACTGTCCGAATGCTGCACAACCACAACTCCCTACATGTCATCAACAATGTAGGCTATCAAGACATGATGAGGGTTGTAGTTTTGATATAGCTGGAGAGTCACAGAATGAACTCCACTGATGTAGAACATACAGCGTATGGCTATGTTCACACATCTCCATTTAAAACGATGTTCGTAATTTTGAGTCTAAAGTAACGGACGTTATTTAGCAGTCTGACCTCCCCCCGTGCAATGACGGCTGTTGGTACATTATACTAGTTTGGTTACTAATTGCCCTTTGGATGCGGCTTAATTGAAAAGTCCATTGAATTTAATAGTAAAAATGGAGACAGAACGGTGGCAAAAGGAAAACTGTGCGTGAACAACTAATAAAAAAAACGTCCGCTGCTTGCAAAAGACGTCTGAAAATAATGATCATGTTCATTATTTTGACGCCCGCGGCAAAAACGTCCGTTCTTCAATAAGCTGTGTGCACTGGACGTCCGTCTTCCCATTGACTTCAATGCATTACATAGCAGTCAGTTAAATCTCGGCAAAAACGGACATTATTTTAAATATGAAAATCGGAAGCCTCTTTAATATTTTTGACGTTGTGTGAACATAGCCTAAATGTGTGTGTGTGTGTGTTTTAGACAAGTCTAGAACAAAAACTCTGGAATAGAGGACTGGGTACATTGCTTCTATATGCAAGACAGATCTAAAACAAATATTTAATAAGTGGTTCTAGAAACGGTAACAAAAATCTAGAATACAGAGGACTAGGTGCATAGTTCTAGCAATTACTGTTATAACATTACTGAATGATGATTCAGTCTAAAGTCTATGAGGGACAGGCCAGGTCTACAATAGTCTAGAACAGAGTTCCTGGATCACTCCAGAACATCAGTCTGCTATGCAGATCTAGAACATCTCAAAGTGTACACTGTACAACAGTGCAAGACTAATCTAGAACCAGAGCCCAGCCCTTAGATGTCATATACTGTGCAGAGAGACCCTGTACAGTGTGCGGAGCTGCACATACAGAGTTAGGTACGGTGCTTTATGTCTAAGGTAGTGGTGAGGAGTTTGTCATTGGGAGTAATAGATTCCACCCTGCAGAGATCATTCCTATACATTGAGCTTCCAGAACACAACACAGCACATTCTCTCCACAATACAAGGGCGGAATACAGAGCAAGTCACAATAGATAATCAGCCGGCTATTATCCAGAAGAAAAAGCACATATAACAGCAGGGTTCACATGGCAGACAATACACACTGATCAGCTCTGTGTGCTGCTCGCACCCCATACACAGAACATCACACAAACCCCACACAAAGCAGCAGAGATACAATGCAAGGCCTCAGGGTTAGGGAACACGACAAACTCAGCTAGTACATCTGTATGGATGAAATAAACATCCATGTAGCTGAGCTGACTCTGCTATCCTCTGTCAGTCATCTATAGTTATCCAAATAACAGCAGCAGGTTCATAACAAAGAACAAAAAATCAATAACAAACTCAGCTCTGCTACATCTACCTCTATGCAAAATGTTGCATGAAAGTGAAAAGAACAAAGGAATAAACATATTCTCCTAATTTTCTAGGGCAGCACATACACATACAGTGTGCTCATAGCAAAAGGAAGATTAAAGGGGTAGTTCACCGGGAAAAAAAAACTTTGTTCAGATCAACTGGTGCCAGAAAGTGCCAGACATTTGCAATTTACTTCTGTAAAAAATCTTCAGTCTTCCAGTACTTATCAGCTGTTGTATGTCCTGCAGGAAGTGGTGTATTCTTTCCAGTCTGACACAGTGCTCTCTGCTGCCACCTCTGTCCATGTCAGGAACTGTCCAGAGCAGGAGAGGTTTTCTGGTTCAATGTTTTTATTAGGTTTTTTAAGAACAAATTACAAAAGAGAAAATCTATAAGCGCTGACTTTAGTGGCAACAGTATAGTTAACGTTTAGAAACAACAGGAATAACATTCGGTATATTATATAGATATAAAATTGTGGTAACATACATTCAGCATGGTAGAATGACATTAGGTGTAGCACCTCCTGAGAAAATTGGTGTCAAGTATACTGGTTTGTTAGTAAAGATAATATACAAGGTAAAGAGAGAAAAATAATATATTATATTATAATGTACATTTCCTCAAAGCCCATATGTGAGCTTTTCTATGGGGATTTGCTGCTGCTCTGGACAGTTCCTGACATGGACAGAGGTGGCAGCAGAGAGTACTGTGTCAGAATGGAGAGAATACAGCCCTTACTGCAGGACATACAGCAGCTGATAAGTACTGGAAGACTGGAGATTTTTTAATACAAGTGAGTTACAAATCTTGGACAATTTCTGGCACCAGTTGATTTGAAAGAAAAAAACATGACAAATGACAAATTCAGCTCTGCTACATTTATCTCCAGGAGCTTTGAATCTGAAATATATAGGTGATCAACGTTAACCATAACATAAAGTTCTAAGACTGCAGCAGTAGGCTGATTGCATTTACTTAGATATCTTAATAGAGTATCGCCCAAATGTAGCAGAGCTGAGTTTGTCACTTAGTCCGATTTGTGCAGAGATAAATTTTCTAAACTATTCCTGTTAGATCTGGATTGTCTAATGCTAATGAAACATACACCTAGGCTTGGATACACCCAGATGGCAATCTTTCTTTATGTGGTATACGCAACAAGAAGTAGAGCGCCCCCTGCTGTCTGATCGTGGCCGTGGTATAATATAACCTGTGTGTCCTCCAAATGCTAAATCCCAAATTCACATCACTCTTAAAGCTGGAGAGAAAAGGTCGGACCCTGTTACCAGCTTTTAATTCTTTGGTGACTACACTGTAGACGGTATTATGACAAACTCGGCTCTGCTGCATCAAGAGTTGCTTAAACTATTATAAACCGATACAGAATAACATTTTTTCCCTTTTCCTTGTTCAAACAATAACTCCAAAAAGTTTTGAGTCCCTCTGCAGAAAGCGCTGGGTATACTTGTCCCCACAGGGGGTGTTTGCGGCTTGAGGAGCACAATATACTTACACCCCCCACTCCCTCAGGCTACTGCAGGATTCTGAACATGCTGCGCACAACTTGGCTCATCCCGGAGAACGGTCCTTGGGGCGTTTTTAGAAAACTGCTGCTCTGAAATGCTAGGATTGTTAAGCAAATCTGTTCCCATAATTCAGAGCTTTCAAGTGACAGAAGTATATCTTTATACTCTGGAGCTGGAACATATGCTGCGTGCCGGTCGGGTGGCTGGAAATAAGTCATTTAGATGCTTATTAGTAAATTAGGGAGGCAAGTCTATCAAATCCACCGGGAGAGACACCACATTCCTACATAGAGAGCAGAACCAATCCTTAAAGGAGCCTCAGACTTGTGGTTTGTGGTTCCCGGCACAGGGGAAGGTTCCATCACTGGATGATTTAAAATGAATTATTAACTAATATTCATAAAGAACCTAAGAGACGGGAAACATCATTATGTCTCCAGAAACATTTCACAAACACACTTTACTATAGAGCCATGGGAAATCACCAGAACAAAACTCACTAAGATTCTCTCCTGTCCTCAGAATAAGTCATGGAAAGTCTTATATTATGTACAGAAATATATAAAGTATAATACTGCTCCTATATACAGGAATATAACTACTATAATACTGCTCCTATATACAGGAATATAACTACTATAATACTGCTCCTATATACAGGAATATAACTACTATAATACTGCTCCTATATACAGGAATATAACTACTATAATACTGCTCCTATATACAGGGATATAACTACTATAATACTGCTCCTATATACAGGAATATAACTACTATAATACTGCTCCTATATACAGGAATATAACTACTATAATACTGCTCCTATATACAGGAATATAACTATTATAATACTGCCCCCTATATACAAGAATATAACTATTATAATACTGCTCCTATATACAGGAATATAACTACTGTAATACTGCTCCTATATACAGGAATATAAATACTATAATACTGCTCCTATATACAGGAATATAACAGCTATAATACTGCTCCTATATACAGGAATATAACTACTATAATACTGCTCCTATATACAGGAATATAACTATTATAATACTGCCCCCTATATACAAGAATATAACTATTATAATACTGCTCCTATATACAGGAATATAACTACTGTAATACTGCTCCTATATACAGGGATATAACTACTATAATACTGCTCCTATATACAGGAATATAACTACTATAATACTGCCCCTATATACAAGAATATAACTACTATAATACTGCTGCTATATACAGGAATATAACTACTATAATACTGCTCCTATATACAAGAATATAGCTACTATAATACTGCTCCTATATACAGGAATATAACTACTATAATACTGCTCCTATATACAGGAATATACCTACTATAATACTGCTCCTATATACAGGAATATAACTACTATAATACTGCTCCTATATACAGGAATATAACTCTATAATACTGCTCCTATATACAGGAATATAACTCTATAATACTGCTCCTATATACAGGAATATAACTACTATAATACTGCTCCTATATACAAGAATATAACTATTATAATACTGCTCCTATATACAGGAATATAACTACTGTAATACTGCTCCTATATACAGGGATATAACTACTATAATACTGCTCCTATATACAAGAATATAACTACTATAATACTGCCCCTATATACAGGAATATAACTACTATAATACTGCTCCTATATACAGGAATATAAACAGGGGCGGGCTGGGCTGGGGGGCAGGGTGGCATATGCCCCCCGGCCCGGTCCCCCCAGTACACTTAATGGCCAAAGCGGCCGGATGTTACTGAGGACGCTCTGCCACTTTAATGCTCTCTTCATTAAGTGCAGTAGCGGCCGCTGCACTCACTCTCTAGCAGTCAGCAGCGGTGACAGAAAGCCGCGCTGACTCTGCCTCACACTTCCCTCTGCTCATTGGTGGAGCAGGCAGCCTGTTCCATCAGTGAGCAAAGAGCAGTGCACGCACATGGAGGAGAGAGAAGAGGACGCCTGCCGGGAGAGGAGCCGCCCACCGCCCTGACTTGTATCTGGTATCTGGGGAGGGAGTCTGGGGGGGTTACTGTATAGTACTGGGGTCTGTAAGACACCAATACAATACAGTAGCCTAGGACTGGCTGGAGCAGGGGCCACTCACCTCCCTGTCCGGCCAGCCAGCTTCCCCTCCGTGATTCAGGCAGTGCTAATTGCTCCTCTCTGCTCTGCTCTGGTCAGACCTGACAAGAAGAGAGCAGAGCAGCATGGACCTGCTAGTGAGTATATTGGGGAGGAGGGGGAGGGGGGTATTGTAATTTGTTCTGTAACATGTGAATCTCCAGTTCTTGCATAACTACAACTACCATTATATCCTGGTGGCAGGACATGATAGGAGTTGCAGTTTGGCAACAGCTGAGGAGTCACTGGTTAGGAAGCAATCATTTAGGTAGAGTTTTTTTGTAGTGTTCTCCAACCTGTGACTGCTCAGTAAGTGAAACACTACAACTCCCATCATGCCCTTCTGGTAGGAGATAATGGGGATGGTAGTTTAGTAACAACAGGAGGGTCACACCACACCAAATAAACTGTACCCCTAAATTACTAACAGTGGCTCCTCAGCTCTTACCAAACTACAACTCCTATCATGCCCTGCTGGCTTGATATAATGGGGGTTGTAGTTTAATAACAGCAGGAGGGTCACATGTTGGAGAAATCACACTAAATAAACTGTACCCATAAATCCTTGCTTCCTAACCAGTGGCTCCTCAGCTGTTACCAAACTACAACTCTCATTATGTCCTGCCAGCAGGGTAAAATGGGAGGTGTAGTTTTGCCATTGGTAGGGAACAAGGGCGGTGGCATAATGTCCTACTGGCTTAATGGAAGTTGTAGTTTATAAACAGCTGAGGAGTCTTTGGTTGGGAAACAATGATTTAGGGGGGGGGGGTCAGTGGTACAGTACATTAGAGAGGACAGTGGTACAGTACATTAGAGGGGACAGTGGTACAGTACATTAGAGGGGACAGTGGTACAGTACATTAGAGAGGACAGTGGTACAGTACATTAGAGGGGACAGTGGTACAGTACATTAGAGGGGACAGTGGTACAGTACATTAGAGAGGACAGTGGTACAGTACATTAGAGGGGACAGTGGTACAGTACATTAGAGGGGACAGTGGTACAGTACATTAGAGAGGACAGTGGTACAGTACATTAGAGGACAGTGGTACAGTACATTAGAGGACAGTGGTACAGTACATTAGAGAGGACAGTGGTACAGTACATTAAAGAGGACAGTGGTACAGTACATTAGAGAGGACAGTGGTACAGTACATTAGAGGGGACAGTGGTACAGTACATTAGAGAGGACAGTGGTACAGTACATTAGAGCAGTGATTTTCAGCCTTTTTTGAGCCGCGGCACATTTTTTATACTTAAAAAATCCCGGGGCACACCACCAACCAAAATGGCACAAAATGACACTAAAACAGTACATATTATACATATAGTTAATAATATAGATTCTAAATGTATTTATACTCACTCAGTGTGAAACCTGGACCTGTTTTCTTCTCCCCCCTGTGCTTCTCTCCACCATACTTCTCCCCCCTACTTCTCTCCTGTGCTTCTCTCCACCATACTTCTCCCCCCTGCTTCTCTCCTGTGCTTCTCTCCACCTTACTTCTCCCCCCTGCTTCTCTCCTGTGCTTCTCTCCCCCGTGCTTCTCTCCTGTGCTTCTCTCCACCATACTTCTCTCCCCCCCCTGCTTCTCTACACCAAACTTCTCTCCCCCCTGCTTCTCTCCGGTTTCTCTCCCCCATCCCCATGTTTCTCTCCCCCCTGCTTCTCTCCCCTGTTTCTCCCCCATCCCCAGGTTTCTCTCCGCCATTGTTTTCTCCTGTTTCACAGGGGCACCATAGTTTGGGGAACTTTCCCCGCAGCACACCCGACCATGTGGTACGGCACACTAGTGTGCCACGGCACACTGGTTGAAAATCACTGCATTAGAGGACAGTGGTACAGTACATTAGAGGGGACAGTGGTACAGCACATTACAGATGACAGTGGTACGGTACATTAGGGGACAGTGGTACAGTACATTAGAGAGGACAATGGTACAGTACATTAGAGAGGACAGTGGTACAGTACATTAGAGGGGACAGTGGTACAGTACATTAGAGAGGACAGTGGTACAGTGCATTAGAGGACAGTGGTACAGTACATTAGAGGACAGTGGTACAGTACATTAGAGGGGACAGTGGTACAGTACATTAGAGGGGACAGTGGTACAGTACATTAGAGAGGACAGTGATACAGTACATTAGAGAGGACAGTGATACAGTATATTAGAGAGGACAGTGGTACAGTACATTAGAGGACAGTGGTACGGTACACTAGAGGACAGTGGTACAGTACATTAGAGGGGACAGTGGTACAGTACATTAGAGAGGACAGTGGTACAGTACATTAGAGAGGACAGTGGTACAGTACATTACAGAAGACAGTGGTACAGTACATTAGGGGGGCAGTAGAATAATTCATTAGGTAGGCAGTGGTAAAGTACATTGTGGCACAGTATAGTACGGGGGGGGGGGGGGGGGGGGGGGAGAGAAGTGGTACTATTTATTATAGACACAGTTCATAAGAGGCACAGTTTATCCAGGGGGACAGTAGTACAGTTCATTAGGACAAAGGGGTGCCATTCAATTAGCACAAGGAGAGGGTGGGCCTAACTACAGGTGAGGGCAAAGACAGGAGGCACAACTACAGATGGGGAACAAAGAGGGGGTCTCATTACAGATGAGGGCACAAAGAAGGGGTCTTACTACAGATACAGGCACAGAAAAGGGAAGTGACTACAGATTGATCTTTAAAGAAGGTCCTGTTACTGTTTAGGGGCACTATGATGGGGAGTTTTATAAAGGTGGGTAAAGGTGCTGTAAAAGTAAGGTGCTGAAGATGTTTGTCTGGCAGATACTGCTGAGATGATTTGTGGTTGGAAGAAGTCTTCAGGATCAAAAAGAAAAGGAAACCTGACCGTCTCTGATCAGAGAAGACGTCACCTGTGAGTCACTGGATGTGTTTGCACTGAACTTATATGGTATACAGAGCCTGTGTACAGCTGGTATCTACCACTATTTGGTCACCGTATGGGGGACTATTGGTCCCTGTGTGGTGGAGTGTAGTACCTGTATAATAGTAATGCTCATATTGTAACAGTATTATTAAGTAACCATTTATAATGTGGTTACTATGTAATTGAAGTATGTGATCATGGTGTGGCGGTATTATTGGTCCCTTGTATACTAGTATTATTGGTTATATTAGTATACAGGGTTTGGTCAGTAATAGTATAATGTCCATGTCCATACAAGGTATAATCCAATCCAGAGCAGATTAAACTCTGGCCTTACATAAAAATTCTGGGGCAGCAGAGGTTGGAGGAACATAAAAAAGAATCTATACTTACCCGTCCCTGTGCCCCTGCAGCACAGGTTCACCACCTCTCTCACAGCTGCCGTTATTCTGTTCCTCCCTTTCCTGCATTGTCGTGTCCTGGCAGGAAGTACCCACATGCCCCAGTACGTGATGTTGCAGGACCAGGAGCTGCAGGAACCGATCTGTGAGCAGTGACGCAGCACTGCGGGGGCATAGGGACAGGTAAGTATGGATTCTTTATTATGTTCCCCTCACCTCCTGCCGACTTGGGATGTTTAGGTTCGGGAAGAGTTCTCCTTTAAGTATATGTGCCCTGGCAAATATCCGCTACTCATGGGCCACTGCTGTGTGCTTGCCCCCCAGGCTAAAGTTTGCCAGCCAGCCCCTGAATATAACTACTATAATACTTCTCCTATATACAGGAATATAACTACTATATTACTGCTCCTATATACAAGAATATCACTACTATAATACTGCTCCTGTATATACAGAGATATAACTACTATAATATGCACAAGCCAAAAAGACAGAAATGGCTGCACATCGCACCCATGGCTGACACGAAAGCTTATTCAGCTACATTTAAAACCAACAGCAGAAGTTAGTATATAATTTGGCCAAACCATATTGCCTCATGTACCACGTGCAGGTCTTCTGATACACATGAGTCCCTAACCAAAAAACATCACTGTGCCGGTCAGCGACCACAATCCCCGCAAAACGTGCGAAAACAGAGAAGGGGGGCCACGGAATGGCCCTGCAACCCCATTGTCACAGGACCAGATCCTAAAGGGCCCCCCGGACCTCGCAGGCGCCACCGGCGGAAAAAGTGGACGCCAATCAACACAAGTGTGAACAAGCTCTTACCTCTCTCCATTCCTCTGCAGGTAGAATGGGAGAATACTAGGAGATCCTCCCCTTATGTACACAGGTGCTTCCTGCTAATTTGGATCACATGGGTCTTACAAAGCACGAGTGCTAGCCACAATGAAAAAAGGGACAGAATACATAAAATATGCACAAGCCAAAAAGACAGAAATGGCTGCACATCGCACCCGTGGCTGACACGAAAGCTTATTCAGCTACATTTAAAACCAACATCAGAAGTTAGTATATAATTTAGCCAAACCATATTGCCTCATGTACCACGTGCAGGTCTTCTGATACACATGATTCCCTAACCAAAAAACATCACTGTGCTGGTCAGCGACCTCACTGTAGCGACCAGCATCCTGTGACAATGGGGTTGCAAGGCCATTCCATGGCCCCCCTTCTCTGCTTGGGCACATTTTGCTGGGATTGTGGTCGCTGACCGGCACAGTGATGTTTTTTGGTTAGGGACTTATGTGTATCAGAAGACCTGCACGTGGTACATGAGGCAATATGGTTTGGCCAAATTATATACTAACTTCTGATGTTGGTTTTAAATGTAGCTGAATAAGCTTTCGTGTCAGAAATGGGTGCGATGTGCAGCCATTTCTGTCTTTTTGGCTTGTGCATAACTACTATAATACTGCTTTTATATACAGGAATATAACTACTATAATACTGCCGCCTATATACAGGGATATATCTACTATAATACTGCCCCTATATACAGGAATATAACTACTATAATACTGCTCCTATATACAGGAATATAACTACTATAATACTGCTCCTATATACAGGAATATAACTACTATAATACTGCTCCTATATACAGGAATATAACTACTATAATACTGCCCCTATGTACAGGAATATAACTACTATAATACTGCTCCCTATATACAAGAATATAACTACTATAATACTGCTCCTATATACAGGGATATAACTACTATAATACTGCTCCTATATACAAGATTATAACTACTATAATACTGCTCCTATATACAAGAATATAACTACTATACTACTGCTCCTATATACAGGAATATAACTACTATAATACTGACCCTATATACAGGGATATAACTACTATAATACTGCTCCTATATACAGGGATATAACTACTATAATACTGCTCCTATATACAGGAATATAACTACTATAATACTGCTCCTATATACAGGAATATAACTACTATAATACTGCTCCCTATATACAAGAATATAACTACTATAATACTGCTCCTATATATAAGAATATAACTACTATAATACTGCTCCTATATACAAGAATATAACTACTATAATACTGCTCCTATATACAGGAATATACTACTATAATACTGCTCCTATATACAGGAATATAACTACTATAATACTGCTCCTATATACAGGAATATAACTACTATAATACTGCTCCTATATACAGGAATATAACTACTATAATACTGCTCCCATATACTATACACCTTAGATTCTCCTATCCAGTCCATGCTCCCAGCACGGCATCTATCTGTCTGTCACTGTTCCTGACATGTAGCAGAGCTGAGTGACTCCCCTATTCATTAGGACTTGCTGTAAATCTGAAGATAATGGAAATTACTTTAGATCATATATTATCAATGTGCAGGAATTTGGTAAAGTTAAATTACATAGAAGCCGTAATAGAATGTGGAGCTGCTGAAGTAGTTGGAATCCTGACAAGACCCCCATCATGTGTCACTTGTTGGGGGTCACATTTCCTCCTCGTCGTGACAAATTACTGGAGATTCTGCTTCTTAAATGGATTTTCTTGTTTACCTAAACGTACATCAAACACTCACAAAACAAACTGGTTGTGATGAATATTTGATGAGTCCCTCAATGCTGCTCTATGAATGATTCTGTAACAATGTGTCAGGGTCGATTGTTGGATTAAAAGCATCAGAATAAAAGATTCCAATGCAACACATGAAAGCGGGGGACCCGAGTGCACACAACACATCTACAAGAATTATTTGGTAAGATTTTACACTTTCTGTTATTGTAAAGGTGAATCTCTATAATATAAGAGGATGCGGCACAGAATTTAGATTACACCGTGTGGAACTTTCCCCTCTGCCTCCTGTGACCCCTTATAGAGCAAAACAGTTTATATGAGGTGACTGGAGGACTGGGGGGGGGGAAATGACAATTCAGCTGCAAATATTGCAACTTTTTATGTTTTAAACTTCTCTTTATCTGATCTTACTTATATACAAAAATATAACTACTAAAGTTCCTCCCCATATATACTGTACAAGAATATAACTACTATAATACTGCTCGTATATACAGGGATATAACTACTATATTACGGCATAATACTTGGGCGATATGATATATATCGGTATACTGGTGAGTACAGGTGAGTTTTCCACCATCTTTCTCCCTTTCCCCACCTGTATATTTTTGGCGTCTGGTTCCTCTCCTCTTCTGTCACATCTATAAGGCCGGGTTTACATATGTCCGGCGGTGCGGCGGCGTTTCCCTCCGGCGCAGGAGAAAAGCGCCGGAGGGAAACGCATCTTTGAACTGATCCCATTGTTTTCAATGGGATCGTTCAAAATGTGCGGCGGTGAACTAGTGGCCGCCGCATCGCCGGACGGTCGGTGCGTTATGACGCATCTTGCAGCGTCCTGGCGGACCGCCGCTCCGATGATGCGGCGCCGCACCAATTCAATCGAATAGAGCGCCGGATGCCTCGCCGGGCAGGACGCATGCTGTTCGGCTCTGGCATCCGGCGTTCAGACAAATAGTACAAAATAAACATATATCTCCCCCTGTGTGCTCTCCCCCTCCCCTATAGTCCCCCCTTGGTTCCCCAGTAGTATATCACCCCCCCTGTTTCTCCTCCAGTAGTATATAGCCCACCTGTTGCCCCCCCCAGTAATATTTAGCTTCCCTGTGTGCTCTCCCCCAATTAGTATACAGCATTGCTGTGCGCTCTCCCCCAATAGTATATAGCCCCCCATGTGCGCTCTCCCCCTCCCATATAGCCCCCCTGTGCGCTCTCCCCCTCCCATATAGCCCCCCTGTGCGCTCTCCCCCTCCCATATAGCCCCCCTGTGCGCTCTCCCCTTGTAGTATATAGCCCCCCTGTGAGCTCCCCCAATTAGTATATAGCCCCCGTGCGCTCCCCCGCAAATCCCATTGAAAATGACAGGAAAACATACTGGGGAAAAAAATGTCAACTGATGAGCGCAACTTGTGACAACTGATGACAACTGATGGAAACTGATGGAAACTGAAGGCAACTGATGGTTTTTAATGAAAAGACGGATAGAAAAACTGATCACAACTGATGCATTTTTGGCATCAGTTGTGACATCAGTTGTGGTCAGTTTTTAGGCAAAAAACGCAACTGATGCCAACTTATATATGTAAACCCAGCCTAATACTGCACACCGCGTCTCTCTCATAAATCACCCCCCGTTTTGTGTAAATCGGCGGGTGAATATACAGAACATATGCACTTGTCATTAGTCGCCTCTCGTCCGCTCTCTGTATTATGTAGATTGCTAATTTCCCCACAGACCCGGCAGATTCCATGCTGTGCTCCTGAGTCGTGTAAGTGATTCAAGATGTCAGGAAGGAAAAAAGTGATTGAGCTTCAGCTCGAGGCTCCAACTCCATTCAGTGTATGAGAGGATACCTCAGATGATACATGAGACCCAGCAACTCATCATTATATGACATCATGGTATACCGCACAACCCAAGATATGGCGGGGAGTGATGTCACCTGTGGGGGGGACTTTGTTATACAATCTCCAGAAGTAATAGTGACATTCTGTGCGCTCCTATAATCAGCGTATATATGTATAACGTATTGGCAGTTGTATCCATAGACTTTAAGGGATACTTCATTCTCCCACAGAAAACACATGCACATTCAGTCAAAGCCCAAGTGCACAGGCATGGGGGGGTGGGGGGTAGATATTTAGCTGTGTATAGGATCACCACCTTTATTTGTTGCAGTAAGGGGTAGGAAGAGAGGAAGTACTGATCTAGTACTTTATCCTGGTCTGATCTAGTTCTTTACTCCTGATCTGATCTAGTACTTTGTCGCTATCTGATCTAGTACTTTATTTCTAATCTGATCTAGTACTTTATTTCTAATCTGATCTAGTACTTTATTTTTGATCTGATCTAATACTTTGTTGTTATCTGATCTAGTACTTTATTCCTGATCTGATCTAGTACTTTTTCTGATCTGATCTAGTACTTTGTTTCTCATCTGATCTAGTACTTTATTTCTCATCTGATCTAGTACTTTGTTTCTCATCTGATCTAGTACTTTATTTCTCATCTGATCTAGTACTTTATTCTTGATCTGATCTAGTACTTTATTCTTGATCTGATCTAGTACTGTATCCTGATCTGATCTAGTACTTAATTTGTGATCTAGTACTTTATTTCTCATCTGATCTAGTACTTAATTCCTGATCTAGTACTTTATTTCTGATCTGATCTAGTACTTTTATTCCTGATCTGATCTAGTACTTTTTTCTGATCTGATCTAGTACTTTATTTCTGATCTGATCTAGTACTTTGTTTCTAATCTGATCTAGTACTTAGTTTCTCATCTGATCTAGTACTTTATCTCTCAACTGATCTAGTACTTTATTTCTCATCTGATCCAGTACTTTATCTTTCATCTGATCTAGTACTTTGTTTCTCATCTGATCTAGTACTTTTTCTGATCTGATCTAGTACTTTGTTTCTCATCTGATCTAGTACTTTGTTTCTCATCTGATCTAGTACTTTATCTCTCATCTGATCTAGTACTTTGTTTCTCATCTGATCTAGTACTTTTTCTGATCTGATCTAGTACTTTGTTTCTGATCTGATCTAGTACTTTGTTTCTGATCTGATCTAGTACTTTGTTTCTCATCTGATCTAGTACTTTTTTCTCATCTGATCTGGTACTTTGTTTCTCATCTGATCTAGTAATTTATTTCTCATCTGATCTAGTACTTTATTTCTCATCTGATCTGGTACTTTGTTTCTCATCTGATCTAGTACTTTATCTTTTATCTGATCTAGTACTTTATTTCTCATCTGATCTAGTACTTTGTTTCTCATCTGATCTAGTACTTTGTTTCTCATCTGATCTAGAACTTTGTTTCTCATCTGATCTAGTACTTTGTTTCTCATCTGATCTAGTACTGTATCCTGATCTGATCTAGTACTTTGTTTCTCATCTGATCTAGTACTTTGTTTCTCATCTGATCTAGTACTTTTTCTGATCTGATCTAGTACTTTGTTTCTCATCTGATCTAGTACTTTATTTCTCATCTGATCTGGTACTTTGTTTCTCATCTGATCTGGTACTTTGTTTCTCATCTGATCTAGTACTTTATCTTTTATCTGATCTAGTACTTTATTTCTCATCTGATCTAGTACTTTGTTTCTCATCTGATCTAGTACTTTGTTTCTCATCTGATCTAGAACTTTGTTTCTCATCTGATCTAGTACTTTGTTTCTCATCTGATCTAGTACTGTATCCTGATCTAGTACTTTGTTTCTCATCTGATCTAGTACTTTGTTTCTCATCTGATCTAGTACTTTTTCTGATCTGATCTAGTACTTTGTTTCTCATCTGATCTAGTACTTTATTTCTCATCTGATCTGGTACTTTGTTTCTCATCTGATCTGGTACTTTATTTCTCATCTGATCTAGTACTTTCTGAGCCAGCACTTTCCTCGGGATACGTTCTGGGCCATTGATGTCCAGAGAGAAAGGCCTGGAACCTTCTAGTTGGGATTCTTATGGCCATTACATGGTTCCAGTTTTTTCTAACAAATAACAATCTGATCCATTGGATCATTGGCTTCTGGTGGAACCAGCTGGGGGTCATTCTCCTGACTCCGATCTCTTCTCATGTGGTTCTTCTATGATCCAAGTTGGTTTAAAGGAGAACTGGTTAAAGGATCCTCTTAGTAATCCTCGTGTACTACTTAGATTGCCGCATTCACATTGATCCAGGGGAAAGGACGGTGACCCCCCAGCTCCCTGACAGTGATAATATTGCTGATATAGCGGGGACAGGACTGTTATTCTCTCAGCCATGCTTTATGGCAGCTGCCTGACACTGGGCTGAATTGTCCTCTTCCAGATCCAGAAGCGACCAGGTACCTGATTCCGGCGGCGCGGCGCCCCGTACCCGGGATGACAGATTGCCGCTACCTGTTGCTGACCTATTTTATGAGCTAAGCAAAGCGTCTTCTTGTCAGTGGAAGCGTTATCTGCCGCAGCGAGCGGGGAGGATAAATTGGCGGGATTATATTGCATTTGTTATTACTCCTATTATTTATTTACAATGTGCTCATATATTCCGCCTGGCGCTGCAATATGTACAAATTTACATTATTTAGTGCCCCGTGCCTCCGCTCCCCCGGGGAAGAAGAGAAAAAAAGGCAATGAAAATAATTAAGAAGAATTAAATAACGGAATTCACGCAACGCAACAAGAATTAAAAGCGCCAAATCCGAGAGTTTATATCCTGGGTAGATACTTGGGAAATATCATTGGTCATTGAAGGTGTTCAGTCTCATTGTCCACTGACTATGTGCTGCCGAGCTGGCGTATCTAAGCCTGTGCTGTGTGATACTGGCTGCTGAGCTGTGTATCTAAGCCTATTATGAATGATATTATCTGCTCAGCCAGTGTATCTAAAACCATGTGTAATATTAACTGCTGAGCTTGTGATTGTAGGTCTATTAAGTGTGATACTGTCTGCTGAGTCAGTGTATCTAAGCCTATCATGTGAGATACTGTCAATTAAGCTGGTATCTCTAAGCCTATGGCCTGATAAACTGCTATATCTGTGTCTATCATGTGTGATACAGTCTGCTGAGCTGATGTATCTAAGTCTTCCATGAGAAAAACTGTCTGCTAAGCCAGTGTATCTAAACCTATCATGTGGGATACTGTCTGTACAGTTAATGTATCACGTATTGTAGTGTATCATGTATTATACTGTATGACGAACCCAATGTATCTATCAATATCATCTGTATTAGGGAACCAATGTATCTAAGTCATACCAAGTTAACGTATCTAAGCTTTGCAAGGTGTGATACTGTGCTGTTAGGATGGTGTATCTAAGTCTGTAACTTGATGTGGTACTATCTTCTGAGCTTGTATACCTAAGCCTGGAGTACTTCTGGTTGAGCTTAATGTATCTAAGCAGATGAGATACTGTTTGTTTGTCAAAGCATACCAGCTGTAAAATCAAGTGAGTGGGTGTATCTAAGCCTAAGATAAGGCCTTCTGTCTTTAGAGCCGGTGTATCTAAGCTTGTCATGTTTACCGTCTGAGAGAAACTGTGTAACCGCATTAACTTTCTGAGTGTAACGCGGAACGATTGGAGAATTTAACAGATTTTACTCAGTCAACAGGAAAGCCGGAGCTTCGAGCCGATCGCCGCGTGATTGACAGCCCAGGGGTTTGCGCAATAAGTCCTCCCGGTTAATAACAGGTCTCCGAGACATGACAAATCCTTTCCAGGAACTGCCAAAGAATCATCTTTATATCCTGACAGACTCTGATCCTACACAGGTTCACCGCAATGTCAATAATCCAGGACAAAGCCAAGAGGAGTACACAAGTGCAATGTATAATTACAGAATCCACCGCCATACAGCGCTCCGCAGTTATTACTGCTGCCACATAACATGCACTCTGTCATCTCACCAACATGGTGCACTGTACCGGGGGAAGATGAGGACAGGAGCGGACGAGACGGGAAGGAAAGGGGGAGGATGAGGACGGGAGCGGGTGAGGAAAGGAAGGAAAGGGGGAAGATAAGGACGGGAGCGGGTGAGGAAAGGAAGGAAAGGGGGAAGATGAGGACAGGAGCGGGTGAGACGGGAAGGAAAGGGGGAAGATAAGGACGGGAGCGGGTGAGGAAAGGAAGGAAAGGGGGAAGATGAGGACAGGAGAGGGTGAGGAAAGGAAGGAAAGGGGGAAGATGAGGACAGGAGAGGGTGAGGAAAGGAAGGAAAGGGGGAAGATGAGGACAGGAGCGGGTGAGGAAAGGAAGGAAAGGGGGAAGATGAGGACAGGAGCGGGTGAGGAAAGGAAGGAAAGGGGGAAGATGAGGACGGGAGCAGGTGAAGAAAGGAAGGGAAGGGGGAAGATGAGGACAGGAGCGGGTGAGGAAAGGAGGGAAAGGGGGAAGATGAGGACAGGAGCGGGTGAGGAAAGGAAGGGAAGGGGGAAGATGAGGACAGGAGCGGGTGAGGAAAGGAGGGAAAGGGGGAAGATAAGGACGGGAGCGGGTGAGGAAAGGAAGGAAAAGGGGGAAGATGAGGACAGGAGCGGGTGAAGAAAGGAAGGAAAGGGGGAAGATGAGGACGGGAGCGGGTGAGGAAAGGAAGGAAAGGGGGAAGATGAGGACGGGAGCGGGTGAGGAAAGGAGGGAAAGGGGGAAGATAAGGACGGGAGCGGGTGAGGAAAGGAAGGAAAGGGGGAAGATGAGAACAGGAGCGGGTGAAGAAAGGAAGGAAAGGGGGAAGATGAGGACAGGAGCGGGTGAGGAAAGGAAGGAAAGGGGGAAGATGAGGACGGGAGCGGGTGAGGAAAGGAAGGGAAGGGGGAAGATGAGGACAGGAGCGGGTGAGGAAAGGAGGGAAAGGGGGAAGATAAGGACGGGAGCGGGTGAGGAAAGGAAGGAAAAGGGGGAAGATGAGGACAGGAGCGGGTGAGACGGGAAGCAAAGGGGGAAGATAAGGACGGGAGCGGGTGAGGAAAGGAAGGAAAAGAAGGAAAGGGGGAAGATGAGGACGGGAGCGGGTGAGAAGGGAAGCATAGGGGGAAGATGAGGACGGGAACAGTAGACACAGAAAGGAAAGGGGAAGATGGGGACAGGAGCGGGCGAGACAGGAAGGAAAGGGGGAAGATGAGCATGGGAGCGGGTGAGACAGGAAGCAAAGGGGAAGATGAGGACGGGAACAGGAGACACAGGAAGGAAAGGGGGAAGATGAGCATGGGAGCGGGTGAGGCGGGAAGGAAGGAGGAAAGATCAAAGGGATGGAAATAGGAAGGAAGGAAGAGAATGATAAATGGTGGTGGGAATCAAGAAAAATAATAAAGAGAAGAAGCAAAAAAAAGAAAGAAGAGATCGGAAGGAAGGAATAAGGGCAGAAGAAAGGAAGGAGGGAAAAGTAAAGAAAAAGAAAGAGAGAAGGATATAATGGCTGAATATAAGGAAATAAACCTTGATGAATAAGAGTCCCAATACTCCAGGACCAGAATGTGTCCCAGCCCGATCCTAGCGATCCCATCACACCCATCCATACAGCTGCAATTAGTTATCCATCTTCCTCTGTGGATTTCTTATTGTTTTGCTGCCGCTCCGGTTTAGAACATATATAATTCTGTGGGTTTTTTATGTTGTTGTTAGAAAATCTGCAAAACCAACAATAAATCCCGACTCTACTGTGAAAAATTGAGCACAAAATCACACAAGGCGTGAGCGTGGCATTTCCTGTCTTTTTGGAGAGTTGTTTCTGTATCTTTGTGAAATAAACCCATTTGATCTCTTGGAATGAAGCCTGTGGCCACTGAATCCCTTCTCTAAGCCGGGATTAGGATCAGGGATGGTGTTTGTATTCAAGAGGTGTCTGAGACTCTTCAGCCTTCCACTTGTAGAATTTTTCCCCCAACATTTGGAGATAAATGATGCTTCTTAGAGAAAGTATCGAAATTAATTTAAATAATACCCCCCACCTGGGAAAAAAAAATAAAAAAAATATAATAATATATATATATATATATATATATATATATATATATATCTCTCTTTAAAAACCCATTTGCTTGGACTGTGATAACATAATACTGAGAGACACTGGTTGTCTCCAATCATAACCGGTATTACTGTACAACTGATGGCTCACCTTATGGACCACCCACTCGGATCACTTGTATGTATTCTTATTCTCACTCTTTTTTTTATCACTGCCGATACAGATATTTTTGCTTTCATTTACTTTCTTTCCTGTTAGTCTAGTAACAAACTTTCCTGCCTCTAGGCCGGTTTTCCACTTTAATTGATCAAAATTCCCTTAGATAATAAGCTGATCACAAATTGACTCCCAGATGGAATCCCCAGCCATCTGCAGTAATCTAGGGATAAAAAAAAAAAAACAACAACTTATTTTCCTGCAGCGCCTCCACAGGTCATATTAAGCATTACAGTGATCAATCCCTCCAGTAGATGCATTTTTTCAGCTGCTTCCCACTCAGCCAGTAGATGAAATCCTAGCCAACTCACTAAGCTGGAACAGTCATTGAGCAGTCTGTACCCATGTTGCTATTAGGGTGTTTAGTGCTATCCAATGCCACCCTTTCCCCCAGCTATGATACCCCCTATTCATAGAGTTGTCTCCTTCCTTTCCCCTCCTGCTTTGGCCAATGCCATCTAGGACATATGTTATTTAGAATACACCTTCATCCCAATCTTAGTATTTCTTAGGATTCTCACTCTTTATCCCCCTACACTATCAGGTCTGTATAGGTTTACTCCAGGTTCTCCAGTTTCTTCCCACATGTAGAATTTACAGATATGTGAATTTGGAATTTAGTGTCCCAATGGGGACAAGGGCTGAGAGTGCTGTACAATGCTGTGGAATATGCTGCTGCTTTATATAGAAAAAAAATATTATTCACAAACATCCCACCATGAACTAAACTAGAGATAAGCGCAACTCTAAGATGTTAAAATCTGATCGTTCAGCATCTTATTACCGGTGCTGAAGAAGTTGGATGTCACCCTAGGGAGTCCTGGAAAACATAGATACAGCTCATAGGTTTCATCAATGTTTTCCCGGACTTCCTAGGACTGCATCCAACTTTTTCAGCCACCGGTAATCAAATGCAAAACATTCGGACTAGAGCTGCTCAAGTTGTGCTCATCTCTAATACCAATGGTTCAATGCCAACCCACCCAACCCGATCAACTGGAGAATCTAAAAAAGTTGAGCAACTTTTTATCTCCATAGAGTCAGGGGGATTATACATGAAGCTTTGGCTCCGCAATAAATCCATGATGGGTCTTCCATCCCAGGACTAGGTCTGATTTATCTACGCTTCAGAATCGGCGTTCTGGTCAGCGCTGGGATGTTACATTTGATGAAGAATCCATTATAAATCCATCACTTTGGTCTGGTACACTCTCTGATGTTCCCTCCCAGACATAACCTGCTATTACTAGAGATAAGAGGCTACAAATCCAGCTGCCGTTGGCGCGCTCTCCGTCACGTTAACAGCCCCGGCATCGGCGTAAATATGTATTTATGTCTCTACAGAGTTATGCAACTTTTTGAGTCTCCCCGAAGATGAATGGCTCCCGAAGACGCCGACTCTCTACAGCCACGAGATGAAGTGTTTTACCCTCCTCGGAAGTATACGTTTTTTTTTGTTAATATGAACAAATAGTTGCCATGACATCCAAGGTATTATATATTTCACCTTAATTGTCTCTATGGGTAAAGAAATCTCATGTCCCCGAGAAGATTCCAATCCAATTCATTTATTGGCTTCACGGTTCAGCTCCCGAATGGTGGAATGGTTTCACGGTATATCGGCGGGTATTAAATATACAGTGGGTATTGATCCATCATTTCTTTTTCATGAAAGTGCTAAATTTTCCATAAATTGAGATGGCGGGTCGGGAGGTTATATTACCCGGTGATAATGCATCTTCGATGGGGAAATATATATATATATATATATATATAAAAATAACAGAAAATAAACAAACTTTTTTTTTTCTTTCAGTCGGTGAATTTGTTATCGTCTAAGACAGAAAATATATGTTTTATTCAGACGCTGCAAGAAAACGTAAGTAGTAATAGGGCGATGGGGAGGAGAGTTCTGGAGACTGGAACCAATAGATAGAGAGAGGCACGGAGCAATGGATTGGATGACTGGTAAAGGTTTAGGGTCAGCTTCCTACCGGGTAGTCATTAGGGAACCCAGGGTGGAGCGGTCTTCCAGAGTAATGGACTATCCTATAGGTGACCTGAAATCCAGCACAATGTTGGGCCCCTAAAGTCCACCAGAAGACAACCCCATCTGAGGTCTTTGGAGCAAACTGAATCTTAATCTCTCAAAGTTAGTTTCAGGTCCAATTTGATCAATCTGACTGTCAGATTAGTTTCAGATTCGAATCCCAATATTCCCAGTTGTGACGCGATTGCTATTTCTAAGTGTATACAGGATAAGGGACACCTATAAAAAAGTCAGGAGTCCCTGCTTCTGTACGGTGCATTGAGTACATATTCGCCAGACAAGGTGCCGAGCTCCTGGCTTAGCGACTGTAGGGAGTAGGAGCTGAGATTTACCTTCAGGCCCCTAACTGTACAGGTACAGGGACTCCTCATCCCCACACACTACCCATCCTGGCTGCCAAGACCCCCACACACTACCCATCCTGGCTGCCCCCACCCCCACACACTACCCATCCTGGCTGCCCCTCACCCCCACACACTACTCATCCTGGCTGCCCCCCATCCCCACACACTACCCATCCTGGCTTCCCCCCATCCCCACACACTACCCATCCTGGCTGCCCCCACCCCCACACCTTACCCACCCTGGCCTTTCCCCATCCCCACACACACTACCCATCCTGGCTGCCCCCCATCCCCACACACTACCCATTCTGGCTTCCCCCCACCCCCACACCTTACCCACCCTGGCCTTTCCCCATCCCCACACACACTACCCATCCTGGATGCCCCCCACCCCCACACACTACCCATCCTGGCTGCCCCCCATCCCCACACACTACTCATCCTGGCTGCTCCTAATCCCCACACCTTACCCATCCTGCCTTTCCCCCATCCCCACACACTACGGTGCATTGAGTGGCAGTACATATTCGCCAGACAAGGTGCCGAGCTCCTGGTTTAGCGACTGTAGGAAGTAGGAGCTGAGATTTACCTTCAGGCCCCTAACTGTACAGGTACAGGGACTCCTCATCCCCACACACTACCCATCCTGGCTGCCAAGACCCCCACACACTACCAATCCTGGCTGCCCCCCACCCCCACACACTACCAATCCTGGCTGCCCCCCACCCCCACACACTACCCACCCTGGCTTTTCCCCATCCCCACACAGTACCCATCCTGGCTGCCCCCCATCCCCACACACTACTCATCCTGGCTGCCCCCCATCCCCACACACTACCCACCCTGCCTTCCCTCCACCCCCACACACTACCCATCCTGGCTTCCCTCCATCCCCACACACTAACCATCCTGGCTTCACCCCATCCCCACACACTACCCATCCTGGCTGCCCCCCATCCCCACACACTACCCATCCTGGCCTGCCCCCATCCCCACACACTACCCATCCTGGCTGCCCCCACCCCCACACCTTACCCACCCTGGCCTTTCCCCATCCCCACACACACTACCCATCCTGGCTGCCCCCCATCCCCACACACTACCCATCCTGGCTTCCCCCCATCCCCACACACTACCCATCCTGGCTGCTCCTAATCCCCACACACTACCCATCCTGGCTGCCCCCATCCCCACACACTACCCATCCTGGCTGCCCCCCATCCCCACACACTACTCATCCTGGCTGCTCCTAATCCCTACACACTACCCATCCTGGATGCCCCCCATCCCCACACACTACTCATCCTGGCTGCTCCTAATCCCTACACACTACCCATCCTGGATGCCCCCCATCCCCACACACTACCCATCCTGGATGCCCCTCATCCCCACACACTACTCATCCTGGCTGCTCCTAATCCCTACACACTACCCATCCTGGCTTCCCCCCATCCCCACACACTACCCATTCTGGCTGCCCCCCATCCCCACACACTACTCATCCTGGCTGCTCCTAATCCCTACACACTACCCATCCTGGCTGCCCCCCATCCCCACACACTACTCATCCTGGCTGCTCCTAATCCCCACACACACTACCCATCCTGGCTTCCCCCCATCCCCACACACTACTCATCCTGGCTGCTCCTAATCCCCACACACTACCCATCCTGGCTGCCCCCCATCCACACACCTTACTCATCCTGCCTTCCCCCCATCCCCACACACTACCCATCCTGGCTGCCCCCATTCCCCACACACAACTCATCCTGGCTGCCCCCTATCTCCACACACAATACCCCACCTGACCCCCCAGTGGTCCTCCAGGTCCTCAGATGCCCGATGCTGCGATCACCAATGTACAACTGCCAGGTGATTAATGCACACGTCCCAAATGCGGTATGTGGGGCGGGCTGCGGGTGGCAGGACATCTGATCAGGCGCCTGGTACATGAGTGAATTGACAATAAACATCACCTATGCGGCGGGGCCCCGGCAATGGAGGGGTCGGCTAGTCTGAGGCTCAGATTCCGAGCCTTAGTGGCCCCTTTGTTGGCCTGGGCCCTTGTGCAGCAAAACTGGCTGCACTAATGATATGTCCGTCGCTTCCCTTTGAAAGGAGTCCCTGCTCCTGTATAAGCAACTCGTCCAAAGCTAATCAAAAGGATGGATTCTAATTAATCAATTTTTTTTTCTACAGTTTTTACTAATGCCAATTGCTCCTCTCTACAGACGATTTGCCCTGTTTGTATAACAATGTGTACATGGAATGTGGCCCTCAGATTTGGACTCATGTATACAACATGGTTACTTAAAATATCTGCAATGCATCCTGAGACCTCTAGATGTCACTACAACTTCCTTTCACATTAAGGGACAAGTGCCATGAAAAACTTTTTCCCAGTAATTGAAGCACATTACAAAGTTATATAACTCTGTAATATGCTTCAATCACCTATCTGTCTCTCTTCCCTGTCTTTTTCCCCCTTCACCCCCCACCAGGAAGTGTCCTGACTCACACAGACCTGATTACTGCCATCACCAGGCAGCTCCTTCTTGTGAGGATGAGTCATCAGCAGGAGGGCTGCTCTAGGTCCTGTTACAGCAGCCCCCCCTCCCCAGTCCAAGTGATGGCTTGCAGTTGTTCAGCCAATGGGAGCTGAGCAAGCTGAGTCACCTGACAAGGCAGGGGAGGGGGGGGGCTGCTGTAACAGGAGAAGGAGCTTAGAGAAGAGCTTGGTGACGGTGACGACAGTCATTAGGTCTGTGTGAGTTAGGACACTTCCTGGTGGGGAGTGCAGAGGGGAAAAGACAGGGAAGGGAGGCAGATAGGTGATTGAAGCATATTACAGAGTTATATAACTTTGTAATGTGCTTCAATTACTGGGAAAAAGTTTTTCATGGCACTTGTCCTTTAAACTGTCCAAAATAATGTAAATTATAGACCACACTCGGTAGGAATCCAAAAGACCATCTACCACAATTATGATTTTACCCCTGATGGGCCTCATTGAATTTATATGACTAGTGCCCATCACAAAGGAAGTCTACAGAGGTATTTTAATTGGGTATGGTAACCTTGTTAGGGGGTCATCCTGACTAATTTGAATGTCCTGTGTCAACATACAGGGAATTGGTAATTCCCCTTTAAATTTTTGGAACTTTTTGGATAACCTGAAGATTTATTACTTTTTTTTTTTTATTTGCCACTTAAAACATTCCAAAAATTGCTTGTTTTAGAGCAGCGACGGCAATGAAGACCGAACCTTAATTAAGAATATTCACTTTCATCCTTTGAAGTCATCCGTGAGATAAAAGTTTGTTTCTCTGTATATAATTGAGACCATCCTTAGCGTAGACTTGTTAGTGAGCCGGGAACCTCCGCTCAGAGGCGACTCAAAGCTTCTTTTTTTTTTGGGAGTTTGATCAACCAGGTTTCTCTTTGAAAGTTCATTTAAAGGGAGGAAATTATGATTCTTGGAAATCGGTAAACTTTATTGGTATATTGGTAAAGTTATTCAGAACTCAAAATAATATCTTTAGCTGCCAAATACAGTACCAGGAACCGGGGCAATGAATCCTAGAATCTTGTGGGTACTCTGGATTCCTCAGGGGCGGGGCTTACATGTTGTTATTTTACTTTTTTAGTATTTTTTAGTATTTACTGTACTTTCTACTAAGTGGCTAATGCCAGAACTGCTTGCTTAAAGTTTATGACTAAAGTTCCATTAGATTTCCTACAGCAGCAATCAAAATGGAGCTCTCCATCTGAATACTAATAAACATATTGAAACCAGTATATATCAGGAGTGAAGTTTAACCCATCATCCCTTACTTGGATTGAATAGAACTGTAACAATTAAGCTCCCCTCGCCATACTTGTATAATATATCTACAGTTACCATATTTACATGACCCCATGACCCCAATGCCCTTAATTCACAATGGCCATGACCCCAATGCCTTTCGACCACAATGACCCCAATGCACATGGCCCACAATGACCATGACTCCAATGTCTTAGGTCCACAATGACCATGACCCCAATGCCCTTGGTGAACGGTGAACAATGACCATGACCCCAATGCGCTTGGTGAACAATGACCATGATCCCAATGATCTTGTTCCTCAATGGCCATGACCTCAATGCCCTTGGTACACAATGACCATTACCTCAGTGCCCTTGGTGAACAGTGACCAAGACCCCAATGCACTTGGTGAACAATGACCATGATTCCAATTACCTTGTTCCACAATGACCATGACCTCAATTCCCTTGATGCACAATGGCCAAGTACCGCAATGCCCTTGGTTCAAAACGATCATGGCCATACCACCCTTTGTTTACAATGACCATGGCCCCACCATCCTTTGTCTAAAATGACCACAGCCCCATCACCCTTTGTCTACAATGACCATGGCCCCACCATCCTTTGTACAATGGCCTTTGCCCCAATCCTCTTGTTCCACCATAGCCATAAACTGGGCCATACTGTTGTTTCTATGTTATATAGACGCAACCCAATACTCTCCCGATCAATACTGCACTTTTTAGTCAAGACTAGACAGAGCTATGTAGGTATTTTAGGATACCTGGGGACTATGCTACCGAATAAGTCATGAAAATCCCAAGAGTCTCCCGAAGTAGAGACCCCCACTGGTCCTAATTACAGTCCTATAGTCTCCAGACAGCTGCTCTACAGCTGTTATAAAACTACAACCCCTATCATGGGAGTTGGTGAATATTCTGATAGTCCCTGATTAGTCTATAAACTCCATATTCAATGGTTCCTGATGTTAGACTTATTGTCTGTTGCAATGACACCACAACCACTAGACAAGTGCAGATGCTCGAGGGACCCGGCAGCAGAAACCTTTCATTACATAGGGGACACATTGCAGAGACCCTTCCTCGTGATTCCAGAAGAGCAGACAATCCCTTTCAGCACCTGACCTGCGGAGAGCTCTTCCAGCAGCGGCATAAGAGGCTGTAACGTCTATAATGCACTGACTATTACATGTGACCTGTGGATGGAGAACGACTAGGAGGTCCAAGTGCAACCTGCTAGATGGATACAGGGTACTGCATATGGATTTAATACTGGCATGCCATTTGTTTTCAGCAAACGCTCACATAGCAGAACTACCCACCCAGTACACGGTACAGTATAATATGCACTATCCAGTATATTACACCAGCAACATGGAAAAAACATTGTGGATGATGGATCATCATACATGGCTACTGTATGTAACTATGTACAGGGGGATAGGTGGACACCTAACAATACTGTAGAGAGGACTATGGTTACAAAGCAGTCATGGGCGGAGGAAGGAGCTTGTATCTGAGTCATCATTACATATATTACATAAATACATCACAAACATACATACAAGTCTGGATGAAGAATATTGCATTGTAAACATTCAATATATTCACCATAAGATGTAATAAATAAAACTCCACCCCCACGAGTACCAGTACCATTGACACCAATACTGACACCACCACAACTGACATGAGCATCGCCCTCATGCTAGCATTGACACCACCACTGACAGTGGCATCACCACCAGCGCCCCCATTAGTACTAGCATTGACACCACCACTGATAGTAGCATCACCACCAGCTCCCCCATAAATACTAGTATTGACACAACCACAGACAGTAGCATCACCACCAGTGCCCCCATTAGTACTAAAATTGACACCACCACTGACAGTAGCATCACCACCAGCGCTCCCATTAGTACTAGCATTGACACCACCACTGACAGTAGCATCACCACCAGCGCCCCCATTAGTACTAGCATTGACCCAACCATTGACAGTAGCATCACCACCAGCTCCCCCATTAATACTAGCATTGACACAACCACTGACAGTAGCATCACCACCAGCTCCCCCATTAATACTAGCATTGACACCACCACTGACAGTAGCATCACCACCAGCTCCCCCATTAATACTAGCATTGACACCACCACTGACAGTAGCATCACCACCAGCGCCCCCATTAGTACTAGCATTGACACGACCAATCACAGTAGCATCACCACCAGCACTCCCCCATTGATACTAGCATTGACACCACCACTGACAGTAGCATCACCAATTAGCCCTCATTAGCACTAGCATTGACACCACCACTAGCACCACCATTGATACTAGCATTGACACAACCACCACCAGCTCAACTGTTGACATCAGCAGCACCACCAATGATACTAGCATTAACACCACCACCTACACCCCCATTGATACTTGCACCGACACCGCCACTAGCACCACCATTGACACCACCACCAGCACTATCATTGACACCAGCAACACCATTGACATCATCATCAGCATCACCATTAACTCCAGCACTAGCACTGACCCCAGCAGAGCACCCCCACCAGCACCATTATTGATGCCCCCACCACCAACACCACCACTGCACCACCATTGATACTAGCATTAATACCACCACCAACACCACCACAGACATCAGCACCACCATTGACACTAGCACTAATACCACCACTGGCACTACCACTGACATCAGCACCACCATTGACACTAGCACTAATACCACCACTGGCACTATCACTGACATCAGCACCACCATTAACACTAGCATTAATACCACCACCAACACCACCACTGACATCAGCACCACCATTGACACTAGCACTAATACCACCACTGGCACTACCACTGACATCAGCACCACCATTGACACTAGCACTAATACCACCACTGGCACTATCACTGACATCAGCACCACCATTAACACTAGCATTAATACCACCACCAACACCACCACTGACATCAGCACCACCATTGACACTAGCACTAATACCACCACTGGCACAACCACTGACATCAGCACCACCATTGACACTAGCACTAATACCACCACCGGCACTACCACTGACATCAGCACCACCATTGACACTAGCACTAATACCACCACCGGCACTACCACTGACATCAGCACCACCATTGATACCAGCACTGACGCCACCCCCCCCAGTGTTTACACTTCCTCATGAAGTTACATTGTAGTCCCCCCAGCTCCGGTTGGGTGCACACACCAGGCTGAGGCTCGGCTCTTCTACGTGTTAATGATCTGCTATGGGATATGTTGCGGTGCAAGTTGATAAAGTGCCCAGACATCAACATCACCGACAAAGTCCTTTAAGGGTTTACTCATCTTTCACAATCCAAATCCTCCAGGACCATTAACAGAGCCCATTTGCATCCTGGGTTAACACAGAGCTCTATTTATCCTCGCTGTCTTAACACGATGCACTTAGCAACCTCCAAGGACCAGACCTGTGAAGAAGACGCTTTACTGCATCGTGCCGGCAACTCTAGAGTTAATAAGAGCAAAATGCTGCAGTGCTCCCTAGCAGTGTCCAGTGTGTTGGTGTTACTGCAGCCAGCACCATATACCATCTATGGGGCCGGCGTGTATGTCCTGTACACGGGGTGCTGCAGATAGCCCTGTGTCACGGCAAGGAGAGCCGGATGTGTCATTGCAGCAAGAGGCTCCTTCATACTGAGAGCTATGAGGTGTCAGCAAATCCTCGCATCCCTATATAGAATGCATAACCCTTTCCATGCCAGGGCAGCCAGATCCATCCCCTGCCAGCTCCTCTTACGTAACACATCAGCTGCCAACCCAATCCGTGCCTAGGAGCCACCATGACCAGTCCTAGGGCTTAACCCTGCAATGTGACAGTCACTGTACAAGGGATAGATGAAGATTGCAAGGAACACGTGATGAACCTTCGATCGTCCCCACATGATGAGATGAGTCAATGGAGCAGCATTATACAGAGATGCAAGG
Organism: Dendropsophus ebraccatus; assembly: GCF_027789765.1. NCBI lineage: Eukaryota > Metazoa > Chordata > Amphibia > Anura > Hylidae > Dendropsophus > Dendropsophus ebraccatus. The sequence goes on from NC_091464.1 coordinate 92,193,399, forward strand.
CGTCTGGGGATGGCACAGGGATTGCACACCCTTGGGACTATGAGCAACTCTAAGGGACCTCAATGGGCTCTCAAGACGCCCCGGAGACCTAGCGGTGGACACCTCCATGTAGCACTCATCCAGCACCTTGTAAGAGTCAAGTAGCATCCAGCATGTCAACATAAGAAGAAGAAACAGGCAGAGCGCCCCCTACCTGAGTACAGCTGTATCCCCTTGCCGGACAGTGATGTTATCTGTGCTTCGGTTAAAATCCACGCTGCGGACGGGCAGTCCTGTGGGGAGAAGGCAAAGGAGTCTTAGAAGCAGGAGAGGCAACTGTTTCCTGTCTGCCTGCAACCTCCAAACCATGGTCGCCACTTCGCAAATCACAAAAAAAAGAAGAAAATGTATCGAAACAATTCCAAAATATCAAGAAAGAACTTGCTCCAAAAAAAACCCACACACACAAAATTTTTCAAAAAAAAAGCGAGAAAAAGAAAAAGAAACCCTAAAAAAAAAAAAATCAGTCTCTTTTAATCCCACAGTTAAAGGTCGATCAATTCCAAGGATCGGAGGATTTCACGATCCAAAGTGTGAATTTCATGAGTTCCTACTACGAGGAGAGGGGAGGTGGGGGACCAGGCGGCAGGTTGGCTGGGGGTTTTTTTTTGCAAATTTTCTGCAATTTTTTTGTTTCTTTGCCAAAGTCAATGGAGGATCGAGAAGGCGTAAAAATTCCAGCACAACAATCCCAGAGTTACAAGTAGCAGGAGCAGAGCGGAGGGAAGGAGGGAGCTGCTGCTGCTGCTGCTGCTAGGACTGAGATTGTGTACACAAGCTTCCTTCACTAACCCACTTTCCCCAGCTCACAGAGATGGATGGAGAGTGGAGGGAAGGGAGGGGGTGGGGGCGGATCTCAATAAGAAGAGCACAAACCTGACGCCTGGATTGTACGGCCAAGAACACTGAATCCGGCTTCTCTCTCACAACACCCCCCCCCATCCCCTCCCGTCACCAGTTCAGCGGAAAACACACTGGTTTTCCCAATGGGATCGCAACGCCGGAGACACTTGTGCCTCATGTTTTCCAGGGGGTTGTTATCTCTACGTAGATGCAGCAGAGCTGAGGGCTGCTCGTGATGATGACTCCCTGAATTATGATCGTGTAGTAGGGTCACCTGCAGTCCTATGTAAAATCATTAATTAATGTATAAAGTGGCAGATGACAAACCCAGCCATGCTATGTAGTCTGTGGACTGTGACAACTATCAGTTTGGGTCATCTGCAGTCCTATGTAACAACAAGAATTATTCATAAAAGGGGCAGTGACAAACTCAGCTCTGCTGCACCATCTCTGGACTGTGACAACTTCATTAGTTAAGATAATGCAGTGTGTTTAGCTGCAGCCCTATGTAAAAGCATATAAAATGTGTCAAGGAGCACAGATAACAAACTCAGCTCAGTTGGGATGACTATCTAAGTTAACATAATGCAGTCCTATGTAAAAACATAAACAAAAACTCAGCCCTGCTGCACCCTCTACTAATATATTGTAGTAGGCTCACTTGCAGTCCTATGTAAAAACATAAATAATACACAAAGGGGCACTGTGCCAAATGACAAACTCAGCCCTACTGCCCCCTCCATGTATTGGGGTGACTCTCAGGGATAAACCAATATAGCATGCTTAGTTGCAGTCCCATGTAAAAACATAAATAATGCAGAAAAAGACATTATGTCAAATGACAAACTCGGCCATGCTGCACCCTCTATGTATTGGGGTGACTCTCTGAGATAAGCCAATCCCGTGGGTTTACCTGCAGTCCCATGTAAAAACATAAATAAGGCAGCAAAAGGCATTATGTCAAACTTAGACCTACTGTACGCAGAATTAGCTCTTGAGTTAAGATAAAACAGTAGGTCTACCTGCAGTCCTATGTAAATATAAACATAATGTGTAAAGGTGCTTTGTGTCCAATGATAAATTCATCCCTGTACAGTCAGGGCATTGGGATTAATCTCTTAGTAAAGATAGTGTTAAAGGTTCACCTGCAGTCCTATGTAAATACAGAAATAACACACTACAGAGCATTATGTGACAGGTCAAGCTCAGATGCATCATCTGCTGTACTGTGATATACACTGTCCTTCCAGGTAACATATACAGTAATATACAGACAACAATATCGGCTCTGCTGCATTGTACAGTCATCATGCTGGCTCCCTGAGTTAAGATAGTGCAGTAGCTTCATCTGCAGTCCCATGTAAAAGCATCAATAATGTACTGAGGAGCATTGTGGTAATGGCACAAATATAAATAAAACATGCAAGAAATGATGCTGCTGTGAAGTGCTGTGCCAGATAACAAACTCAGCCATACTATATTGTATATGCAGACCTTTGTAAATGCATCGATGACACTGAAATAACTACCTAATGCCGTAGCCCACATGCAGTCCCATGTAACAAGGAAGCACAGAGTGATATTATGGAACAGTCAGCTCTTCTGCATCCTATGTGGATTCTGATAACTAGGGGCTAAAAAAAGGGCAGTAGGTCCACCTGCAGTCCTATGTAAAAATCTTAGATAATATGTTTCACTTGCTAACACATTCAGCTATGCTACATGATATAAACCTCACAAGTTTACAAAAACACTAGGTTGAACAGCAGCCCTATGTAAAATAATAATAATAATAATAATAATATATATATACATATATATCATAATGTGCCAAATGACAACTCATCTTTGTGCTTTGTGCGCTGAAATAAGGGAGTCGACTGCTTTGCAGTCCTATGTAAAACCTTCTGAACCCTGCTGCACTGTATGTGTAATGGGGCGACCCCTAAACTATGTGTTAGATTACATTGTGATATTTAAAACATTGTGCCCAAGGACAAACCCAGCTCTGCTACATTCTGCAACTTTCTAATATGTGGATATGTTTTAATTCCTCACCATTGTCAGGATGACTGCTTACTGTCCAATTCCATCCTAACATTCTGACTGCCGCCAGTCACCACTAGGGGGAGCTGAGGGGTTTACTGTAAATCTATATGTGGTGAGCTCCCCCTAGTGGTGGTTAAAGGCAAATACATACATGATCATTCGGAATGCACTTTTGGATATGATGTAATTCAGGAATAGTATAAAAGTTACATAAGGGGGGGGGGCACCCAGGTGACAGGCTGTCTGTAGCCTCATCATACAAGTGTTTACTGGAGGAGAGACGGATGACATTTACATATGTCGGGGGTCAAGCAACCGACCTCCTGACCTCCGCCGTGACAAATGGATGAACCTAGCGACAACTGAACAATCCTTAACCCTCCCGCTATGTCACCCTGGCTGAAAAGATGGCTGTTCTTTACGTTTCCACGGTAACAGCTTCTTTGTGCAGCCCCCCCCCCCCCCCCCCCCATCCCTTTACTAGAGAGGGAAGAGTTGTCGGGTGTAAGAATGTGAGAAAACCGCCAACAGTGTCACAATGTAGCAGAGCTGAGCGATAAACCTATTGTAATATCAAAACGTCACTCAAATGAACCAACTCAGCTCTGCTATGTAATTATCTCCTGCGAGGGGAGTTCAAATCCTTGCATATGCTTGTTTGTTAACCTACATGTTTCAAAATCAATAAAACACAGAATTGATTAAAAAAAAAAAAAAAAAAAAAGTGAACCAACTCAGCTCTGCTACATTTCCATAATAAGTTCTATAGATGCAGATTGTGACCTCACTAAAGATCTGATTATCCAGTTAGGGAGATATCACTGCTGGCAGTCAATGAATAGACATCAATACAGCAGAGGACATCGTGCCCAGGTCATTCTGTATGGTGATCAGCAAAGCCTTGCCTGGGACTGCTGGGATGTATAGTGATCACCAGGGCCTTTCCTGGGACTGCTGGGATGTATGGTGATCAGCAGGGCCTTTCCTGGGACTGCTGGGATGTATGGTGATCATCAGGGCCTTTCCTGGGACTGCTGGGATGTATGGTGATCAGCAGGGCCTTTCCTGGGACTGCTGGGATGTATGGTGATCAGCAGGGCCTTTCCTGGGACTGCTGGGATGTATGGTGATCATCACCAAAGCTTTGCCTGGGACTGCTGGGATGTATGGTGATCAGCAAAGCCTTTCCTGGGACTGCTGGGATGTATGGTGATCATCACCAAAGCCTTGCCTGGGACTGCTGGGATGTATGGTGATCATCACCAAAGCCTTGCCTGGGACTGCTGGGATGTATGGTGATCAGCAAAGCCTTGCCTGGGACTGCTGGGATGTATAGTGATCACCAGGGCCTTTCCTGGGACTGCTGGGATGTATGGTGATCATGACCAAAGCCTTGCCTGGGACTGCTGGGATGTATGGTGATCATCACCAAAGCCTTGCCTGGGACTGCTGGGATGTATGGTGATCAGCAAAGCCTTGCCTGGGACTGCTGGGATGTATAGTGATCACCAGGGCCTTTCCTGGGACTGCTGGGATGTATGGTGATCAGCAGGGCCTTTCCTGGGACTGCTGGGATGTATGGTGATCAGCAGGGCCTTTCCTGGGACTGCTGGGATGTATGGTGATCATCACCAAAGCTTTGCCTGGGACTGCTGGGATGTATGGTGATCAGCAAAGCCTTTCCTGGGACTGCTGGGATGTATGGTGATCATCACCAAAGCCTTGCCTGGGACTGCTGGGATGTATGGTGATCATCACCAAAGCCTTGCCTGGGACTGCTGGGATGTATGGTGATCAGCAAAGCCTTTCCTGGGACTGCTGGGATGTATGGTGATCATGACCAAAGCCTTGCCTGGGACTGCTGGGATGTATGGTGATCATCACCAAAGCCTTGCCTGGGACTGCTGGGATGTATGGTGATCAGCAGGGCCTTTCCTGGGACTGCTGGGATGTATGGTGATCACCAAAGCCTTGCCTGGGCCTGCTGGTCTAAATGGTGGGTGATAACTAGGGCCTTACCTGGGACTGCTAGGCTGTATGGTGATCACTAGGGCCTTACCTGGGACTGCTAAGCTGTATGGTGGGTGATCACTAGGGCCTTACTTGGGACTGCTGAGCTGTATGGTGGGTGATCACTAGGGCCTTTCCTGGGACTGCTGGGCTGTATGGTGGGTGATCACTAGGGCCTTACTTGGGACTGCTGAGCTGTATGGTGATCACTAGGGCCTTACCTGGGACTGCTGGGCTGTATGGTCAGGTGTGAATCTCTGTATTAGAACTCAGTCTGTATGACATGAGCAGGCCAGAGTCTCTGCCATAGAAGGTGCAGGATATAACTGTATACACTGAGATGGTGAGAACTATTAGGGATTGGTGCACACAGAGCTGTATATGAGAAAACAGCAGATGCTTCCAGTATACAGGGATTAGCACTATTGTCTGAGAGCATAGGGGGAATACATAGGAAGTGAATGGATCTGTGAGTTTGCACTTGTAGTGTTGCCTGGCCCAGCATGCAGATATATACAGGTATATAGCAAACCCCCTGGTCTCCAATGTAATATCTGCACCAGCCCCACCACCTCCCATGTGCCATGTATAACACTGGGCTCCTGTGCAGAGCTCTCTGTCTCCCCTTGGCACCAGGGCACATCCCCCCTGCATGGCTGCAGCACATCTCCTGGCATTGGGCCTTGCAGAACATCTCACCTCTCCTGCATCCGCCTGTGCTGGATTTAGCTGCATCCTCCTATAGGTCACCCTGGCGCCATCTGCTGGTCCAGACTGACATCACACCCAGACTGATCTGCTGGAGACAAATCCCTGTGCAGCAGGGGGCTCCAACCTGTGGCTCTCCAGCTACTGCACAGTGACTGTCCTGACAGGGCATGCTGGGAGTTGTAGTAGTGTGAGAGATGAAGCTCTGCATGATGGAAGCCAGTGCATTGTATTAGAGTGAGATAATTCATCCCTTACATTATCTAAAATACAATGTTGCTATAGCTTCAATGCACTAGAACATACCGAACTACAACTCCCAGCATTATCTTATAGTCTGGCTATAGGCCTTGAACAATGACAGCACAGCTCATCATCCTCCTACATCACTGGTCTCCAGCTGGTGTAAAACTACAAGTCCCAGCATGTCAGGAGTTAGGAGACAAGTGATGTAGATGAGAGGATCAGTCACTTCCTGATCTCTCTGTTCTTATACAAAACAAAAGATTATTTACAAACAAGGTTACAATGTATCAATGTCATTAACCCTTGGAGTTCTGCAGAGCTCAGTACCAGTGTGCATCACATGACCAGGACAGAGTCTACTCTATGCCATAGAAGAGTAAAGGATAAAGGATAATACATAGAAAGTGGATGGATCTGTGAGTCGCCCAGCCCAGCATGCAGATATATACAGGTATATAGCAACCCCCCTGGTCTCCAATGTAATATCTGCACCAGCCCCACCTCCTAGGGCCCGAAGGCCTTTACCATTGTTATTATTCTGTCCATAGAGTCCACGGAGCTTTGTACGGGCTCGGGTTTTTTTGGCAGGTTGAGTTGTAGTCTCACTGATTCTTCTCTGGGCACAGATAGAACTTTTTGCTCACTTTTCAATTCATGTTTTTTTTTTTGGGGGGGGGGGCATTGGAAACTGACATGTCAGTTTTCTGCGGCCGCTATTCAGTAAAAAGCGGACGCACAAAACCCTGTCGGTCCACACTATGGAGCGAGCGGATCCAGACGCTCGCTCCATTGTGTGCTGTGGGGAGTTCTGATGCGGGCGTGCACGGATGCGGCCGCATCAGAACTCTGCAGCCCCAAAAATCATCCGTCCAGTGCTGCAGTACCAGCTGGGATGATCTTTTCAGAGACCGGCCGCTCCGTGACCCAGACGGGTCATGGAAGGGCCGTTCTCTCACGAGGTCTGAACATAGCCTTAAAATGTATTGTTCTTTGACCACTTGTCTATCTGCAGGGTGTGCTAGAAGCACTAATATGGCCGTCTACTGTCCAACCACTTAGATGCTTTGTCTTATTGACTGCAGCATCTAGGGGGTTAAATGGATAGGATCTGAATAATCTCTGATAGCAGCCACTGTCAGTGAGTGTCCATGTAATCCTGAGCCCTTCTTAGTCTTGTCGTGGTATTATATGTATGGAGAATGTTGGGAAAGGGTCAGTATTGTCCTTATTATGAGACGTAGTAGTAATAGACCTGCTGGTGGTCTGCAGATTACCCCTCCCCCATAGGAACACTGTATGATACCAGGATACAAGATTTCTTCTGTTTGATTGACAGCTCATTTACATACTGCATACAAATAACCATATCCATTGTATAATAAGAAGTTCTGCAGCAACTGTAACAAACTTTCGGCTGTAGGTTTTCTGATTTTATTCACTGACAGCTAGCAGAGATGATCTAAAGTCATTCTGGACTTTCCATAAGACTAGACAGGTGGAAACTCATCCTGTCGGGTCCTTGTTTCTCCTACTGGAAATTATTACACAACTACACAAAATTTTCCCAAATATCCAGAATCCCAGTAAAAAGTCTTGTCTAGTTTAAAGGGGTTGTCCAGGGAAATAAAAAAAACACAGATACGCCCCATCTACAGGTTGTGTGTGGTACTGCAGCTCAGCGCTATTCCCTTCAAAAGAGGTGAGCTGCAATACCGAACGTAACCTGTGGACAGGAGTGGCGCTGTTTGCAGGTATGTTCTCTAATCCTCTATAACCCCTATAAGTTCTTCAGAGAGAATATAGTATGCGCAGATCACAGCACAACACCTTCTCCTCTCCTCCTTCTGCAGCTAATACTTTCAGGAAACTTTCAATAGGTCAAGAAAACATGAGAGTTGATAAAAGTTTGTGATGCATGATATTTGAGAAAAATGCATCTTGATCACCTTATCAAACTACTTGTCTCAATCGCACCTGGACATGGATCTTCTCACTGAGGGATCAGGTTACATTTGCCCATTTAAGTCTATGGAGAGTGGAAGAGGGGTATGGCTGGAGCGAGATTAAATCAGTGGAAGGACTGCGGCTTGTACAGAGTATTATATCACCCCCATCCACCATATTGTATTCACAGCTTACACTGCTCCGGACTGCTTTATAATGTCTTTCAAACTGCTGCATCTAACTGTGTGATATAGTGATATAGAGGAGCAATATTCTCTCCTTAGAGTGTGTATTTTATGGAGACATCACAACTGCTAGTCTACACCCATTTGTTCAGAGAAAATTGAAAATTAGACATGAAAACTGGTGAAAATGCCGTATACATGTCACATATAAAGGCCATAAAGAGTGCAGCTCCTCATGTACACACAGGACAGATTATCCTGAAAAGTTATCCGAAGATTCAGATCTGCTTTTAAGACTGACTTACACTGTAACTACCTATGGGTGGCAGTAGAGAGAAAGTTTACTTCCTATGCAGAACTAATTTGCATAGTTTCCCAGGAGTCATTGCTGTAAATATGCCTTAGTCGTCACGCAAAAAAAAAAAAAAAGAGATTGCCAGAAAGTGCAAGAGATTTGCAATTTTACTTCAAGTGATGTAAATACGTCCCTGGCAGGCTTTATCTGCAACATTGTAGCTTCTCTGTAATGCTGGGAGGGATAATCTGAGGTTAAGTTGCTAATGAATTTACTGTGATTATTCCTCCCAGCATTACAAAAAAGCTAAAGTTGCAGCTAAAGCCTGCCAGGGAGGGGGAGACAGGAAAACTCACACACAGATTCTGTGTCTGCAGCAGAAACTGGGGGAAGGAGACTGAATAGATAACAAGTATGGAAGGAATTGTTAGTCTCACCATGGGCAGCAACATATCAGAAGTTATGTGTGAGTGGAATACCCTGTAAAGGGGATGACTGGCTCAGAAAACCTCTTACATTTAAGGTGGACCTGAATAAATAACACAGGATTTGCTAATGGATTCACATGTAAAGGTTCCTACCTTGACCTCATACCTATCAGCGTTAAATAACACCGTCAGTATCGACAACGTCTTCCATAATTTAGGGCGACCTTGTTGTGTTGGATATGTCTCTGGGGTTTAGTCAAGAAAGAGGAGTTAAGATATCGGCACATGGACATGGTCTTGGAAATATCCTTTAAATAATAGATGTCATTCCTAAAGAGGATGGTGTCCATATAAAGTAACAATTGTGTTTTTCAAAAATTATTTATTATTTAAATCAACTGGTGTCAGAAACTGGTATACAGCTTTGTAATTTACTTCTATTCAAAAATCTCCAGTCTTCCAGTACTTATCAGCTGCTGTATGTCCTGCAGGAAGTGGTGTATTCTTTCCAGTCTGACACAGAGCTCTCTGCTGCCACCTCTGTCCATGTCAGGAACTGTCCAGAGCAGCAGCAAATCCCCATAGAAAGCCTCTCCTGCTCTGGACAGTTCCTGACATGGACAGAGGTGGCAGCAGAGATCACTGTGTTAGGCTGGAAAGAATACACCACTTCCTGCAGGACATACAGCAGTTAATAAGTACTTGAAGACTGGAGAATTTTTATATAGAAGTAATTTACAAATATCTGACACCAGTTAATATATTTTTTTTTTTTATGAACAACCCCTTTAAGGACTGTATCAGTACCTTTCGAATGTTTCTATATCTTTATAGCAATGTTTTTTTTCTGACACGAGCTCCAAACCTCCTGCACTGATGTGGTATTATAGGGTGGGCATTGGCTTTATGATTCTCAGACCAGTTACTTTTCGGTTACATAGCGGCTGACTTTACCCAGCTGCCTCTCTGTGCTGTGTACTAGGCAAAGGGTGTGAGAGCAGAGGATCATGGGTAGATCTCGGCTTCCTAGAATCATTAGGCCTGGTGCACAGCCGCTCTGTCGCTTCCTTCTTCTCCCTTTGTTTTTACAAGGTGTAATCAATAAAGCAATAAACACTTTAGCTAATGGTCCCGGTATGGATAGACTGGCTCCGAGCGAGCGAGATAATACCGCTAATCACCAGTCACGCTGCCATGTTAACCTTCATCGGATCATATCTGGATCATATCTGCCAGAATACAGACAGGAGACTTCTCACCATCAGCATGCTGGAACCTTCTAGAAGCCGTATACACAGATCTATGGTTATAGTGTCTCCCACCGCCACCCGGGTTATAGGTCTCCCTCTCCTGCAGTCACAGCTCCAGGCCGATCTCTGCTGATGGTAAAGGTGGAGGAGAAGTTACAGCTACGTCCTTTGTCATCACTAAACAACGTTCTTCATTGTCTCAACAAATCTCCCCGAAGTTTCTAGTTTTCTAGTCTTAGGGCTCTATTCCACCGGACGATTATCATTCAGATTATCGTTAAATCGTTCGAATTTAAACGATTATCGTTCGGTTGAAATGCAGTTAACGATTAACGACCGAACGAGAAATCGTTGATCGCTTTATAAGACCTGGACCTATTTTTATCGTTGCTCATTCGCAAAACGTTCGCAAATCGTTCGTATGAAATAAGACGCTGTTCGGTCGTTCGCAGGAGATACAAACGCAATAGGGAAGATAGAGCGAAGAAAAAAACGATTGCAAATACGATCATAAGTAACGATTATCGTTGCATGGAAATGAGTGAACGTTTTCAGGTCTTTCGCAATAGCGGTCGTTTGAGATTGTTAATCGTTAACAATTATGCGAACGATAATCGTCCGGTGGAATAGGGCCCTTAATAAAGCTGAAGGTTCCGCTCTGTCTGACAACATCCTTAAATGGGGGGGGGGGAATGTTATCAAATCAACTGGTGTCAGAAAGTTATACAGATTTGTTGTTGCCATAGGACTCATCTTAGGGCCCTATTCCACCGGACAATAATCGTTCGCATAATCGTTAACGATAAACGATCCAAACGACCGCTATTACAAAAGACCTGAAATCCTTCGCCCGTTTACATGGAAAGATAATCGTTACTTATGATCGTTCTTGCGGTCGTCTTGTCGTCGCTATTGCGTTCGTCACTACTGCGAACGACCGAACGACTTCTTATTCAATGCGAATGATTTGCAAACAAGCAACGATAAAAATAGGTCCAGGTCTTATTAAACGATCGATGTCTCGTTCGATCGTTAGTTGTTAACTGTTATTCAAACGAACGATTATCGTTTAGATTCGAACGATTTAACGATAATCTGAACGATAATCGTCCGGTGGAATAGGGCCCTTACTCTTATTCATGAAGGGTCATCTAAGTCATCCATTCATGGCCATTACCAGGTTGGCCTCAGTTGTGTCTTCCTGGGTCTTAGTGTTTCTTTTGCATAGTTTAGTCTAGGACCTGTGCAGGAATATTACAGGGGCAGCTTTTTTTACATTTTAGGTTAGACAAAGATTGAGGGATAGATAGGAAAGGTTAGTTAAAGTGACTCTGTACCCACAATCTGCCCCCCCCAGTTATTGTCCTAAAAAGCAACTTTTAAACTTGCAACCCTGTGCCAAACTGCCGTGGCCTAGAGTGTCTGTGCCTAGGCTTGCACCACCCCTCCGTCCCTCCTCCCCACCCTCTTCACCTTTAGGAATGGCCCTGGTAGAATTTCTCCTATTCCTTACTTGTCTAAAAACTGCACAGGTGCCTTAATAATCCAACTCATGTGCAGTGTTCACACAGGTGATGAATAGTAGAAAACCTGCCTGGGGCATTCCTAATGATGAGGGGAGGAAGGAGGAGGGACAGAGAGACGATGCAGGCCTAGGGCACAGACACTCTAGGCTGCACCAATTTCACACAGGGCTTCAAGTTTAAAAGTTGTTTTTTAGGACAATAACTGCATCACCTGCCCAAAGGACCCTAGGACAGATGTTGGATTAAAAGCAGCTATCCGAAGGTACAAGTGGTTTGGGGGGGGGGGGGTAATCTGTGTTTGTCATCTTCTGTTCTGTTTTTGGCTGTCATCTATAAACCCTGTCATCATGCCATCAGGGGGTCACTGTTAGCAGATAATCACATTAAAAAATAGATATGGTAGCTGCACAATAAAAGGTAGAGGGCCCAGAAAAGAGCCCCAGTGTTGATCAGCCTCAGCTCCCCCCCCCCCCCCCCCCACTACTGGGCTTCTTTGTCTTTGCACAGCCAGGTAAAAGTGTTTCTGTCCGGCGTCACAGTCAGGTTATGTAGCTGTTGTGCCCTACTCCAGCCACTAGGTGTGACACTCTACCTGTGCACAGCTGAAGTTTTGTAGGAAGGTTTAGCCTGTCACACACGCTCTTACATACTTCCTTCCTGAGTTCAGTTGGTTGTGTTCCAGCTAAGGAGGTGAGACAACCTTTTTCCAGTGCCAGACACTACAGCAGCCATGCCCTTCTGAGCCCAACCCTGAGGTTACCTGGAGTACCAGGAGTAACCCTTGTCAGGACAGTCACCGCCTTTAGAAGGATAGGAAAAGACAGACTGATCTGCAGTAGAGCACAGATGCAAGCTAGCCGCTCTCTACTGAACTTCACTTGACTAAGTAGCAAGGATTCTACTAGTTAGCTTCAGCCAGAGACCGAGACCTGAGACTCGTACTACCTATCAGGGCGGTTACCGAGACTGAGAGGCAGAAGGCATTCACCGATACTGAGAGGCAGAAGGCGGTCACTGAGACTGAGAAGCAGAAGGCGGTCACCGATACTGAGAGGCAGAAGGCTACCACCGATACTGAGAGGAAGAAGGGGGTCACCAATACTGAAAGGCAAAAGGCGATCACCGATACTGAGAGGCAGTCACTGATACTAAGAGGCAGAAGGCGGTCACTAATACTGAGAGGCAGAAGGCGGTCACCGATACTGAGAGGCAGAAGGCGGTCACCGATACTGAGAAGCAGAAGGCGGTCACCGATACTGAGACGCAGAGGGTGGTCACCGATACTGAGATGCGGAAGGTGGTCACCAATACTGAGAGGCAGAAGGCAGTCACCGATACTGAGAGGCAGAAGGCGGTCACCGATAATGAGAGGCAGAAGGCGGCCCCCGATACTGAGAGGCAGAAGGCGGTCAGTGATACTGAGAGGCAGAAGGCGGTCAGTGATACTAAGAGGCAGAAGGCGGTCACCGATACTGAGATGCAGAAGGCAGTCACCGATACTGAGAGGCAGAAGGCGGTCACTGAGACTGAGAGGCAGAAGGCGATCACCGATACTGAGAGGCAGAAGGCGGTCACTGGGACTGAGAGGCAGAAGGCGGTCACCGATACTGAGAGGCAGAAGGCGGTCACCGATACTAAGAGGCAGAAGGCGATCACCGATACTGAGAGGCAGAAGGCGGTCAGTGATACTGAGAGGCAGAAGGCGGTCACCGATACTAAGAGGCAGAAGGCGATCACCGATACTGAGAGGCAGAAGGCGGTCAGTGATACTGAGAGGCAGAAGGCGGTCACCGATACTGAGAGGGAGAAGGCGGTCAGTGATAATGAGAGGCAGAAGGCGGTCACCGATACTGAGAGGCAGAAGGCGGTCAGTGATACTGAGAGACAGAAGGCGGTCAACGATACTAAGAGGCAGAAGGCGATCACCGATACTGAGAGGCAGAAGGCGGTCAGTGATACTGAGAGGCAGAAGGCGGTCACCGATACTGAGAGGGAGAAGGCGGTCAGTGATAATGAGAGGCAGAAGGCGGTCACCGATACTGAGAGGCAGAAGGCGGTCAGTGATACTGAGAGACAGAAGGCGGCCACCGATACTGAGAGACAGAAGGCGGTCACTGATACTGTGAGGCAAAAGACGGTCAGTGATACTGAGAGGCAGAAGGCGGTCAGTGATACTGAGAGGCAGAAGGCGGTCATCGATAATGAGAGGCAGAAGGTGGTCAGTGATACTAAGAGGCAGAAGGCGGTCACCGATACTGAGAGGCAGAAGGCAGTCACCGATACTGAGAGGCAGAAGGCGGTCACCGATACTGAGATGCAGAAGGCAGTCACCGATACTGAGAGGCAGAAGGCGGTCACTGAGACTGAGAGGCAGAAGGCGATCACCGATACTGAGAGGCAGAAGGCGGTCACTGAGACTGAGAGGCACAAGGCGGTCACCGATACTGAGAGGCAGAAGGCGGTCACCGATACTAAGAGGCAGAAGGCGATCACCGATACTGAGAGGCAGAAGGGGGTCAGTGATACTGAGAGGCAGAAGGCGGTCACCGATACTGAGAGGAAAAAGGCGGTCACTGATACTGAGAGGCAGAAGGCGGTCACCGGGAATGAGAGGCAGAAGGAGGTCACCAATACTAAGAGGCAGAAGGCGATCACCGATACTGAGAGGCAGAAGGCGGTCAGTGATACTGAGAGGAAAAAGGCGGTCACCGAGACTGAGAGGAAGAAGGCGGTCAGTGATACTGAGAGGCAGAAGGCGGTCACCTGGAATGAGAGGCAGAAGGCGGTCAGTGATACTGAGAGGCAGAAGGCGGTCAGTGATACTGAGAGGCAGAAGGCGATCACCGATACTGAGAGGCAAAAATCAGTCATAACAGTTATCTATGAAAGTTCAAATCTCGGCACTCACCATTTTCATGCTTCCATAAATCTTTATTTTAGAAAATTCATCAGATTTTTACAGCGGTAAAAAAACAGGACGTTTCGGCGTCAAGCCTTCCTCAACTGTCTAACAGTTGAGGAAGGCTTGACGCCGAAACGTCCTGTTTTTTTACCGCTGTAAAAATCTGATGAATTTTCTAAAAAAAAGATTTATGGAAGCATGAAAATGGTGAATGCCGAGATTTGAACTTTCATGATGTCATAGGAATTTTTTCCTACTACGAGCACCACCCTCGACACAGACGTGCCGCCCAAAAAGAATTTCTTATAACAGTTATCTAAACGTGAGTATGAGGAGTTCTTCAAGCACTCCACCCCCCCTCCGGAGTACTGACACTAATTAGGTAAGAGCTCCTATCCGGCCCCTGTCTCCTGCTACTGTCTGCTTTACTCTACCTCAAGTTTCTGTTATTGTTGTTACTACTGTTTATTACCGAAGCACTGTTACTTTTCTGTATTGCACTGAAGATATAGAAAAGTGGGACTCTGTCATCTCTGTCATTGCACCATGTGAACGGGGGGGTGGGGTGGGGGGGTGTCAGTTACCACTTCTGGCCACTGTGACACGTCACCTAAAAACACCAGAGCCCACCGGCTGCACACAACACCAGCATCCAGGGGCATGGCACAAAGTGAAACCCGTCGGGCGGTGCGGTGGACATATCTGGGCGCTCTACAGATATGGGTCACTATGATTATTATCGGATGAGACTAATCCGGACAGATCGCCCGGCTTCTATATAATTTATGGCTGAATAATTTCCCGATGGTGTACAAATTATTCCGGGTCATTATACAGCCGCTATTTATATTCATATTTATTTCCGATTCTCCAATTACTTATTTCTTTGCATAATCACGTTATCTATGTTATTGATCCGCATAATCACGTTACATGTATGTCCCATTAATCACGGCGTTACCCATATCCCAGCATCCTCCTCTCTGCTGGACCGTTCTATCACTGTCTGATTTCTTATTTGAATAAGGAATTGTATGATTAATTGATAGTAATTTTTTTTCTATATCTTTTATAGGTTTATATATATTGGCTGATAATTTATGTGGGAGGGGGTGTTTTTTCTTTTTTTGCAGGTTTATAGATTTGTCATAGAAGCTGGAAAGGGCTGAGGGTTTCATTTAGTATTTTATGATAATATATGATTGCCTATGAGGCCTTATAATAACACTCAGCTGCCAGTGTCAAGGATCAAGAAGTGTTCTCATAGGGAGGAGCCAAAGCAAATCAGTCTAGTGTAGTATGCAGGAGCAGGGACACCTATCAAACCCAGGAGTCCCTGTTCCTGAGTGTCCTGCTGGTATGTTGTGATGCTGTATGCATCTTATTTTATACTCACCACTGGACAATCAAATGTCTAGGCTGCTCATTGTGCTGTAAAGGTGCAGGGACGCTTTCCTTTGAAAGTAATCCCTGCTCCTGTGTGTACTCTGCAAGGTGAGCTATGTCCATAGCAATAAAGTGTTTTGGAAAATACATACAGGAATAAGAACTCCTACTTCATGAGCAAATCCAGATAGATTTACTGACATATAGGGTTTTGTTGGGCAGGGACACCCTTCAAGATTTTTCCTGAAGGGTGTCCAAGCTGGAAAATAGGCCCAGAAATTATAGGAAATGTTCTATAATTGTCTGGAATTCCAGCATGGTTAATGAATGGAACCTTATGCCGGATAGCTCTAGATGCTCATCTGGAAACTGTCCGGATTTCAGAACGCAATGCTTAGCAACCCCTGGTCACTGCTAGCATCCAGGAAAGCGCTGCTGGGTGCTGGCCCTTTAACTGTACGCACTCCTGATCAGCAGGGCATACAGTTATATGTGGCCCTTTGTTTGACAGGGCCGGGAGCCATTGGCTCCCCACCCTGTCAATCACTCTTCATAAGAGGCCACTCTCTCTCCTGCTCCTGTACATACCTTGTATCGTATAGCATAGCGCCCCCTGCAGAGCATTTGAGGCACTTTTAAATGTGAACTGAAATCGGAATTCCATTGAGTTGGACCCCCCAAGATTTCACGTAGCGGCTTCGGCTCACCCAATCGTGATGCAGGAAACATGGATGGGATACCAGAGGGAGAGATCGCTTAGATGCTGCAGTCACTGTTGGTCATTATTTCCCGTAACCATATTATTATAGCTGACACCGCCTCTGATGGCCGCCTGTGCCAACCCTGAGCCATAGACTGTAAATAATACCGCCCCTACAGTACGCAGTGTGACTCAGGAAGGGGTTAATCCTCCGATTATTGCCACAACATACAGATTATTCTCCGGGCCTTGTGTGTGTAGCGGTAAGAGCCTGATATGGCGCCATATCAATAGTGAAACTATCCGGCTATAATCAATACCCCGGAGTGATAGCTGCGGGCTGTGCGTCCTGCGCGGCCCCCGCGCCTCTAATCCCCGCAACTTGTTTGGATTCTGTTACAGGAACGTTATCCCGGGGACGTTCTCCAGAAATCTGCCAGAATAAATGTTACTTATCAGGGAAGTTGTTTCTAAATAAGCTCAGAGCGCTTTTATGCCATTTACCAAACTGCGCTGTGAAATAAAAGGATGGAGTAACCTTCACGTGGGAGTCTGCGGGAAGCCGACAGGAGAGGGATGGCCCAGGCCTGCAACCAGCCGAAACACTGGCAGGAAAGTGACAGAACCGCTGCAAAACAGCTAAAAACACAACAAACGCCATAGGAGACGACAGGATCAACACCAAGAAACATACAGACATTAACCCCTATATCACCCCAGACCACCAGGGGATGTCTCCATAAGCCTGTGCACTACCCTGGACTATACAGACATTAACCCCTGTATCACCCCTGACCACCAGGGATGTCTCCATAAGCCTGTGCACTGCCAGGAAACATACTGACATAAACCCCTATATCACCCCTGACCACCAGGGATGTCTCCATAAGCCTGTGCACTACCCTGGACTATACAGATATTAACCCCTATATCACCCCTGACCACCAGGGATGTCTCCATAAGCCTGTGCACTGCCCTGGACTATACAGATATTAACCCCTATATCACCCCAGACCACCAGGGATGTCTCCATAAGCCTGTGCACTGCCCTGGACTATACAGATATTAACCCCTGTATAACCCCAGACCACCAGGGATTTCTCCATAAGCCTGTGCACTGCCAGCAAACATACAGACATAAACCTCTATATCAAGCCAGACCACCAGGGATGTCTCCATAAGCCTGTGCACTGCCCTGGACTATACAGATATTAAACCCTGTATCACCCCAGACCACCAGGGATGTCTCCATAAGCCTGTGCACTGCCCTGAACTATACAGACATTACCTACAGTATATATATCACCCTAGACCACCAGGGATGTCTCCATAAGCCTGTGCACTGCCAGGAAACATACAGACATTACCCCTATATCACCCCAGACCACCAGAGATGTCTCCATAAGCCTGTGCACTGCCCTGGACTATACAGATATTAACCCCTATATCACCCCAGACAACCAGGGATGTCTCCATAAGCCTGTGCACTGCCCTGGACTATACAGACATTATCCCCTATATCACCCCAGATCACCAGGGACACATAAATTAACCCCTTTACCATCCTAGATCGCTAGGGATACAAACATTAATCCCTATATTGCCCCAGACCACCAGGAATGTCTTCATAAGCCTGTGCAGTGCCCTGGACTACACAGGCATTAACCCATATATCGCCCCAGACCGCCAGGGACACAGATATTAACCCATTCACTACCCTGAATTACTAGGGATACAGGTATTGAGCTCTTTGTTGCCCAAGGCCACCATACAGATACAGATATTAACCCTGTCACTGCCACAAACCACTATTGATACAGGCATTAACCCCTATATCACCCCAGGCCACCAGGGACGCATTTAGTATCCTAGATCACAGGGATACAGACATTAACCCCTTTTTCCCCAGATGACAAGGGACCTAGATATTAGCCCCTTCACTGCCTTGGACCACTAGAATTTGTTTCATAACCTGTTCATCAGGAACCGTCACTTATAGCCAATTAGAAGTTGTCAAGAACCAGGAAGCACAGGATGAACATAACTATATCTCATAGTAACATTGGCTTCTCCAGAGTGTCAGTCTTTACTGTAGGTCTTTCATTTCATTCATAATTTGCATGTAACCCCCTGAACCCCAGGATACAGTGATGAGTAAAAGTGTTCATGGGGGATTGGAATCTGCATTGTTCTATAGAGTTACCCCTCCCCCACCTCTCTGGAGCCTCTAGGACCCTGAGCGGCCTTTGTCAGGAAGGATGAATGGAGCAGCTAGTGATGTGATAGGACCCATAGATGTGTTACCCAATGGTGGCTGATGGACCTTCCCATACCAGACATCTCTAGCTTTATTCCTCTGTATACTTAAAGGGGTTATCCAGCGCTACAAAAACATGGCCACTTTCCCCCTACGGTTGTCTCCAGTTTGGGTGGGGTTTTGAAACTCAGTTCCATTGAAGTAAATGGAGCTTAATTGCAAACTGCACCTGAACTGGAGACAACAGTAGGGGGAAAAGTGGCCATGTTTTTGTAGCGCTGGATAACCCCTTTAAGCAGCACCCTCATCCAAGTCATGAATCAGGAGGCCCAGGATGAACACATCTACATCTTATTGGAGTCAGACGGCCATTATAATGCTTTCTGACCCCGGCCGCCCTTTCTTATCCTCCTATCATTCGCTGTTTGTGCCGATGTGGCATCTTTCACTAAAATCCCATTAATTCAGCTGAAAATAATGAGAAGAGTTGGTCAGCAAGGACCCAGCGGCCGCATCCTTCATCAGGGCCAGTAACATTTCCGGCCATTATGTAACAATGGACGTTCTTCTTTAAGTAACAAAAACCTCCTTAGAAACAACCTGACAGGGGAGCGGTGCGGTCGGGGGCGACTCTTTAAGATGCCAGTGCCGAGACCTTCCACTTACTCCCCTCTTTGAAGAAGAATTTCTTATTTAGCATCTTTTCGCCCCGCAAGTGCGGAATCTGTGTTTATGGAACAAATTCCGGCACATTCTGCGGATGAGAGGCGCGCGTCTCCCTCTAGATCCAATTAATTGTATTTCTGCTGCTTTTCCTTACCTGCTCCGTGACCCTTAGACTCAGGTAGTTCACCGGTTCTGTCCTGCAGGGTAGACGGACAGGCCGGGTCTTGCAATGTTCATCTTAACTGTACGAGGAGCAGAAACTGATCGCATCGCTGTCATTTTTTATATATGATTTCTTAAAGGAGTGCTCCGAAAATTGTTTTCTTTCAAATCAAACGGTGTCAGAGAGTTATACAGATTTGTAATTTGCTTCTTTTTAAAAATCTTCAGTCCTCCAGTACTTATCAGCTGCTGTATGCTGTGCAGGAAGTGGTGGATTCTTTCCAGTCGGACACAGTGCTCTCTGCTGCCACCTCTGTCCATGTCAGGAACTGTCCAGAGCAGCAGCAAATCCCCATAGAAAACCTCTCCTGCTCTGGACAGTTCCTGACATGGACAGAGGTGGCAGCAGAGAGCACTGTGTCAGACTGGGGAGAATACACCACTTCCTGCAGGACATACAGCAGCTGATAAGTACTGGAAGACTGGAGATTTTTTTCAAAAGAAGTAAATTACAAATCTCTAGCACCAGTTGATTTAAAAGAAAGAAAGAAATTGGCAAACAACCCCTTAGGGGCCGTACAGGCAATAATATCTGGATTATCAGATGCTGGATTGGAGGATTTCTATGCTGTACATAAGAACGGCTTCCAGCTATGTGGATGAGATTCCATTTATCACATTGTATTTTCCCAGCACAACGTCCTTGTCCTTCCTCCCCTCTGTATAACGTCCCTGCTTAGTCCCCCGAGCTCTGGGCGTTCTTCCCTTGGCGGCGGCGGTGGTGGCGGCACCGTCTCCTTCGTCTTCACCATTAGTGAATGGCACGAGGCCACCGTTCCCGGTGAGCTCATTACCTGAAGCGCCGATATAAATAAACAAAAACGTTGAAGCGCTGGAATTAAAATAAATCTATATAGGTCAAGTAATGAGTGCGCAGAGCTGGCAGCGCGCCGCCCGCGTGGGGCCCCGCCATTAATGAAATCCCCGCTGCAAAATAATAGAGGACATGATGTTTATTTATAACGGATTGCCGGAGAAACATGACACATTGTAACAAGTCGACCTTTCTCGACATTCTGTCTCAGAATGGATTCTTCCTATTGGCCGACGAGTTTCCTTCTCCGCATTACAGTTTTAGGGGGAGGGGGCCGGGGTTGTCACTATTACAGCTCATTAAGTACAGCAAAGATTTTTCTATCAATACTGTGGTTAATGTGCACGCGTCCCAAGAACGAGGCAGGAACCTTCCAGAATGGGAAAGCTCAGAGATCAAAGGTCACATAGTTAGAGGGGTTGTCCACTTTGGACAATTCCTTTTTAAATAAAGAGCTCCCTGGAGAGGTTACAAGGTGTCCGGCTGCCGGAATCTATTGGGATAGCTGGCAGCAGCAAGTGCTCAATGATGCTGAAACACCCCCAGAGGTGAAGTGAAGAATTACACCCTCTCTAATAATGAAAAGGCTATTGTTCACTCCAGCTAAAAAGATGAGGGTTCTGAATAGGAAATAATTAATATTAAATTATTATTATTATTATTATTATTATTATTATTATTATTATATTGCATAATGCCTTCATGTCTAACTAGGATTTGTGTTGCTTTCCTGCCTGTTTATAAATCCTTCTGTCAGAGCAGAATTAATTGCGGACACTCCACCCTCAAGGGCATATAGAGTCCAGGCTCTTCCCCCAAGGGCATATAGAGATCAGGCTCCTCCCCCAAGGGCATATAGAGATCAGGCTCCTCCCCCAAGGGCATATAGAGATCAGGCTCCTCCCCCAAGGGCATATAGAGACCAGGCTCCTCCCCCAGCCAAGCCCACAAGCTTCTCAGGCAGGGGCGGATTAAGTTTACTATAGGCCCCGGGCTGTTCACTAAGCCCACTGTAACTATGGCAGCACTAACTTAAGTCTTTTTTCTCCACAGTGCAGCCTGTAAAGGACCTGTGGTGACATCATTGTCACATGATAAGGTCCTTCAGTATGTTCTCTAATGTTACTGCATTGTCTCCTGGCTGAAGTTTTGCCCTGATTTGTGCAAAATTGCGGTAAAAAGCAGCGATTGTTATGCAAATCATGGCTGAACTGTCTGGAAATAATACACCACTGAAAGTATAAGTCTTTGGGTGGCCATGGGCCGCTCAGAAGCTCAGGGCCCCGGGCTACCGTCCGAAACGGATCTATTATAATCCGCTACTGTTCTCAGCTATAAATGTTTTGTGTTCATTGTTCCATTACAATGTAGCAATTCTTGGTTGTCAGGCTCCACCCCTTATACACTTATACTGGATAGTCATAACAGGTAAGCTCCACCCAGTTAAAAATGTGACATCATGGGAGATAACAAAGGTGTCACAAAAGTGTGACCTGACCCTTCTAGGCTCTAATGCAAAACCTGTAACAAGCCCCCTCCCCGTATATCACATGCCATTTATAGCACTGGTGTCTTCTCATGTGACCGAGGAACCACTCGCCCTTTAGACACCAAGGGGGTGATTTAGGACTGGTGTACTCACACATCCGTCTTAGATGAAGCCTGGTCCCCATTCACTCTGCAGTCCTAGAGGTGACTGATACCAATATATAGCTACACCCCCTGCAGCTGTCTATAACAGGGGGGTCAAACTCAGGCCCTCCAGCTGTTATACAACTACAATTCCCATCATGCCTGGAATTCAAAGCTTTAACTGTGAATGTCCGGGCATGATGGGAGTTGTAGTTTTATAACAGCTGGAGGGTTTGAAAGAAAACCAAATCCAGCACCTTGAGTAAAAACTTTATAAAGTGAGAATTTGATACAGACCAGTGACAAGGACCATGAGAAGATCAGGGACAAGGACCATGAGAAGATCAGGGACAAGGACCACGAGAAGACCAGGGACAAGGAACATGAGCAGAATGGGGACAAGGAACATGAGCAGACTGGGGACAAGGAACATGAGCAGACCAGGGACAAGGAACATGAGCAGACCAGGGACAAGGAACATGAGAAGACCAGGGACAAGGACCATGAGCAGACAGGGGACAAGGAACATGAGCAGACTGGGGACAAGGAACATGAGCAGACTGGGGACAAGGAACATGAGAAGATCAGGGACAAGGACCATGAGCAGACCAGGGACAAGGAACATGAGCAGACCAGGGACAAGGACCACGAGAAGACCAGGGACAAGGAACATGAGAAGACCAGGGACAAGGACCATGAGAAGACCAGGGACAAGGACCACGAGAAGACCAGGGACAAGGACCACGAGAAGACCAGGGACAAGGAACATGAGCAGAATGGGGACAAGGAACATGAGCAGACTGGGGACAAGGAACATGAGCAGACCAGGGACAAGGAACATGAGCAGACTGGGGACAAGGAACATGAGCAGACCAGGGACAAGGAACATGAGCAGACCAGGGACAAGGACCACGAGAAGACCAGGGACAAGGAACATGAGCAGAATGGGGACAAGGAACATGAGCAGACCAGGGACAAGGACCACGAGAAGACCAGGGACAAGGAACATGAGCAGAATGGGGACAAGGACCATGAGCAGACAGGGGACAAGGACCATGAGCAGACCAGGGACAAGGAACACGAGCAGACCAGGGACAAGGACCACGAGAAGACCAGGGACAAGGAACATGAGCAGAATGGGGACAAGGACCATGAGTAGACAGGGGACAAGGAACATGAGCAGACAGGGGACAAGGAACATGAGCAGACCAGGGAGAAGGACCACGAGAAGACCAGGGACAAGGAACACGAGCAGACCAGGGACAAGGAACATGAGCAGAATGGGGACAAGGACCATGAGCAGAATGGGGACAAGGACCATGAGCAGAATGGGGACAAGGACCATGAGTAGACAGGGGACAAGGAACATGAGCAGACCAGGGACAAGGAACATGAGGAGACCAGGGAGAAGGAACATGAGCAGACCAGGGACATGGAACACGAGTAGACCAGGGACAAGGAACATGAGCAGAATGGGGACAAGGACCATGAGCAGAATGGGGACAAGGACCATGAGTAGACCCGGGACAAGGACCATGAGCAGACCAGGGACCAGGACCATGAGTAGACCCGGGACAAGGACCATGAGCAGACCAGGGACCAGGACCATGAGTAGACCAGGAAGGAGGATGGGGCACAGATCAGGAAGGAGGATGGGGTACAGATCAGGAAGGAGGATGGGGTACAGATCAGGAAGGAAGATGGGGTACAGATCAGAAAGGAGGATGGGGTACAGATCAGGAAGAAGGATGGGGTACAGATCAGAAAGGAGGATGGGGTACAGATGGGGTACAGATCAGAAAGGAGGATGGGGTACAGATCAGGAAGAAGGATGGGGTACAGATCAGAAAGGAGGATGGGGTACAGATCAGGAAGAAGGATGGGGTACAGATCAGAAAGGAGGATGGGGTACAGATCAGGAAGAAGGATGGGGTACAGATCAGAAAGGAGGATGGGGTACAGATGGGGTACAGATCAGAAAGGAGGATGGGGTACAGATCAGGAAGAAGGATGGGGTACAGATCAGAAAGGAGGATGGGGTACAGATGGGGTACAGATCAGAAAGGAGGCTGCTTTAGACAGAAACCAAAGGAACAGACGACAGAACAGGAACTCTTCATATCCAACTCCAGGTGAAGAACAGGATCATTCAGCAGCTTAGATTGACTGGATGTGCAGACAATGTGGCTCAGGATGTCGGAGGGCCCAGGAGGATTGTGCTTAGTGCAGGTAGATATTGTCCAGGAGTGACCTTGGATCTGCTGGTTCCTCTGTAGATCCTTAGTTGCCATCACATAGAGATAGTTGCCCGGAGTCTGATAGTGGCCGCTCAGGCCAGAGATACTTGGTAAATTGTGATATTTGTGCTGGATTTTGGAGGAAGGACTTTGCGTTTGCACAGATGGAGTTCCTCTTTAAGTGCTTACTATGTTGAAAGTCTCTTTGCATGATTTGACACTTCCTACATCTACTTAACAGCTCAGAGGCAGAAAGTGACTGAGGACCTCATTTATTTTTTGCACCCGATGTAGATCACAAAGCGACAGGGTTTTACATCAGTGTATCCTGATGATCTGTCAGACGCAGAGCTGTGAGGACACCAGCAATCCATACTCATTACACCGAGCAGATGGTCTACAGCACAGGGGCACAGGGCAAGCTGCACAGGAAGGCTGGAGATACCAGACCAGAGAGATGTACAGGCAGGAGACATGAGTATAAGTCATAGAAGAGAGCGAAGAACAAGAGGGAGAAAGTGGGGAAAAGAGAGGGGAGAATGGTGGCAGGATAGTGGAGGAGCAGGTCATGGCTATAGGGGCACAGAAGTGGCAGTCACATGCAAAGCCAAAGGACCATTGTACAACATTCAACAATAGAGAAGGGGGGGGGGGGGAGGTAGAGGAGGCAGGATAGAACAGGGCAAGGCGGAAAGAGAGGTAGAGGAGGCAGGATAGAGAAGGGAGAGGGGGAAGAGGTAGAGGAGGCAGGATAGAAGAGGGGAAGGCGGAAAGAGAGGTAGAGGAGGCAGGATAGAAAAGGGAGAGGGGGAAGGGGTAGAGGAGGCAGGATAGAACAGGGGAAGGCGGAAAGAGAGGTAGAGGAGGCAGGATAGAGAAGGGAGAGGGGGAAGAGGTAGAGGAGGCAGGATAGAACAGGGGAAGGCGGAAAGAGAGGTAGAGGAGGCAGGATAGAGAAGGGAGAGGGGGAAGACGTAGAGGAGGCCAGATAGGGAAGAGAGAGGAAGGAAGGGGTAGAGGAGGCAGGATAGAACAGGGGAAGGCGGAAAGAGAGGTAGAGGAGGCAGGATAGAGAAGAGAGAGGGGGAAAGAGGTAGAGGAGGCCAGATAGGGAAGAGAGAGGAGGGAAGGGGTAGAGGAGGCAGGATAAAGAAGAGGTAGAGGAGGCAGGATAGGAAAAAGAGAGGAGGGAAGAGGTAAAGGAGTCTGGATAGAGAAGAGGTAGAGGAGGCAGGATAGGAAAAAGAGAGGAGGGAAGAGGTAAAGGAGTCTGGATAGAGAAGAGGTAGAGGAGGCAGGATAGGGAAGGGTGAGTAGGGAAGAGGTAAAGGAGGCTGGATAGAGAAGAGGTAGAGGAGGCAGGATAGGGAAGAGGTAGAGGAGGCAGGATAGGTAAGGTGTAGTATTCTACCACAGGTGCTGTCTAGAGCCCCTGAGTAAGTCAACAAAGTGGGTTAACAAAGTGGGAGATGTAGTATTGTTTTTTTCCCCACTAGGTGTCACCACTGTTTTACGTCTTCTATACACAGCTGAAGAGTCAAGGGATAACTGTTTTATACCATGTGTTTATATGCTGACCAGTCACAGGTGCTCTTCCTTTCTAACCTATCCAATCCTTCTCTCTCACCCATACTCAACCCCACCACTCACAGAAGGGTTTGGATTTGCCCCTGAAGGATGAGTTAGTTGGTGTAGGAGGAAATACAGGGAGTTAGCTGTTGGAGACCCAAGCAGACAGACGTGTGAGACACTGGCTTGTTACAAAGTTATCCTGCTCTACACTAAGTTCACCATGCAGTGCTAAGTTCACCTTAGGGGAGAGAAGCCACCTAGGATAAACTCTGCACACGACAGAAATATTTCTAAAATGTGCAGGGCACTCTCCTGAAACAAGAGAAAATGACCCCAGTCAGACAAAGCTACCAAGGAAAAGGTCTACGTATCCTACTGCACAGTGCAGGTCAACTAGGAAGTCTTGGGAACCTGCTACACCCAGATAACCAATGACTGGGGCTCGTGCTACCCACCTAGGACAGGTTCTTCGCAACTAGGGGGCATAGGCGGTTCAGAGCCACAAGTAGGCATCCATGAGTACGAGTATCACTTATCTCTTCTCTATCACTTATCTCTTCCCTTCTTGTTCCGGCAGAGCATACATACTACACTGGGCAGGGCTCCTCTGGCAACTCCTCTCCTCTTCCTTCTCTTTGCCAAGCACTTACTAATACAAAGCACTGGTTCTACCTTACTGTCCACAACCACGTTTTGTGTCAAGATTTGCTCTAACGGTATTACGTCTACTGTCCACCTCAAGCCTTGTTCAGTAAAGTGTTCTATTTTTCTACTAAACGCACAGCACTCTTTCTTATCTGTCTGCACCCACTCCCACCATGGGTTACTTTACCCCTTTCTGTGGGTTTTGGTACTGACATCCCAGGTGGGTCTACTACCACTCCAGGTTACTGTTACAAGTGCCTAAGAGACCCGCTAAACTCCCGGAGGTTACTGACCATTTGGGGACAGCAAACTGACCAAACAGGTATCAACATCACACCTGTACACACCTACACCGGAGGTCGGTAGCCGAGTCAGGGCAAAACAAGACTGGCACAACACCACAGAACTGGCGTCACCAGTTATCACAGAAGTGGCCGAGTACCACAAAGGGGGGAGGAAGAAAGAGGTAAAGGAGGCAGGAAATGAAAGAGAGGGGAGGGAAAAGGTAGAGGAGGCAGGGAAGGGAAGAGAGGGGAGGGAAGAGGTAGAGGAGGCAGGATAGAGAAGAGGTAAAGGAGGCAAGAAAGGGAAGAGAGGGGAGGGTAGAGGAGGCAGGAAAGGGAAGAGATGGGAGGGAAGAGGTAGAGGAGACAGGATAGAGAAGAGGTAAAGGAGGCAGGAAAAGGAAGAGAGGGAAGGGAAGAGGTAGAGGAGGCAGGATAGAGAAGAGGTAAAGGAGGCAGGATATGGAAGAAAGGGGACAGAAGAGGTAGAGGAGGCAGGATAAAGAAGAGGTAGAGGAGGCAGGATAAAGAAGAGGTAAAGGAGGCAAGAAAGGGAAGAGAGGGGAGGGAAAAGGTAGAGGAGGCAGGAAAGATAAGAGAGGGGAGGGAAGAGGTAGAGGAGGCAGGAAAGGGAAGAGAGGGGAGGGAAAAGGTAGAGGAGGCAGGGAAGGGAAGAGAGGGGAGGGAAGAGGTAGAGGAGGCAGGATAGAGAAGAGGTAAAGGAGGCAAGAAAGGGAAGAGAGGGGAGGGAAGAGGTAGAGGAGGCAGGAAAGGGAAGAGAGGGGAGGGAAGAGGTAGAGGAAACAGGATAGAGAAGAGGTAAAGGAGGCAGGAAAGGGAAGAGAGGGGAGGGAAGAGGTAGAGGAGGCAGGATAGAGAAGAGGTAAAGGAGGCAGGATATGGAAGAAAGGGGACAGAAGAGGTAGAGGAGGCAGGATAAAGAAGAGGTAGAGGAGGCAGGATAAAGAAGAGGTAAAGGTGGCAGGATATGGAAGAGAGGGGACGGAAGAGGTAGAGGAGGCAGGATAGAGAAGAAGTAAAGGAGGCAGGATAGGGAAGAGGGGGACAAAAAAGTAGGGACTATAGAAGGATGAGAAACAAGATGGAGGGAGAGAGATAAACAACAGGGAAAGAGTCGCGAAAATAGATAAAGAATAAAAAATGTAGGAAAAGAAAGATCCAGAGAAATAAGAGGAAAGGAGAGAGGAAAGAATCTGTGAGAGAAGAGAAATAGGGGAATACACAAGGTAACGTATAACATGACAAATGGGAAACAGATTTGGAGAGGTGGGGAGTATTCTGACTAGGCTGAACACATACTAGACAGGAATTACCAGAATTACTGGTCTTCAAATGTCAGGATCTAAGAAAAGAAACTTCAGAACATTTCAGGAAGCACAGGCAGCCTGGAGGCACAGACAAGAGTGGTGGCCCCTACAGGAGCTGCCTGACACCGATCCGCTGCGGACCACCCAGAGACCCCATCACTAGGCAGGTTCTCATCACCCATGAACTGGGCAGGTCTTCCACCCTGCAGGTGACCCATGGACGTCCATGGTCTACTGAGAACCCCAAGGGCGGTAACAACCCATGGAGTCCCATTTGCTTTCATTTATGTCTAACTGACTAGGTATAAGTATGGCGGCTCATCATCATTTCTCATAGACGTCTGCACCTTCCGGTCCCCCCAAGATCAGAAATAACAAGATGGCCTTTCCACAAGGTCAAAGAAAATTCCCTTCCTCCTAACCTCCTCCTCCTCTCCACAGCGCAGTGTGCATATACAACACAACGATAACCGCAATGTGTGCCGGAGCCGGAGAAGAAGCAGGTATTCTTTATCACAGACTTTGCCAATCACTTCCTATGAAAGGAGATTGAATTTTGCTCCTCCATCTCCCCCGCTCCAGCCTGGATTTGCGTCCGGACGCTGTAAATACATTCCACTTTATCGCTGAATTAAAAGCGCTTTTGTGGAATAAGGGGATGTAAGATTAGGGCCGCAGTCCTATCAGGAACGTCCAACCGCGCTCGTTCAAACTTGCCGACTTGCAATGTGCCGGCACTCCGGAATAAGGTATACAGAATAAAAAACACGTAAATACGCCAAACAATATCACATTCACATGGATTGACAAAGTTCAAATGAAACGTCTCCCTTTTGTACTGCGCCGTTTTATACGGAATGATTTAAAGCTTTGCCGCGGCCGGTTAAATGGCGCGTTTTCCGACAGGCATTATTTCCCGAAAGATCAGACGCCATTTCTTCGGTGCGGCCTTGAGTCTGTCTGTGCTCCCCGGATGCCTCTGACCGGAGCGTTTATGTAAAGAGTGCAGGATTGTGGCCCCCGCTTGTTTATGGCGGACTGAACTACGACGGATTTTCCATAGAGAGCCGCGACAATAGGACGGCTCCCGCTGATTGAGGTGGTGGAAGTCGACTTTGTCAAACCTGTAATTTATAGGAGCGAGAATCGGAGATAGTCAGAGGAGGCCGAGTGTTGGATTTCTCCTTCCCATACCTGCTGCTGTGACCGCAGGCTTAGTGATTATATCTTACACGGCACGTTCAGCGCTGGGGCTCAGAGCGACGACGGCG
Source organism: Dendropsophus ebraccatus (assembly GCF_027789765.1). Classification (NCBI taxonomy): domain Eukaryota; kingdom Metazoa; phylum Chordata; class Amphibia; order Anura; family Hylidae; genus Dendropsophus; species Dendropsophus ebraccatus. Next base: position 92,222,838 of record NC_091464.1, read on the forward strand.
AGAATACAATGACCCTGATATATACGGGATTTATAATGGGGGGGGTGGAAGGTCCGAAGCTCCGAGCCTCTTTCATTATATCAGACAGATGTAATACAGAACTGGGAGGAGGAGATGAGAAGAAGGAATCGGGGAAATGTATAAAACTGGGGAAGAAAGGTATATGCTGCGGAATGCAGGAATATGTAACCAATGGTGGGGGCACTCTACCTATAACGCCCTTATATTAACCATCAGTGCAGGAGGAGGCATATCCCTCTGTATAAGATCATGGGACTCTAATGTTTCTACTCGGTAGGTGGAGTCCTAAAGGAGTCCTAATGGAGTGCCTCATTCAAAGCAGCTCACTGATGCCACCTATTGGAAATGGTGTCCCTGAAAGCCAGTGCTCAACCCTTTAAAGTGATGCTTTATCCACCCACCCATCCCCCTCAAAACTGCTAGTACCATCCATTCAATGAGAGTAAGTCCTTCCTGGACGTGTCTTTTGAAATGTGTCCAGTGCCTTGGTTGGGATAAAAAATGATCTCATAATCTGCAGCAGCTGAGTCAGTGTGGCGTGGCCTAGATTGTCTGTGCCCCAGGCCTGCGACGCCTCTCCTTTGTTTCCTCCCTGCATTCCTCATTATTAGGCCACTTCAGATTGTTAAGGCACATGTGCGATGAATACGGGCAATCCTGGGTGTGTTTCTAATGATGATGAGGGTGGGTAGGAAGAAAGAGAGGCAACGCAGGCCTAGGGCACAGACAGTCTAGGCCACGCTACATTGACTCGGCTGCTGCAGATTAAAAGATGATCTTTTACCCTAACCAAGGCACGAGGCGCATTTCAATAAGACATGACAGGGACTTACCCTCACCTAATGACAGCACCAGCAATTTAGGGGAGTGGGTTGGTGGATACAGTATCATTGGATACCGAATGGACTCCAATTAATCTCTATGGACAGCAAGTAATAGCTCTATACAGCATCTATTGTCAATCAGATTCTCCATAAATGAAAGTCCATTAAATAATCATTGGAAATTACATGTACTGTAGGTGAACTATTGACCATCCTCAATCTAAAAGTAGACAACCCCTCTTAAAGGGAAATTCCGGTTTTCATATCAACTGGTGTCAGAAAGTTATAGAGCTTTGTAATTTACTTCCATTTAAAACTCTCTAGTCTTCCAGTACTTATCAGCTGCTGTATGTCCTATAGGAAGTGCTGTATTCTCTCAGTCTGACACAGTGCTCTCTGCTGCCACCTCTGTTCATGTCAGGAACTGTCCAGAGCAGCAGCAAATCCCCATAGAAAACCTCTCCTGCTCTGGACAGTTCCTGATATGGACAGAGGTGGCAGCAGAGAGCACTGTGTCAGACTGGAGAAAATACACCACTTCCTGCAGGACATACAGCAGCTGATAAGTACTGGAAGAGTGGAGATTTTTAAATAGAAGTAAATTACAAAGCTGTCAAACTTTCTGAGACCAGTTGATTTAAAAATAATAAAAAACAAATTTTGTGTCCATTATATGGACACCATCCTCGTCCATTATTTAAAGGATATTTCCACTTTCAATCAAGACCATGTCCATGTGCCGATATCTTTCTTGACAAAACCCCAGAGACATATCCAACACAACAAGGTCGCCCTAAATTATGGAAGACGTTGTCAATACTGACGGTGTTATCTAACGCTGATAGGTATGAGGTCAAGGTAGGAACCTTTACATGTGAATCCATTAGCAAATTATTTGTTATTTATTCAGGTCCACCTTAAATGTACAACAAGCAATAAGTCACCGGTCCGGCACCATATACTCAGCTTACAGAGCCCATACATGAAGTGATGAACCATTACTGTTAATAGGTCTACTGTGTAAGTGCAGACAGTTCTTCCATATGTTCCTCCAGGATGTTACTATACTTATTATATCACAGACATAGCAACAACATAACAAGTGCTCAGTTTCTCAACACAGGGGAAAGAGAGAATAACACAATGTCCAATCAAATCTATGGGTCATCTGTGGACGTTGGACAGGACAGGTCCTCCAGAGAGACGCTCTTTGTACTCCATATTATAATTAAGAATTACATAGGGGTTTTTCTAAGCCATCCCCTTTAAAGGGGTATTCCACTCAAATATAACTTTATTACATGGATTTTTTCTAGTCTCCTTTCCCCAGCTCTGAGCTGCTGCTTTCTGCTGTAGACACAAAAATCTGTGTGTGAGCTTTTCTCTCTGTCTCCCCCCTACCTTCTTAAACGACTGATGTAAAAAAAAGTCCCTGGCAGGCTTTATCTGCAACATTGTAGCTTCCTTGTAACACTTAGAGGAATAATGACAGTGAGTTCATTAGCAACTTGACCTCAGAATAACCCTCTCAGCATTACAAAGAAGCTACAATGTTGCAGATACAGCCTGCCAGAGACTTTTCAGAAGGGAGGGGGTAGACAGAAAAGCTCAGACACAGATTTTTGTGTCTTCAATAGAAAGCAGCAGCTGAGAACTGGGGGGAGGAGACTGAATAGATAATAACAAGTATGGAAGGAATTGTTAGTCTCACCATGGGCAGCAACATATGAAAAGTTATGTTTGAGTGGAATGCCCCTTTAAGAGCAGAATGTAACATGATCACTGGTACCGGGATGTGGGTGCTCTTGCCCGTCCTCATTGTTAATGTTAATCTCCTCCCGGCACTCTGCGGATTACCCATTCCGCCACTGACACAAGTCTTGTGTTCCGCTTATAAAGGGATTGGGTAAGACCCTGATAGCGGTGCGGGGAGATCGCCATGCTCCGTAACGCGGCTGTCTTCACAGCGCTGGAAGTTAATAAAACCCAACGACCATATCTCAAAGGAAACACTTGTTTTAATCTGTGCTGCTTGCAACTTACATGAATAGGAAAGAGAAATATTAATAGGGGATTGATGTGTTTTCCCCGGTGTCTGGGCTTTTTTTTTTTTTTTGCTGTTCCGGTTTGATATGTTAAAAGCCTAAAAAGCCAACTTCTATAATGTCAGAACGAAACGCGCAAATCACAACCCTGTGAAGCGATCACCAATAAAGGCGGCTTACAAATGAGAGGAGACGGGAGAAAAAAGAGCGCTGTTTATACCCCGCGCCACGGAGGCCGGCCCAACCTCTAATCGCTGATTTCCGCTCTAAGTGGAATGAGAAAGGCCCTGAGATTCGTCGGCGGCGTGGAGATTGACTCGATCAATCTTAGAAGTGGCGCAGCTGCGGGAAAAGAAGACATCTGCAGCCGCCGATAGGAATGGAAGCTGGAATAAAAGGAAAAGTAACTAATCTGGTGGGAGGAAGGCGAGTGTCTCGCTCCAGTATACTGTAGGGGATCAGTCATCATCCGTATTGTTCAGTGGTTGGAACCTGAGAAGCCAAAATAAGAGTTAAAATTTTGACTTCCCATCTGTATGGAGCCCCCTGGTGGTCACATAGGGTAGGGAACAGTCCAGCCCTGTACTAACCTCAACCACTCTCCAAACTTGGACATTCTGCCTTAAATGGTGCCCATGGCCCCCAAACCAGACCATCGTCCCTACACTCACTAGATCCACTATACAAATAAGTCAGACAGTCCGGGTCCGAACCAGTGCGCCAATGTCAGATTCCAAAGGGAAATGGCAGAAACTCCGATCATGGACAGCTACCCATTTGGCACCAATCAGGCCAAACACCTTTTTGTCTGATGTTTCTCAGACCAAAAAAGAAAAACCGCCAGTGCACATTTTTTATGGTGTTTTGACTTGATGTGTGAATGATCTTTTTTGAGGTTTGGGCGTTTTTGTGCGCTGATGTTTTTTTTCCTCTGCCATCACATGACCTCGCTGCTGGACCACAAAAGGTGACAAAAACACCAGAAAAAAACGAAACAAAAAAAAAAAAAACATATTCACCGTAATGATGTTTTTGAGGCAACTGGAACAATCCCATTAAATTCTATAGGAGATAAATTTTGCAGACCCCCCCCCCCAGCACAAAACTGTCACAAAACCTCAAAAACGCCATCCCCCCCCCACCCAAAACAACACCATGTGTGTAAGACCGATCACAAACTTCCATTGACCTCCAGCTAACATCTGGCCGCTGTTTTTTTTTTTAATCCATAGTATTTTTTTGTGTGTTTTAATGAGATTTTACGCCAGCCTTAGTTTTTGTGACGCCAACGCAGCACCTCATTGGCCTAATGTGCCAATCACCAATACGTCTGCCAGCCCGACCATCATCATGGCTACTCACCAGCATAGTTCCCTTCAATGTCGGAGACTGGCTGAGGAACCATGAGAACTAACCCCTTCCCAGCCAGTGACGAACTGAAATCTTTGTGCAGGTCACAATGTAATTGCTGTAAATTGCTGTAAATACAATATCTATGTGTATGGGGGGACAGGAAGAGAAGGGGCCATGGCAACGAACACAATGGGCTCCCTATGGTGGCATTGGGTCTCTAGGTGTAGCAGGACCTACCCATCATGCCCCTGTCTATGACCATAGGGCCAATTGGAATAGGGATGTCTAGGGATGGGTCTTGTGTATGTTGTACAGCAGTCGCTTGGCCCCAGTCTATAGTCGGTATGACCTTGTCTATGTCAGACAATAGACCTGAAGACCATCTGATGTTCCTCCTTATATCTCTATGGTCCCATCTCCCGGCGTATTCCGCATTCTCTCCCAGGAAGAGTTAATCTCCATATTCCCCCTGTAAGGATAGGAGAATACTAATGTTCCCTCACAGTTCCACTCCCCTGTGTGATATATTGCCCTCAGTGATGCCCTCCAGTTTCTGCAGGAAGTGATGGATCAACAGACGAGATCTCGGCGCACATGTCTCCATGATGCATTGCTCTATTTTACACTTGCGATTGTATCAAATCTACGAGATACAAGTTCCCTGCATGCGATACAAATGGATGGGTCTGAAATATCGATGGCGGCTGATGCCAGGCCGGGGCAGGAGGAGAGTCTGAACAAGAAGGGGGCGCTTTGGAGTCACATGGAGGCAGGGTAAGAACCCGGATAGGATAGGATAGATAGATAGATAGATAGGAGATAGATAGATAGATAGATAATAGATAGATAGATAGATAGATAGATAGATAGATAGATAGGAGATAGATAGATAGATAGATAGATAGATAGATAGATAGATAGATAGGAGATAGATAGATAGGAGATAGATAGATAGATAGGAGATAGATAGATAGATAGATAGATAGATAGATAGATAGATAGATAGATAGGAGATAGATAGGAGATAGATAGGAGATATAGATAGGAGATAGATAGATAGATAGATAGATAGATAGATAGATAGATAGATAGATACAAGATAATTAATAGACAGATAGATAGGAGATAGATAGATAGATAGGAGATAGATAGATAGATAGATAGATAGATACAAAGAAAGATAGATAGATAGATAGATAGATAGATAGGAGATAGATAGGAGATAGATATATAGATAGGAGATAGATAGATAGAAGTTCTAGAGGATGAGGCGGCTTCTGGCTACACTGCAGCAAATACTCATCCATCAGGGTCACCTACTTCCAGAGACTCTCCTCTTATCCCGGCCATCACCTCCATAGATGAGGAGAGGAAACTCCAGATTCTACTGGAAGAAGAGGAGGCCCCCGTGGAAATAGCTGCTCAGTATGTCTCCACCTGCCACCGTCTGAGAGGAGCACCAGAAACCATGGACTGTATTACACCCCATACTACCCCTATACCCCTCCTCTACACTGCTCCCTATATGTTGCAACCTAAAATGCCCCATAACCTACCCGCCACCCCCTACTGCCCCTATATTCCTCCAAACTACACCAACTGAGCCCAGACCCCGGCTATTATACCCCAGCCCTCCCCTGTAACCCCACATCCACCCCTTATTCCCCACATGACCCCTCACCACCCCATCTCTGCCAATATAGGTAGAATGAGTTAGATCCTGCAGTGATGTGTGTGGATCAGCCGTGATGACGCTTTCTTGTCCTTCCTATCGTTATACTTTATAATTGCTGATAATATAAGAACATAAGGAGCGCCATTTAGCATTGCACAGCGGCTCGCAGTCAGCCAGTCATCTGAATGGAACCACTGGGAGCCTTCCATGGAGTAAGAAGCCATCTAAACTAGGTCACCTATCTACATAATGTACAGACACACACTGCTGTTTACATGCCGGAAAGTTACAACCAATCAAGAAGATGCAAAGATGAGAGTTTACATGTCCCCGGCCCATCATCCTTTGTGTTCTGAGCCGAGGTGGAGGGCCCCAGGATAACCTGGATGTATATATATATATAAATATATATATATATATATACTCTGCAGGGGATGGGTGGATCCTTGTCACACCCCCTCCCTGCCCCGCCCATGAGGAGATCATCACATTACATAGAATAGGAAGGCTTTATCTTTAGATTGGGGTGGAGAGAGAGAAGTAAGACATCCCTCGAAAATAAGACATAATAAGTGTCTTTGGGGGACACTGTCTAATTTTTGGGAAAACACGTTACTAATGCAAATAATACCTCTATTATTACAAATACAGCCATAGACATAGCCAAAGACATAGAGAATTCAGGAACGCTGCACCGGCCGGGTGAGTACCGGGATCAGGGATGGCAGCTGGTAAGGTGCTGCAGTGATTGGGTGGGGTTGTCATCCCTGGGGTGGTGGTGCTATGCGAGCAGGAGGGGGCTCTGATAGTGGCGTACCATGACGGAAGACCACTCTTTGTTGGGGCCTGGGCCCTGTAGCAGCTGCATGGTCTGCCATGGTACGCCACTGGCAACAAGTTGTCAGGTCTGTGTACAGATGGTGCATTTTATTTAGTCTTTTTTTTTTCTCCCTATTTACATGGCATCTTTACAAAAAACACAACTAACAACAGCATACAGGCGAGAGAAGACAAGAACGCCCCAATCCCTTTCCAGGAACATGAGTAAGCCCCTGTTATCTGCGCGGTAAATTTCCACTGGCCAGATAAATCCTTTCCACTTTCATGTGCAGACAGATCCCTTTAAGTCGCAGCTTTCCGCCGCCTCCCCTGGTGACATGCGCACGCCAATGTTATTGAACAAGCTTTCTGGCTCGGCAAAAAAAAAAAATCCCCTAGCATGGAGATCATGGATTTTCTCTCGTCTCCTGTTACTTTGAGTTTTTTGTGCGGAGCCGATGGACTTGTGAGCAGTAAATTGCATTCAATTAAAATCTTGGTTGATGCTACATGAGGATAAGTAACAACAGGCAATTACGCCATTTAGCAGCTGTTAAGTGTCGCTAATTGGAAGTTACAGAAAGGCGCAACACAGAGGAGGATGTGAGCGACCAGCGCATGCACATAATAACAGGCAGAGCCCAGGTAATAGGGATCAGGAGGAGAGGAGCCCAGGTAATAGGGATCCGGAGGAGCCAGGTAATAGGGATCTGGAGGAGAGGAGCCCAGGTAATAGGGATCCGGAGGAGCCCAGGTAATAGGGATCAGGAGGAGCCCAGTTAATAGGGATCAGGAAGAGAGGAGCCCAGGTAATAGGGATCAGGAGGAGAGGAGCCCAGGTAATAGGGATCAGGAGGAGCCAGGTAATAGGGATCAGGAGGAGAGGAGCCCAGGTAATAGGGATCCGGAGGAGCCAGGTAATAGGGATCTGGAGGAGAGGAGCCCAGGTAATAGGGATCAGGAGGATCCCAGGTAATAGGGATCAGGAGGATCCCAGGTAAAAGGGATCAGGAGGAGAGGAGCCAGGTAATAGGGATCAGGAGGATCCCAGGTAATAGGGATCAGGAGGAGAGGAGCCCAGGTAATAGGGATCAGGAGGAGAGGAGCCAGGTAATAGGGATCAGGAGGAGAGGAGCCCAGGTAATAGGGATCAGGAGGAGAGGAGCTCAGGTAATAGGGATCCGGAGGAGCCCAGGTAATAGGGATCAGGAGGAGCCCAGGTAATAGGGATCAGGAGGAGAGGAGCCCAGTTAATAGGGATCAGGAGAAACCCAGGTAATAGGGATCAGGAGGAGAGGAGCCCAGGTAATAGGGATCCGGAGGAGCCCAGGTAATAGGGATCAGGAGGATCCCAGGTAATAGTGATCAGGAGGAGCCCAGTTAATAGGGATCAGGAGGAGAGGAGCCCAGGTAATAGGGATCAGGAGGAGAGGAGCCCAGGTAATAGGGACCAGGAGGAGAGGAGCCAGGTAATAGGGATCAGGAGGAGAGGAGCCAGGTAATAGGGATCAGGAGGAGAGGAGCCCAGGTAATAGGGATCAGGAGGAGAGGAGCCCAGGTAATAGGGATCAGGAGGAGAGGAGCCCAGGTAATAGGGATCAGGAGGAGAGGAGCCCAGGTAATAGGGATCAGGAGGAGAGGAGCCAGGTAATAGGGATCAGGAGGAGAGGAGCCAGGTAATAGGGATCAGGAGGAGCCCAGGTAATAGGGATCAGGAGAAGAGGAGCCCAGGTAATAGGGATCAGGAGGAGAGGAGCCCAGGTAATAGGGATCAGGAGGAGAGGAGCCCAGGTAATAAGGATCAGGAGGAGAGGAGCCCAGGTAATAGGGATCAGGAGGAGAGGAGCCAGGTAATAGGGATCAGTAGGAGATGAGCCAGGTAATAGGGATCAGGAGGAGAGGAGCCCAGGTAATAGGGATCAGGAGGAGAGGAGCCCAGGTAATAGGGATCAGGAGGAGAGGAGCCCAGGTAATAGGGATCAGGAGGAGAGGAGCCCAGGTAATAGGGATCAGGAGGAGAGGAGCCAGGTAATAGGGATCAGGAGGAGAGGAGCCAGGTAATAGGGATCAGGAGGAGAGGAGCCCAGGTAATAGGGATCAGGAGGAGAGGAGCCCAGGTAATAGGGATCAGGAGGAGAGGAGCCCAGGTAATAGGGATCCGGAGGAGCCCAGGTAATAGGGATCAGGAGCAGCCCAGGTAATAGGGATCAGGAGGAGAGGAGCCCAGTTAATAGGGATCAGGAGAAACCCAGGTAATAGGGATCAGGAGGAGAGGAGCCCAGGTAATAGGGATCCGGAGGAGCCCAGGTAATAGGGATCAGGAGGATCCCAGGTAATAGTGATCAGGAGGAGCCCAGTTAATAGGGATCAGGAGGAGAGGAGCCCAGGTAATAGGGATCAGGAGGAGAGGAGCCCAGGTAATAGGGACCAGGAGGAGAGGAGCCAGGTAATAGGGATCAGGAGGAGAGGAGCCAGGTAATAGGGATCAGGAGGAGAGGAGCCCAGGTAATAGGGATCAGGAGGAGAGGAGCCCAGGTAATAGGGATCAGGAGGAGAGGAGCCCAGGTAATAGGGATCAGGAGGAGAGGAGCCCAGGTAATAGGGATCAGGAGGAGAGGAGCCAGGTAATAGGGATCAGGAGGAGAGGAGCCAGGTAATAGGGATCAGGAGGAGAGGAGCCCAGGTAATAGGGATCAGGAGGAGAGGAGCCCAGGTAATAGGGATCAGGAGGAGAGGAGCCCAGGTAATAGGGATCAGGAGGAGAGGAGCCAGGTAATAGGGATCAGGAGGAGAGGAGCCAGGTAATAGGGATCAGGAGGAGAGGAGCCCAGGTAATAGGGATCCGGAGGAGCCCAGGTAATAGGGATCAAGAGGAGCCCAGGTAATAGGGATCAGGAGGAGAGGAGCCCAGTTAATAGGGATCAGGAGAAACCCAGGTAATAGGGATCAGGAGGAGAGGAGCCCAGGTAATAGGGATCCGGAGGAGCCCAGGTAATAGGGATCAGGAGGATCCCAGGTAATAGTGATCAGGAGGAGCCCAGTTAATAGGGATCAGGAGGAGAGGAGCCCAGGTAATAGGGACCAGGAGGAGAGGAGCCAGGTAATAGGGATCAGGAGGAGAGGAGCCAGGTAATAGGGATCAGGAGGAGAGGAGCCCAGGTAATAGGGATCAGGAGGAGAGGAGCCCAGGTAATAGGGATCAGGAGGAGAGGAGCCCAGGTAATAGGGATCAGGAGGAGAGGAGCCCAGGTAATAGGGATCAGGAGGAGAGGAGCCAGGTAATAGGGATCAGGAGGAGAGGAGCCAGGTAATAGGGATCAGGAGGAGCCCAGGTAATAGGGATCAGGAGAAGAGGAGCCCAGGTAATAGGGATCAGGAGGAGAGGAGCCCAGGTAATAGGGATCAGGAGGAGAGGAGCCCAGGTAATAAGGATCAGGAGGAGAGGAGCCCAGGTAATAGGGATCAGGAGGAGAGGAGCCAGGTAATAGGGATCAGTAGGAGATGAGCCAGGTAATAGGGATCAGGAGGAGAGGAGCCCAGGTAATAGGGATCAGGAGGAGAGGAGCCCAGGTAATAGGGATCAGGAGGAGAGGAGCCCAGGTAATAGGGATCAGGAGGAGAGGAGCCCAGGTAATAGGGATCAGGAGGAGAGGAGCCAGGTAATAGGGATCAGGAGGAGAGGAGCCAGGTAATAGGGATCAGGAGGAGAGGAGCCCAGGTAATAGGGATCAGGAGGAGAGGAGCCCAGGTAATAGGGATCAGGAGGAGAGGAGCCCAGGTAATAGGGATCCGGAGGAGCCCAGGTAATAGGGATCAGGAGGAGCCCAGGTAATAGGGATCAGGAGGAGAGGAGCCCAGTTAATAGGGATCAGGAGAAACCCAGGTAATAGGGATCAGGAGGAGAGGAGCCCAGGTAATAGGGATCCGGAGGAGCCCAGGTAATAGGGATCAGGAGGATCCCAGGTAATAGTGATCAGGAGGAGCCCAGTTAATAGGGATCAGGAGGAGAGGAGCCCAGGTAATAGGGATCAGGAGGAGAGGAGCCCAGGTAATAGGGACCAGGAGGAGAGGAGCCAGGTAATAGGGATCAGGAGGAGAGGAGCCAGGTAATAGGGATCAGGAGGAGAGGAGCCCAGGTAATAGGGATCAGGAGGAGAGGAGCCCAGGTAATAGGGATCAGGAGGAGAGGAGCCCAGGTAATAGGGATCAGGAGGAGAGGAGCCCAGGTAATAGGGATCAGGAGGAGAGGAGCCAGGTAATAGGGATCAGGAGGAGAGGAGCCAGGTAATAGGGATCAGGAGGAGCCCAGGTAATAGGGATCAGGAGAAGAGGAGCCCAGGTAATAGGGATCAGGAGGAGAGGAGCCCAGGTAATAGGGATCAGGAGGAGAGGAGCCCAGGTAATAGGGATCAGGAGGAGAGGAGCCCAGGTAATAGGGATCAGGAGGAGAGGAGCCAGGTAATAGGGATCAGTAGGAGATGAGCCAGGTAATAGGGATCAGGAGGAGAGGAGCCCAGGTAATAGGGATCAGGAGGAGAGGAGCCCAGGTAATAGGGATCAGGAGGAGAGGAGCCCAGGTAATAGGGATCAGGAGGAGAGGAGCCCAGGTAATAGGGATCAGGAGGAGAGGAGCCAGGTAATAGGGATCAGGAGGAGAGGAGCCAGGTAATAGGGATCAGGAGGAGAGGAGCCCAGGTAATAGGGATCAGGAGGAGAGGAGCCCTCCCTCTGTTCTCAGCTACTACTGGCTAATGGCCAAAAAAGACGGGCGGCCAACACTCCACTATTGTCATCCGTACACAACTGCTGTGGTGGCTGTGAACTACAACATAAGAATTGATTTACATTTAAGGCACAGTGTGGTACAACTTTACCAGACAGACTAGCTTGCAGATCTATCTATCTATCTATCTATCTATTATCTATCTATCTATCTATCTATCTATCTCCTATCTATCTATCTATCTATCTCCTATCTATCTATCTATCTATCTATCTCCTATCTATCTATCTATCTATCTATCTATCTATCTCCTATCTATCTATCTATCTATCTCCTATCTATCTATCTATCTATCTATCTATCTATCTCCTATCTATCTCCTATTTATCTATCTATCTATCTATCTCCTATCTATCTATCTATCTATCTATCTATCTATCTATCTCCTATCTATCTATCTATCTATCTCCTATCTATCTATCTATCTATCTATCTATCTATCTATCTATCTATCTATCTCCTATCTATCTCCTATTTATCTATCTATCTATCTATCTCCTATCTATCTATCTATCTATCTATCTATCTATCTATCTATCTATCTATCTCCTATCTATCTATCTATCTATCTATCTATCTATCTATCTATCTATCTCCTATCTATCTATCTATCTATCTATCTATCTATCTATCTATCTATCTATCTATCTCCTATCTATCTCCTATCTATCTATCTATCTATCTATCTATCTATCTATCTATCTCCTATCTATCTATCTTCTATCTATCTATCTATCTATCTATCTATCTATCTATCTATCTATCTATCTCCTATCTATCTATCTCCCATCTATCTATCTATCTATCTATCTATAAAAAGGATCGCCCACAGCACTCCAGATAAGTTGAAAATTCACAAATATTTTATTCCATGATGGTGCAGCACAGCATACAAGTCAAAAAGTGCGACGTTTCGATGACCTACCGTCGTCTTTTTCAAGCATGCTTGAAAAAGACGACGGTAGGTCGTCGAAACGTCGCACTTTTTGACTTGTATGCTGTGCTGCACCATCATGGAATAAAATATTTGTGAATTTTCAACTTATCTGGAGTGCTGTGGGCGATCCTTTTTATATATTGTGGAAGTCTTGGTCAAGACCATCTGCGGGCACCCTCCTACAACAAGTTGTGCTGCTCTAGCTAAATTTATACTATATCTATCTATCTATCTATCTATCTATCTATCTATCTATCTATCTATCTATCTATCTCCTATCTATCCATCTATCTCCTATCTATCTCCTATTATCTATCTATCTATCTATCTATCTATCTATCTATCTATCTATCTATCTATCTATCTCCTATCTATCTCCTATTATCTATCTATCTATCTATCTATCTCCTATCTATCTATCTATCTATCTATCTATCTATCTATCTATCTATCTATCTATCTCCTATCTATCTCCTATTATCTATCTATCTATCTATCTATCTATCTATCTATCTATCTATCTATCTATCTATCTATCTATCTATCTCCTATCTATCTATCTCCTATCTATCTATCTATCTCCTATCTATCTATCTATCTATCTATCTATCTCCTATCTATCTCCTATCTATCTATCTCCTATCTATCTATCTATCTATCTATCTATCTATCTATCTATCTATCTATCTATCTATCTCCTATCTATCTATCTATCTATCTATCTAGTCCACAGAAATCCGCAGCACTCCAACATGTGGTAAGAAAAGTTTAACTTTTCTTACCACATGTTGGAGTGCTGCGGATTTCTGTGGACTGTATTTGGGATCCCTAGCCAAGGGACTTTCTTCGCTGGCACCCACGCCTTTACCTCCGGATGTGCGGCTTTCCTCTGGACTATCTATCTATCTATCTATCTATCTCCTATCTATCTCCTATCTATCTATCTATCTATCTATCTATCTATCTATCTCCTATCCATCCTTTCTGTAGAGAATTACATTGTTGTAGTGTTGTGCACATACATGTATTTTATAGAGGGAATACAGCCTCTTCCTTCTGAACCTGAGTGAGACGACTCTTATTTAGTAATTTTTATTCCTTCTTTTATTTTCTGCCAGTAGAAGAATTGAAAAGAACAATCTTCCTTATTTATTGATCATCATGATGTTTTTTACAATAGTATCAGAATTTATATTGTTTACTGTACATTTTTTTTCCTGGTCGTTTTATAGAAATTCCTCTAAGAAAAAAAAAATGGAGCACAAAATCAGCTTAAAACGTTCTCTCCAATAAAGAAGACTGAGTACCCGGACTTAACTTGGCTGCGCAGGGTTCCCATTAGCGTTCCGCTCTTTACTTTAAACACATGACTTTGTATTTTACAGCCCTTTATAATTTTCGGGCCTGGCGTACGAGTACAGTAATACGTAGGCCTTTTATGTTTTATCGGGGCGCCACGCAGGGCTGTGAATGCTGCGCTGTATGGGCTTTTCCTTGGTTACATTGTGTGCGAATCGGAGGGTCTTGGCTGTAATTTCTTGGCGGGCACTTGATGAAAGAGCAGAGATGTGAGAGTGGAGAACCGCTGGGAATCTTTGGAATATGCCATTATTTGCATTTCATAATAACCAGGTGACTGTTTTATATTATCAAGGCGCATTATGGATAATATTGTACCAAATTGCTGACCACGTCACTCTTCTTAAAGGGAAATTGTCACCTCGAAAATTCCGTCCAATCTGCAGTCGGCGTGTTTGAGAACTAAATGAACTGAGCGGATCCATGTACAGTTTTGGGGGAAAAGAGGCAGTAGAACTTGTAATTTATTAATTTAAACCTCCAGAGTCCAGTGGGTGGTACTAATCAGTGACTGTAGGCCCGCCCCCTGGACTCACAGACTCTGAATGAGCTGCTCTTCTCTGAAGTTCTGCTAAATCTTTGCCCATAAAACTATATATTAATCTGATCGGCTCCTTCTGCCCTATACGCTGATGGCTACAGATTGGATGGTAATTTCCATGTAGGATCTCCTTTAAAGAAGAAGTCTGGCGTTTGCTAAAACCCGGCATCCTGCAGGGGGAGGGGGGAAAATGGTCATAATTACTAATTTACTGACTTACAGGGGGAATGATACACACAGTGATGTCACAGTACAGGGATAATACACACAGTGATGTCATAGTACAGGGATAATACACAGTGATGTCACAGTACAGAGATAATACACACAGTGATGTCACAGTACAGGGATAATACACAGTGATGTCACAGTACAGGGATAATACACAGTGATGTCACAGTACAGGGATAATACACAGTGATGTCACAGTACAGGGGGATAATACACACAGTGATGTCACAGTACAGGGATAATACACACAGTGATGTCACAGTACAGGGATAATACACACAGTGATGTCATAGTACAGGGATAATACACAGTGATGTCACAGTACAGAGATAATACACACAGTGATGTCACAGTACAGGGATAATACACACAGTGATGTCATAGTACAGGGATAATACACAGTGATGTCACAGTACAGGGATAATAGACAGTGATGTCACAGTACAGGGGGATAATACACAGTGATGTCACAGTACAGGGATAATACACAGTGATGTCATAGTACAGGGATAATACACAGTGATGTCACAGTACAGGGATAATACACACAATGATGTCACAGTACAGGGATAATACACACAGTGATGTCATAGTACAGGGATAATACACAGTGATGTCACAGTACAGGGATAATACACAGTGATGTCATAGTACAGGGATAATACACACAGTGATGTCACAGTACAGGGATAATACACACAGTGATGTCATAGTACAGGGATAATACACAGTGATGTCACAGTACAGGGATAATAGACAGTGATGTCACAGTACAGGGATAATACACACAGTGATGTCACAGTACAGGGATAATACACAGTGATGTCATAGTACAGGGATAATACACACAGTGATGTCACAGTACAGGGATAATACACAGTGATGTCACAGTACAGGGATAATATACAGTGATGTCACAGTACAGGGATAATACACACAGTGATGTCACAGTACAGGGATAATACACACAGTGATGTCACAGTACAGGGATAATACACAGTGATGTCACAGTACAGGGATAATACACACAGTGATGTCACAGTACAGGGATAATACACAGTGATGTCACAGTACAGGGATAATACACAGTGATGTCACAGCACAGGGATAATACACAGTGATGTCACAGTACAGGGATAATACACACAGTGATGTCACAGTACAGGGATAATACACACAGTGATGTCACAGTACAGGGGGGGTAATACACAGTGATGTCACAGTACAGGGATACTACACACAGTGATGTCACAGTACAGGGGGAATACACACAGTGATGTCACAGTACAGGGATAATACACGCAGTGATGTCACAGTACAGGGATAATACACACAGTGATGTCACAGTACAGGGATACTACACACAGTGATGTCACAGTACAGGGATACTACACACAGTGTTGTCACAGTACAGGGATAATACACAGTGATGTCACAGTACAGGGATAATACACACAGTGATGTCACAGTACAGGGATAATACACAGTGATGTCACAGTACATGGGTAATATACAGTGATGTCACAGTACAGGGATAATATATACAGTGATGTCATAGTACAGGGGGATAATACACAGTGATGTCACAGTACAGGGATAATACACAGTGATGTCACAGCACAGGGATAATACACAGTGATGTCACAGTACAGGGATAATACACACAGTGATGTCACAGTACAGGGATAATACACACAGTGATGTCACAGTACAGGGGTAATACACACAGTGATGTCACCGTACAGGGATAATACATAGTGATGTCACAGTACAGGGATAATACACAGTGATGTCACAGCACAGGGATAATACACAGTGATGTCACAGTACAGGGATAATACACACAGTGATGTCACAGTACAGGGGGGTAATACACAGTGATGTCACAGTACAGGGATAATACAGTGATGTCACAGTACAGGGATAATACACACAGTGATGTCACAGTACAGGGATAATACACACAGTGATGTCACAGTACAGGGGGGTAATACACAGTGATGTCACAGTACAGGGATAAAACACAGTGATGTCACAGCACAGGGATAATACACACAGTGATGTCACAGTACAGGGATAATACACACATTGATGTCACAGTACAGGGGGGTAATACACAGTGATGTAACAGTACAGGGATAATACAGTGATGTCACAGTACAGGGGGGTAATACACAGTGATGTCACAGTACAGGGATAATACACAGTGATGTCACAGCACAGGGATAACCAGGGATGGTTAAGCAGTCTTTCTGTCACCTCTCCTACATGACGTTACTATGTATAAAAGTTATAGGAATTTGCTCCTCTGTTAAAGCAACAAAAATAGAAAACCTTGTTTACAGGGAGAATTGGCTGAGCAGGACGGCGAGCAGCGCATTTCAAGGCTGCGGCCCACAACGAGGGATGGAGGTCACTGTATATTGTGAATCATGAAGCCGCTGGGAGAGGGGGGACCTGGAAGCCCCTTCTCTACTGCTCAGGCCCCGTCCTTGACTCTTCATGTATAAGCTGTAGCTGTATGTGGCGGCACTATTATGTGGACTCCCGCCTCTGGAATCAGCAGGTTTAATACCCTGAAGGTCGTGTAAGAAACTGCGATTAGTGGGAACGTTCAGAGACAAGGTGGAAGCAAAATACGAAATTCTACGAGGAGATGCAACGTGGTTTACAGCCGTCATGTTATAACATTTACAAATGATATCCAATGATATGATTGTCTGAATGCATCTACATGTCTGTCCACAGGGGACAAGTTACTGGCTGGGCCCATAGAAATTAAAGGGGTACTCCAATGGGGGAAAAATAATCTTTTAAAACAGCTGAAAGTTATAGAGATTAGTATTTTACTTCTATTTAAAATCTCCAGTCTTCCAGTACTTATGAGCTGCTGTATGTCCTGCAGGAAGTGGTGTATTCTTTCCAGTCTGACACACTGCTCTCTGCTGCCACCTCTGTCCATGTCAGTAACTGTCCAGAGCAGCAGCAAATCCCCATAGAAAACCTCTCCTGCTCTGGACAGTTCCTGACATGGACAGAGGTGGCAGCAGAGAGCACTGTGTCAGACTGGAGAGAATACACTGATACATGCAATAGCTAGAGGAGCACTGGTTCTCCGATATAAACACATTGGGGAAGATTGTTTACACTCGGCCTAAAAACGCGTTGGTGTCTCCAGTTGGTTAACAAATGTGCAGCACCCCTAGAGTAGTGACTAGGTTTAGACACTTACTTGTTGACTTGATTTTACCCAATTTTGGTCAATTTGGACACTTTTTGGTTGCATTCAAGCCACACCCCATTTCAGTTAAGCCACACCCCTTCCTAAGCACATAACAATATGATGCCCCCGGATTGGTCTCCAGCTATAGGAGATGGTCTGATCACATACACACCATCTTTATTGTGTAGAAGACGCTGGTGTCCCCCCAGTACCATTGACTTTGTACGTCTTTGGATAGGAGAGCAGCTAATTCCCAATACTTATATGAGGGCGCCCGGACTTTCCGGCCTCGTCCCCCTCACCCTCTCTCCTTCCATCGCGGCAGATGAAGCGTCTGTGGTTAATCTTGTGTTCTAATGACTTTCTTGCGGAAACGTCCTGTCTTATTAAGAGGACGAAGAATAACTAATAAATTATAGCTGGGGGGGGCACATTGTGGCTCCATTGGGGGATAAGCCACTTATTATGCCGCTTGGGTGTTGCCGCTTACTTGGAGGCTGATGGAAAGTGAATGGCGGTCTGTGCGTCTCTCCTTCTGGGCAGTAATGATCATCAGAGGAGTCACCGTCAGATTGAGTCATAGACAGAACATTTTTTTTCCGCTTGTACGACGCAGACAGGACCAGAGAAATTATATTGTCTTGACGCGCTTCAAGGGTTTTCTCAATCTGTGATCTTGCTTAGCGCAGGCGACTTGGGATGAGAGGTTAAGGCTGCCCGAGAAGCGCGCGGACGTCATTTATACATGACACAATGAACACTGGAAACCAAGTACAAGGGCTCGGCGGTCATTGTTCTCCGTCTATAGACGCCTGTTGTTTGTGGAGAGAAGAGACGCGGCTGAGGCTCGGAGGCGACACACAGACTGGATTGTTTGCTCATTTACAGCTTTATAATGACCACCCGGCCATCATTAATAAGCCACAAAGACAAGTGTGAGAAGGACACAAAGACCATGATGTACACGGCAAAGATTCCCGGACAGATCCTGGCCCCGAATATAACCGTGACCCCACTGTACGGCATAGGGGTCGTCCATTGATACATTCTTTCCTTGACATCTCCCATTGGTGGAAAGTCAGGATAACCCCATACATCTGGACGGCTGTCAGGTCCTGCAGAACTATTAGTTCTGTCATTAAGTATAATGGAGAAACCTACTGATCTCTGATGGCCTGATGGCAAACCTCAGCCGAGAGGAGGATCAGACATAGAGGATTCGTAACTACTATTCTCCAGAAGATTGGCTATACCCAGAGCAGTCTGACAGTGGCCATTTTCCCTTTAAGTACAGCGTGCCTACAGCCGAGCTTACATATGGATGGGAGAATGAGAAAAGAATTTTCAATGACTATATTGCTTGGGGGAGCTTGAAGGGGTACAATAAAAATAACATTTTTAAATCATTAAGTTATATTGATTTGTAATTTACTTCTATTTAAAAATCACAAGTATTCCGGTACTTATCAGCTACTGTATGCCCTGCAGGAAGTGGTCCATGTCAGGAACTGTCCAGAGCAGGAGAGGTTTTCTATGGGGATTTGCTGCTGCCCTGGACAGTTCCTGACCCCCTTTAAGTTTGAGTTTGGCACAAACTGGTACAAACTGGTATGATCCAAACCAAACTTTTTTGCCAAAATACAATAAACTGGCTAAATCAAAGGTTAAAAACAATTGTTTATCTCCAATCAGACATGTTGGATTTCTATAGCTCCGCCCTCACGGTCTTTTTTAGTTTCTGACACGAGAGTCTATGTTCTCTCTCTCCATTGAGAACACACTTGATGCACACTTGTCCAAACCGAACATCAGAGTATCGGAAGAGACATCTATCAGCCGACCACCATTAGATGCATATGGACACCCTTATAGAACACAAAGATGTATCTATGTACAATTTCTATCCGGTTTAGATGTTAAGCAGGTCAACCATGAATTCTTTAGTCTCAGCCGATACGTTGTCTCTCCAGTCTCTTTCACATATTTCCCCATTCATCTTGGCCAACTATGGTGGGAACAAGAATAAGCCGCTACCAGACACCTCTTGGTTATGAGGAAACAATAATCTTGGAGAGGCTGACAAACAAACTGTTTTCTCTGTTCTGCCCATGGCCAGCTTACTAATATGTGGTGGTTCTTTATAGAGTCCTGCACGGGCAGTGGCATGTATGGCTTTGTTCTCCCCCAGCCCATGGCCGGCTTAATAATGCCTAGTGGTTCTCTATAGAGTCCTCCATGGTCAGTGGCCTGTATGGCTTTGTTCTCCTTCATTGTGCCCATGGCCAGCCTAATAATGCCTAGTGGTTCTCTATAAAGACCTGCACGGGAAGTGGCATGTATGGCTTTGTTCTCACCGGCCCATGGCCAGCTTAATAATGCCTTGTGGTTCTCTATAGAGACCTGCACGGGCAGTGGCCTGTATGGCTTTGTTCTCCTTCATTGTGCCCATGGCCAGCCTAAGGCTATGTTCACACTACGTAAATTTCGGGCCGTAGCGCGCTCCGTGAATAAGCGGCCGGAAATTTACGTAGTTTGCGTACAATGGAAAGTATAGGATCTACGGCTGCACAATTCACACTACGTAAGAACTTACGCCCGGATCATATGCGGCGCCATAAAAAATGAACCAGACCATTGTTTCGGGATGGAAATGCTGTAACTTACGCCCGTATTGTAACATGCGGTCCCGTACGGAGTGGTGATTTCTTCTTTTGTACACTTTGATTTGCCGATCCAAAAGGTTCTGTGGGGTGTCCGGGGCTAGCCGAAGATATCCTAGTAAAATACCGCTGTCAGATCGCTACGTATGCCGCTCGGGAAGCGTACGTAAATTACGGGCGTGAGTTTGCGGACCGTACTTAGCTGGCCGCAACTTGCGTAAATCCCGGCCGGAGTTTTACACGTATATGTCCGGCCGCGAAAAATATGCGGCCGTACATACACGTAGTGTAAACATAGCCTAATAATGTATGGCTTTGTTCTTCTCCAGTCAATGGCTACCAAGCGTTGGTGTTTTGAGCTGCATAAGAATTAATTTCAGATTATTCCTAACAATAAAACCTTTCTAATCCAGGTTGGCTGTCAGTATGGGAGCTGGAGGCGGCTGAATGAGAAGATATCAAGCTCCAGGTACTGAAGATGTAGAGCTCAGCAAACAATGCTGCATCTGTCATTGTAATTTATCAGACCTCCTGGAGCTCGAGCTGGAAGTTCCTGGGCCCCAATGCAAAATCAGCGCCATTCATTAGATGCAATTTATAGCAGCGCCGAGTTCTTCTGCTGCAGGGGTCCTGCCGGGAACGGGGTTGAATGCCACCTCTGCACCCCCTTTAAGGATGTTTCTGGATTTTAAGGTCCTGGCGTCTTCTTATTACTCGTTAGCCATGTAATTGTGGCTGTGATTTACACTTTTGTGCGTTTTGTTCTGCTGGTGTGACGGCGGGATCAGCACGCTCCATCCGGATTCCCTGTAGAGATAAAGACGAGCCTCTTCCCATTCTTCCTTCCACATCTCTTCTGTGACCCTTCCCGCCCTCGCCTTTTAACATTACCTGACTGAGCTTTAAAATAACTCCTAGGATTATAGATACATTCCCTTCCTGGACTGGATTCAACGCTTCGCCCCAATCCTTTCATATCCCAGACTGCTCATCATGGTGTCTATGGTATATTCTAGAAATCACTGGGGATGGGGGGTGGAAATTTTTAAATAGAAGAAACTTTCTGACATGAGTTGATTTTTCCCCCTCTGGTGTACCCCTTTAACAAAATGCCCCCCTCCCCCCCCCCCCCCCAAAAAAAAGAAGTGATTTTAGGACTAAATCTCCTTGCACCTTATCCGTAATTTTTTTTAGCCTTGACCAGACCCTCATATAAAACCTAAGTTACCAGAAGTTAATGTGATATTAGAACGGCCTGAAAATCCCTGCTGGAAATTAGAAAAAAAAAAAAAAGAAGAAAAATCTTCTGTACTTTGCCGACTCAACACAATATGGGAAATTGCTGTACATTGTGCCAATACCTGGTGCGTCCTGAAAATGACATTTTGACTTCAGTTATTAATGTTTTGTGAGAATACAACAAAAGTCTTTGTTGTTCAATTATTTGCTTTGTTACATAGAATCCCCACAATGGGATCAATACCCTCCCTCCCAGCCATTCCCCTCCCCCGCTCAGCATAGACTCCCGGCCAGTCATTATATTAACCATATGTAAAATTATGTTCTTAGGACACGCTTGCCCATTGAATATGAGGCAGGAGGAAGTCAAGCTGTTCTATGACACGGCCGTTGTAAGATTTCGTTGGGTTTGATAAAGCTAGCCCATTGTCTGCTGGAGTAGTAATGGCCGCCTGAGAGGCTAAATTAGGGGGAAAATCTGCTTTTGTTTGCGTAAGTGCTATTATTATGCATTTCTTCATACAGAAAACTCATTTCCTGGCTGTTCTAGCAGCGGTATAATTGCTAGGCTGTTGTAATATTGATTGGTGTAATGTTATTATGGTAATAATAATTTGATTTAATAACACCACGAGATGAATGTTGGATTTTCCTTGTAAAATGATTGACAAATGTTTTTGTTAAATATCTTATGAAGCTCGGGATTGTGGAATTCAGATGAAAAAGTCAGCTGTGTGGGGAGGAGGAGGGGCAGCATGGTACTAGTTCCAGAATCACATGATCTGCCAATCAACAAGACCCGCCCCCGAGGAGCCAAAAAGGGTCAAAATTGCAATACAATAAATGGCTAGACAGGGCTTTTTAATGGGGTCTTCTGGGTTCAATGGGAACAATAGTTTTGCAAGTCTGAGATGCTAAAAATTCATTGATTATTGGCAACACATCTACCCCTGTAATAAGAGATGTGTGACCCATATATATTTGCCAAATAGAGACACATGACCAATCAGGCTCTGTGAACGAGCGATGATCACTGAAGATAATACTGATATACACATGGTCGTGGGCTGTCCAATAGGGCCATAACAGCATAAAAGTGATTTACCAAACACTGATAAGCAGGACCTGCCCCCTGGGAACCAAAAAGAACAAACAATGCAAATAATGGCTGGATAGGGCTTTCTTTTCTTTAAGTGTTCTCACGGTTAGGCCCTTAACAGGGTGATTATCGACCAAATGGGACAATAATGCCCTTTCGTTCGCATGCTGGAAGATCATTGTCCATCAGCCGGGCATCCCCCCCATGTTATAGGGCAGACAATGGCTCCTTCTCCGAATGACCGATGGAGCCTTGTGAAGGCTTTGATCAATCACTGATCATCATTTGTGCTTGTCTACAGGCAGCCTTGAGCCATCTTGTAGACCTTTACAGAACCACGTGATTTACTAATCACTGATAAACAGGACCCGGCCCTGAGGAGCCATATGCTCCATAGAGTAGAAGGAGAATTATTGTAAGTAGGCCCACAGTCACAGAACCAAGTGGTCTATCAATCACTGATAAACAGGACCCGGCCCTGAGGAGCCATATGCTCCATAGAGTAGAAGGAGAATTATTGTAAGTAGGCCCACAGTCACAGAACCAAGTGGTCTATCAATCACTGATAAACAGGACCCGCCCCCGAGGAGCCAAAAAGGGCAAGTAATGTAATGCAACAAATTACCCATTACATATCTCAGTGTATTAGCTTTTGACGGTTCTCCTATAGTCTATACCAGTCATAGATGCCCTGATTTATAGTCTGCACTAGTCACAGGAGACGTTTCGCTTGTGCGTTGCAGAAATGTTGCATTTCCTGGTGTTAATAAACATCACATTTTTCATGTTGATAGTGCTGTCTCCACTCTTGGGAATTGATTCTACAGTATGTCCTGGGGTCCAGTCTGGCAAAGCATGCATTATCCTCAGGTTCCGGCGCTGCTGACCTTGTATGACATTGCATAACAGTGGGAAGAAAGGATATGCAAAATAGCTCTCACCCCACTTGACTTGACACAACTTGTCTTGATAAAGCATAAGTGGTCTGTATTGTTATGCAATATGGGTCATAGGGATACTAGTTCTCCTTAAGGAGAGTCCATCATAAAGACGTTTGGAGACTTATTGGCCACTGGAAATTTTGGGACTTGAAGGTTCCTGACTGGACAGAGGTGGCAGCAGAGAGCACTGGAAAGTCAGAGTGGAAAGAATACACCACTTCCTGTAGGACATACAGCAGCTGATAAGATCTGGAATACTTTACATTTTTTAAATAGAAGTAAGTGAAAAATCTATATAATGTTCGGAAACCAGTTGATTTGAAAGATTTTTTTTTGCCGGAGTACCGCTTTAACTTGTTGGGTTGAGTTTTACAGAGTTTGATGTCACATGGCAATGTTATGCTGAAGGTCAATAATAAATAAATAAATAAATAACAAATAGAAATTCAAAACATCCTACAAAAATGTAAATATTATTAAGAAAAAAACAAAACAAATCACCCACGGCCAAGTCCTCAAGTCGAGAGCGAGCCTCTTAATCTTAATGAAATCTTGTGATCCATGACACTATACATGAAATTAATAAGGATTTATCGATCAGGTTATAAGTATAATTCAGCGGCGGAGCGGCGTTTTAGGTGGCGGCAGACGGACGCTGATTACAAGCAGATAAATATTTATTACAATGCGGCTGTGATTTATGAAGTATTATTGGCCTGAACTCATGTCATTGAGAAGCCGGGGTTCATCTTGTGTCCCGCCAGCGCTCATTACTTCTCACATCCCTCCTATCATTATGTATCATAGGTTTTCGGGCCGGTTAATCTGCTCGGAATAAGAATTTGATCCTTTGGCTTCCTGAGCACTCGGCTTTAAGGCTTCAGCTGAAATAAATCTTTATTCCATCTCCAAAGCAAATGAAAATAAATACATGGGGAGATTGTGATGTTTGAGCGATGGGGATAATGGTTTTGTGTCATTAACTTTATATTTGAGGTAGTCATTTATTATTTAAGGTGCTTTTCGGTAATGCAGCTATTGGCTGGGCTACCACTTGGGTCTGTCATATGTAGAGATATTAGTGCCCGCACCATGGCCCGATTCTCATTCATACAATTGGGGTAGGTTTGACAGGGGGAGGATGGTGTCCTGGATGTTGGGTACCTGGGCAGAGGTAGAGGGGTTACCAGGTCATGGTTTATACAGCCAGGTGTTGTATTCCTTTGTTACAAGAGACAAAGTTATTACAGCTGGGCTAGGTGACTCCTTACAGAGATCTCTTCAGCTGGTCTATTGGGCAATCTTGTATGGTTTTCTTCAGCTGGTCTACAGGGTTTCTAAAAGAGACTTCCTCAGCTGGTCTTATAGAAGCTCTTGGGCCTTCTTGGAAGGGTTTCTTCAGCTGATCTAGAGGCTTCTAGTAGGTACTTCTTCAGCTGGTCTACAAAGTTTCTTACATTGATATTCTCAGCTGGTCTACTGGGTTTCTTAAAGGGACATCCTTAGCTGGTCTACAAGGTTTCTTACATTGATATCCTTAGCTGGTGTACTGGGTTTCTTACATTGATATCCTTAGCTGGTCTACAAGGTTTCTTACATTGATATCCTTAGCTGGTCTACTGGGTTTCTTATAGGGACATCCTTAGCTGGTCTACAAGGTTTCTTACATTGATATCCTTAGCTGGTCTACAAGGTTTCTTACATTGATATCCTCAGCTGGTCTACAAGGTTTCTTACATTGATATCCTTAGCTGGTCTACAAGGTTTCTTACATTGATATCCTCAGCTGGTCTACTGGGTTTCTTATAGGGACATCCTTAGCTGATCTATGGTGCTTACTGCAGAAATTCTCCCTTAAATCACCTTCTTGCGGGGGTTTTCTCTGAGGTGATATAGGGGGCACCTTGCTGATGTATTTCAAGCTAGTCTATTGGAAACCAATGCTTGGATTCCCTGAATTGCTATGAGGATCCTTACAAATGTTTCTTCTGCTAGATTAGGGGGATCCTTTCTGGGATTTCCTCAGCTTATCCAGGGAGCTCCTACTATGGACATCCTCAGATAGTCTATGGGGCTTCTTGCAGAAGTTTCTCCAACTGGGTCACCTTGCAGCTGGTTGAAAGATTCTTGTCGGGACTTTATCAGCTGGTCTAGGGGGTCTTGCAGATGTTTATTTTTCCAAGTTATTCTAGGGGACTCTGTTCTGGCATTTTCTTAGTCGATCTAGGGGAGGAGAACCTTGCAAGTGTTTCTCCAAATGTTCAAGGGGATTCTTTATGTGGTATTGCAGGTTCCTTGCAATTGCTTTTTCTTCTAGCCTCATAGGAATCCTTGCAGGGATTTCCTCAGTTGGCCCAGGGGGTTCCTTGAAGGAGTTCCTAGTCTAGGGGACTAGTTTGAGGGATGTCTGCAGCTGGAGGGATTTCCTCAGCTAACATAAGGGACTTCTTGCTGTGATGCCTTCAGTTGCTCCAGTAGGTTTCTTGCAGGATTTCCTCAGCTGGTCTATGGGCTTCCCTGCTTTTAAGAAGAGAATGTCCATTGGCCTATTCACTCAAGTCAACGAATTACA
Source organism: Dendropsophus ebraccatus (assembly GCF_027789765.1). Taxonomy (NCBI): domain Eukaryota; kingdom Metazoa; phylum Chordata; class Amphibia; order Anura; family Hylidae; genus Dendropsophus; species Dendropsophus ebraccatus. The sequence goes on from NC_091464.1 coordinate 92,249,160, forward strand.
CTATTTATGGTATACTTATATAAAAGCCATGTAAAAAAGGCAATAGTAAGTATAAGTAAGACATTATCCTATAAAGTTACATAAGCCAACATCTCTACCTCGAAGCCCATGTCTGTGGCCTGATCATCAGATCCCTGGTCCATACTATACTCTGCTGCCTCCCCCTCCCCAGCAATCCCTGGTCTGAACACTGCACATCTAAGCAAGGGAGATGGCTGTCATTATCACATGTGCAGAGTGCAGACTATATGGAGCAGCATCAGATTGTAGATGCAAAGCACTAAAGGATGTCTGCCAAGCAATGGGATGTAGAGGAGAGTAAGTAACATACAGGTGTTGTTATTGCCTATGGGCCCATGGAGTACAGATCGGTTTGAACTTGTTTGACTAGATTGGCCCTGGGTAGGTTACATGCCCTGATAGCTCCATCGGGTGACTGTAAACTAGACCTTGGCCAGTCTATGTCCTTCCACCATCATTTGGCCAATGCTTATTCCAATGGTCCAGCAGGGCCAATAGCAATATAACAAATATGAAGCCTGAACGTCTCCAAGACCCGGAACCAGCAAAATATTTTAGATTAGTCAAACAAGTAAATAAGCAGAAACTTGGAAGACTGAATGTATTATGAGGCTGAGGAGGCTTGGGCTGAACGGAACAATGTTTGCAAGTCTGGGCTGTTTTGCATGTGTCAGGGACCTTGGCAAATATTCTCCGGCTAACAAGCGAGAAAGATTTATATTTTCGTCAGGCGCAGACACAGAATTAAGTTGGGGAATTAGTGTCTGTGGTTTGTGTGTAAGTCCTTCCATCTGCTTCTAATCACTTGTGTGTGTTATTCTATAAGTCACACTGTAATTATGGCGGATACCGCCGGCGTGATGACTGCCTCCGAAGAGAGAAGCATGCGCCATTGTTTGCTAGCCTATTATTCAACTCAATTACATCAGTTAACACGCACATGAACCAGAAATCCCAGCAAATCTATTCATTATACAATTAGAGTTTATAACAGATAGAGATAACAGTAACTTATTATAATAATAATTCCTTCCTCTATGATGACCATTGAAAACCATTCATTCCTATTACCTATACTGTATAATATCAACAGATTAGGGCTTCTTGTTTCTCAGGTTACAAATTAAACAGTACATTCTAGAAAAACCCTCAAGCAGCTGTAATACCCATGATAACCACTGGGTGGCTATGTATAACAAACAAGTCTCCGAATAAACTTGAAAAAAAGGTTTTTAAAAATCGTTTTGTGTATTTAGCTCTTATGAAGATAAATGTGTCTCCATGGTTACAGACTACAAACAAACCCTGTGTAGTCTGATCTTGCAGTCATACTCCCTTTCAGCTGTTCAATTTACTCTTACTTCACAAAACTTTCTGCATATTGTGCAGACACATCACATAGTTTGTGATATCAGTGACAATTCCTTATCGGCCATAACGGCTGATATTGGCCGGATATGGTCAATAATTGCTTCATATAATAGGGCCTTAAGTCTAAGGGGCCTGACTTAAGCAGTGAATCAGATTGGACACTTAACGAAGAACTTCACCCACTTCACCCACCTACATCATATACTGACCAGCTTGGCAGCGTCCGGGCTGTACGCCATTATTACCACACCACATACTGACCAGCTTGGCAGCGTCCGGGCTGTATGACCTGAGTAACACAGTATATAACCGTCCACTACAGCGGTATATGGAATATGTATGTAGCTGTGATGGACATAGAGTCTGATAGTCAGGCAGATTTATAGGGATTCGCTCATAGACTGCTATAAACACCATATTAAAGGGGTACTTCACCAACAAATGTCTTCTGTCCAAATAACCAGAGATTTTTGGTCAGACTGGTGAGAATACACCACTTTCTGCAGGACATACAGAAGCTGATAAGTACTGAAAGACTTGAGATTTTTAAAAGAATTAAATTACAAATCTCTGTCACTTTCTGTCGCCAGTTCATTGGGGAAGAAAAAAAAAACAAAACAAACTTTTTTGGTGAACACCTCAGCCCAGAAGTTACATAGAGCAGTAATAGTCACCATGACTTGGCTACTGAGTTCTGGTTTCCAGTCTCCAGTAGGTTGTAATTCTGCCTATAGTAGGAATGTCATTAATACAATCAGCGTATCCTCTTCCAATGTTACTGTATTGATCGGAGGGATCTTTCCTAATGCAACAATTGATTTTTTTTTTCTTTTATCCTGTGGCCAACAGCAACTCTTGTTATAGTATTAGAATAAATGAATAAATAAATCAATCAATCAATCAGTAAATAAAATGTAAATAGGATTTGTGTACCTATACAGAGAGGAGAGCCTAGAGGACCCAGCACATCCACTGATTATATAAGTATTGTGTAATGCTTCTTTTCGCCTGTGGTGGCGCTGTAGAAGAAATGATCAGCTCCTACCATTTACCCCTGCAGATCCCGGTTGATTTCTCAGAAATTCAAGGATTAAGAAACCTTTTGATCATCTTATATTTCTAATCTTTCATGTAAAAAGTGAATGACCAATCTGGACAATCCCTTTAAGTAGTTAACTCTATGTGGTGACCTCAGCAGATCCGTACAATAGAGTATTGGATATTGTAGTAATTACATTGCTCCAGGACGGGGGAGGCAGGAGATGCTTGGCCGGACTCTCCTCTGTAATGAAAGTCTTTCCATTTGAGGGGTAACTCATGCATGAACCCCAGGACCATTATGGAGCCTGTGTGAGTCTTTCCTATGAGCGATGGTATGTTACAGTAGCTGATGTCAGGCGCTCCATCTCATTTGTGTGACACGCTCATTATTCAATGTGAACTGTCTTTGGAAAGCGAGGAGAGAAGACATTAGCTTCCTTATTTCTTTCATAGATGGCCAAACATATAGATGTCTTCACCCTTACCAATCACTTCTTTCTATTAAGGGCTCTAAATTCTCATTATCAAGTTGCGTACGACACTGTGACATGATAGCAAAAGCTTGAAAAGGCTGCAATTCATAGATACATAGGATGAAAAGTGCTCTTATATATTACTCTCGGTTGGGAGGTGTTTATGCTTTCTGCACCTATGCTCGGCCACCCAGTGGTAGATACATGAACTGCAGCCTGGTGAGGAGCTTGCCAAGCGGATGGATCCTCGGTGTCGTTGCTTCTGTCTTTTCCCAGCCACTACTTCCCCTCTACTAAACAGTCCCTTAAAGACCTGATCCACATAAAGATGAAGAATAGATCATGTGGTTTGGGGCATTTTGAGGTATTTTTCTCCAATAATATTTATTACAAAGTTTCTCGCATTAACTCTTGATTTATGTAATACTTTTACAGGCACACATGTCCCTTTACTAGACTAGACACATGTCCCTAACCTTTACTAGACTAGACTAGACTTTTACTAGTTTTTTATGGTAGACATCCAGTATATTATTGTGATACACAGTGGTACCTCGGTTTAAAAGTAACTTGGATTGAGAGCGTTTTGCAAGAAGAGATCACAGTTTTTCAAAATTGTGACTTGGTGTAAGAGCATTGCTTTGCTGTAAGAGCTCCCTGTACTGGGTGGGACGGGGAGGGGGGAGGCGGATAGTCTGCATAGTGGGGTCTACAGCCCTGTACTCTGACCCAGGAAGTCTCTCTCACCTTCCAAATCATAGCAGATCCACTTCAGGCTGGGGCTTACATCAGGGGACAGGACTGTGAGGTAATCTCGCCATAGCTGTAACCCTTCTCTCCCCGGACAGAGAGTGCTGCTATACTGTGCCCACTCTAACCCCTGCTCATTCCTTCATGCCCCCTGCAGTCTCTGTCCGCCCTTGTGTTTCCCATCCTCCCCATTACTGTACAGTAACTTTTAATATCACATATCCAGCTGTTTCTCATTATTTGTTTCATTTGTTTTAAATGTTATTCAGATTTTTTTAAAAAAAAAAATCATTATTTTTGGGATTTGAAACCAATTGTCTGCATTTCAATAATTTATTAGGGTAAAATTTGCTTTGGTGTAAGAGTGGATTTGGATTACACTGGAACGAATTTTGTAATCCAAGGCATCACTGTATTAGGAAAACACTCAACAGGCTGCAGTTCACATAACAGCCACAAGGGGCCAGATGTAGAAATACAGCAGAGCGACTCCCACCAGAGCATAAAAAACAATATTTTTCTAGGCTAGTCATTGTGAACACACATGAGAGTTCTGAGCCAAGAGGAAAGGTAAAGAGGCCCAAAGCAAAAAGAGAAAGCAATAGACTGGATATATTCTGCAACATATTGCCCTGAGGGGCAGGAGGACTTTAGGCTCCTCACCCTGAGGCTATTACTGGCCGAACAATGTAGAGAGAAGGCTAGAGGTATAGAGGGCTTATTATGTGTTCTCTCTCCGACTATAAAGCTGAAGACAAGAAGAAGATGATCGATCGGTCTGTTTATCTGAATCTTATTATGCAGATAGTTCAGGATGAGCCCTCTCTGTCTTCGGCCACTCAAGAGAATGAGTTGTTGCTTGAGGAGCTATGAATTTATGGAGACGTTCTCCCGAATATGTAAACTTTGCTGTAATTGAGTATATGTAAATCCACCCATTTATCACTGGTAAATATTCAGAACATAGGAGCCTCTCCTTAAAGGAAGCGCACCACAAGATGTAGGGAAACGGGCGCCTCGCCGCTCTGACAATACGTCCAAGTTATTCCTGTCTTCAAGGCTTCTCATGTCTTCCTTCAGTCAGTCCATCAAATCTTCCTGTCTTCTCCGGTGCTGATTGGAAGGCATGCTTTAAGTGGAGAGAGAAGCGGCACATAAACTGTAAGTGATGCCTAATGATTGCAAGGTTGGCTGCCTGCAATATTTCCTGTCTTCTTAGCAATATATTTCTGTAAATGCTGAAGACTGAGTGATGATGATCTGCTCGGCGCTGATACTCCGCTAGAATTCATCTCTGAAATAACTGCAGTCATTAGCAACCCAAAGTGACATCAAGTGGATGAGGCTCCATCAATATGGATGACTGTAACACATCGCATGTAGGCCGAACCACAACAAGGACAAAAACACCTGAATATTCAATGTACCAACGGTGTAGTTATATATGATAAGAGACAATGTAATCTACAGGTCTATACGCCATCTCAGTGACAGAGAGACATCAAATGGTCCATAGTCACAGTGTTAAACTTTGCACCATTTAAAAGTCTCATCTATCTATCTATCTATCTATCTCCTATCTATCTATCTATCTATCTATCTATCTATCTATCTATCTATCTATCTATCTCCTATCTATCTCTCTATCTCTCTATCTATCTATCTATCTATCTATCTATCTATCTATCTATCTATCCTCTATCTATCTATCTATCTCCTATCTATCTATCTATCTATCTATCTATCTATCTATCTATCTATCTATCTGTCCGTCCATCAATATTTATTTGTATGCAATATCTATCTACTTACATCTCTCATATCTATATTTTTTCTATTAATCTCATCTCTAGCTTGCAGACCATTATTTATATTCTGCGGCAATGCACCCATCGCTCTCTGTATTGTTTTCCAATATAAAAAATAGAAATAAATCTATCTATCTACTCCTATCTATCTATCTATCTATCTATCTATCTATCTATCTATCTATCTATCTACTCCTATCTATCTATCTATCTATCTATCTATCTATCTATCTATTTATCTAGATTCTTTGTATTTTGGAGCAGCACTACTCAGGAACAGAGTGGGTGCCAGCAGGTATAGTCCAGACAAGACTTCACTTAGTAATTGTAGAAAATCGCCCACAGCACTCCAAAGGTAACAGTTAAAGTGTTCTTTTATTCCATTGTGAAACAGCACAGCACAGTGTTAAATGGCGACGTTTCAACGACCTCTTGCGACGAACGCTTGAAAAAGACGACGGAGGTTGTTGAAATGTCGCCATTTAACACTGTGCTGTGCTGTTTCACTATGGAATAAAAGAACACTTTAACTGTTACCTTTGGAGTGCTGTGGGCGATTTTCTACAATATCTATCTATCTATCTATCTATCTCCTATCTATCTATCTATCTATCTATCTATCTATCTATCTATCTATCTATCTCCTTTCTATGATCTATCTATCTATCTCCTATCTATCTATCTATCTATCTATCTATCTATCTATCTATCTATCTCCTATCTATCTATCTATCTATCTATCTATCTATCTATCTATCTCCTATCTATCTATCTATCTATCTATCTATCTATCTATTATCTATCTATCTATCTATCTATCTATCTCCTATCTATCTATCTATCTATCTATCTATCTATCTATCTATCTATCTCCTATCTATCTATCTATCTATCTATCTATCTATCTATCTATCTCCTATCTATCTATCTCCTATCTATCTATCTATCTATCTCCTATCTATCTATCTATCTATCTATCTATCTATCTATCTATCTCCTATCTATCTATCTATCTATCTATCTATCTATTATCTATCTATCTATCTCCTATCTATCTATCTATCTATCTATCTATCTATCTATCTATCTCCTATCTATCTATCTATCTATCTATCTCCTATCTATCTATCTCCTATCTATCTATCTATCTATCTATCTATCTATCTATCTATCTATCTATCTCCTATCTATCTATCTATCTATCTATCTCCTATCTATCTATCTATCTATCTATCTCCTATCTATCTATCTAACGTTAGAAAAAAAAAACCTCCCCCGGCTCTGTATGGTATTTTTCCTGCTTCAGTTGGAATACAAGTCATACCTCTGAGTTAGGGAATTTTCATTTTGTTAACCATTTATATACCTATATATGAATATATTACAAGAGGTAAAGCATGCAACAATAAAACACTCTACTGCAATTCAAACACATACAACGTGGTTATTCCCCCATGTGCTCAGCCAAGGTTTCACCTTCATACGTTGCTGTAGTTTATGGGTGAATAACTGCATTGCTCCTATATACAATTGGTTCCAGAGTACTGCTTCTTATTGTTGCCTGTTTTATTGGTGTATGGGCCTGTTATTTGGGGTCCATTGGGTAGGCACCCCACACAGTTTCTTTTTGACCTTCAGCAACAGATCCCATCATTCTCTGACTGCCACAAGCTGCTAAAAACTGCTGTGACTTGTAGTTTTTCACTTGCTGCAGGTTGGAGACCATTGCTCTAGGGCTATTTCTTCCTATCGTATTTCTGCCCCATTGTCATCAATTCTTAATATAATATATTGAGTGGACTTTTTCATTACCTTCCTATCTGGGGAACGGTTTTATAAGAAATTCAGTAACGTTCTAGAGGTCAGCTGGAGCAAATATATTGCCGCTTTCCCAGTTATTGCTTCAGGATAACAAAGCTTTATTTGGTACACAAAGTCTTGTTTATTCTTTATATTTAGAGGACGCTTCTTCCTATGTGACATTTATAGACATGTGTCACATGTTCCGGGAATATGGGGAGCTAATCACAATGGATACCATTCCCAGTACTGTAAAACTAGGATGGCTAGATTCCAGGGATTACAGTATAGAACAGTTAGCATAATGGGCATCACTCCTAGATTCAGAATCATAGACAGCACCACTAGATCCCTGGGATTACAGAACATAACAATTAGTATAATGGGCATCACTCCTGGGATCAGCACCCTGGAAAGCACCACTAGATCCCTGGGATTACAGTATATAACAATTAGTATAATAGGCCACAGCAATGAGATCAGCACCATGGACAGCACCACTAGATCCCTGGGATTACAGTATATAACAATTAGTATAATAGGGCACAGCAATGGGATCAGCACCATGGACAACACGACTAGATCCCTGGGATTACAGTATATAACAATTAGTATAATAGGCCACAGCAATGAGATCAGCACCATGGACAGCACCAGTAGATCCCTGTGATTACAGTATATAACAATTAGTATAATAGGCCACAGCAATGGGATCAGCACCATGGACAGCACCACTAGATCCCTGTGATTACAGTATATAACAATTAGTATAATAGGCCACAGCAATGGGATCAGCACCATGGACAACACCACTAGATCCCTGGGATTACAGTATATAACAATTAGTATAATAGGCCACAGCAATGAGATCAGCACCATGGACAACACCACTAGATCCCTGGGATTACAGTATATAACAATTAGTATAATAGGGCACAGCAATGGGATCAGCACCATGGACAACACCACTAGATCCCTGGGATTACAGTATATAACAATTAGTATAATAGGCCACAGCAATGAGATCAGCACCATGGACAACACCACTAGATCCCTGGGATTACAGTATATAACAATTAGTATAATAGGGCACAGCAATGGGATCAGCACCATGGACAGCACCACTAGATCCCTGTGATTACAGTATATAACAATTAGTATAATAGGCCACAGCAATGGGATCAGCACCATGGACAACACCACTAGATCCCTGGGATTACAGTATATAACAATTAGTATAATAGGGCACAGCAATGGGATCAGCACCATGGACAGCACCACTAGATCCCTGTGATTACAGTATATAACAATTAGTATAATAGGCCACAGCAATGGGATCAGCACCATGGACAACACCACTAGATCCCTGGGATTACAGTATATAACAATTAGTATAATAGGCATCACCCCTGGGATCAACACCATGGAAAGCACACTAGATCTCTGGGATCTCAGTATAGAACAATTAGTATAATAGGCATCAGCAATGGGATCAGCCCCATGGACAACACCACTAGATCTATGAGATAACAGTAAATCACAATTAATTTAACAGTCCTGGGATCAGCACCATGAGCAGCACCACTATATTCCCTGGGATTACAGTAAATAAAAATTATTATAATATGCATCACTCCTGGGATCAGCACCATGGGCAGCAACACTAGATCCCTGGGATTACAGTAAATAACAATTAGTATAATATACATCAATCCTGGGATCAGCACCATGAGCAGCACCACTAGAATATCTGGGATTACAGTAAATAACAATTAGTATAATATGCATCACTCCTGGGATCAGCACCATGGGCAGCAACACTAGATCCCTGGGATAACAGTATCCAATAATTAGTATAATAGGCATCAGCAATGGGATCAGCCCCATGGACAGCACAGCTAGATCTATGAGATAACAGTATATCACAATTAATTTAACAGTCCTGGGATCAGCACCATGGGCAGCACCACTGGATCCCTGGGATTACAGTATAGCACAGTTAGAATAATAGGTATCACTAATGGGTTCATCATCATGGACAGCAGTACTAGATCCCTTGAATAACAGTACTGTATATCATAATTAGCATAAGAGGCAGAGCCTATGGGATCAGCACTATAGACAACACAACTAGATCTATGGGAATATAGTAAATCACAAATAGTATAATAGGGATCAACACCATGGACAGCACCAATATGTCTCTGGGATTACAGTACTGAATATCACAATAATGGGCATCACTCCTGGGATCAGCACCACTAGATCCATGGGATTCAAGTATATCACAATGAATACAATAGGCATCAGTCCTGGGATCAACACCATGAACAGCACCACTAGATCCCTGGGATTACAGTATACCGCCAGTAATATAATGGGGCAGTGGTTAGCACCATGGACAGCAATGTTGTATTCCTGGGATTAGAGAATATCACCACTATTATAATATAGCAGCAGCCAGCACCATAGACAGCAAGGTTATAGTCTTGATTTTATTGAATAACACCACTGTTATAATATAGCAGGGACAGCAATGTTGTAGTCTTGATTTTATTGAATAACACCACTGTTATAATATAGCAGGGACAGCAATGTTATAGTCTTGATTTTATTGAATAACACCACTGTTATAATATAGCAGGGACAGCAATGTTGTGTCCCTGGAATATCAGAATATCACTACTATTATAAAGAGGAGTCAGTCACCACCACGGAAAGCAATGCTATTTCTCTGGCATTACACAATATCACCCTTATTATAATGGGGCAGTAGTCAGCAGCTTGGACATCCGCACTCCATTTCTAGATATTTATAGCAGTATATAGAATTGGGCCTGATGTCAGCACCACAGACAGCACTGCTAGACTTCTGGATATTGCCATCAGTATAATGGGCCGGTTATAATGGACAGCACTGCTAGACTTCTGGATTTTGCCATCAGTATAATGGGCCGGTTATAATGGACAGCACTGCTAGACTTCTGGATTTTGCCATCAGTATAATGGGCCGGTTATAATGGACGGTGCTGCAGATCTCTCCAAGCAGCAGCTCTGCACATTCATTAGAGAGGCAGATGTTATTTAATAACAATATTCAGAAGAACAACAGCAGGTAATTACAACCAAAATGCAAATGAGATTAATTAGATAAAATGAAAATGTCACATTGTTTAGTGTGGACGACATTGTCCTGTTACATAATCCTATTAGAAATCATTTTTCTAGTATCTTAAGTGGCTCTGATGAATACACGGGACACAGGGACATGGTGATTAGTCAGGGCTCTGTTCTTCTTCATTCTGATTAATAACACTTTACACTAACAGCTCTAACAGATCAACCCCCCACCACCCCTCCCGAGAGACTGACACCAGCAACACTACAACACTCCATCTATCACATATCTATCATCTATCTATCTATCTATCTATCTATCTATCTATCTATCTATCTATCTATCTATCTATCTCCTATCTATCTCCTATCTATCTATCTCCTATCTATCTATCTATCTATCTATCTATCTATCTATCTATCTATCTATTAATTATCTTGTATCTATCTCTATCTATCTATCTATCTATCTCCTATCTATCTATCTATCTATCTATCTATCTATCTATCTTCTATCTATCTATCTATCTATCTATCTATCTATCTATCTCCTATCTATCTATCTATCTATCTATCTATCTATCTATCTATCTATCTATCAAATCAAATCAGCTTTATTGGCAGGTCTAAATAGCATATTAGCATTGCCAAAGCAATGGGTAGGGAAGATGGGTAGGGATGGGGGGTAGGGACGGAAGTCTGTGGTATTGTATGTGGCGGGATGGGGGGGGGGGATACCGGGGGTCAGGTAGTTGGAGTCCATGACGTATCACGCTCCTCTGAGTCTATGGCAGGCAGTGACGTATTGTGCCGCTATAGTTGCTGTGGTCTCTTCTTCCCCCAGCAGGATGGGCAATCTCTCTTCCTCCTTTATGGTGGAGAAGCCTGGAAGAAGATTGGAGAGTCTCCTGAAGTGAGTGTCCCTCACTGCTGAGTATTTGCAGCAGTGTAGCAGGAAGTGGGCCTCATCCTCTACGGCCTCCTGGTCGCACTGCTGGCACAGTCGGCTCTCCCTGGGCTTGTACGTCTGTCGGTGCCGTACTGTTTCAATGGCCAGGTTGTGGGCGCTCAGTCTGTAGCGGCTCAGGGTTTTCTGGTCTCTGTGGTTGGGTAGTTTCTTCAGATATGGGGCCAGTCTGTAATCCCTCTGTAGCCTCTGGTATATGGTCAGTTTCTGGGATTCTCTGATGTCGTTCCTCCAGACGCTGATGTAATCCTCCTTCCTCTTGTCTATTGTCTTCTGGATCTGGCTTTTCGTAATGATGTGCTGGTTTGCGGCTTGGTCAGGTTGGGTTTGGGAGACTTGTTCCCGGGGGCTTTGTTTTCCTGGGGCTTCTTGATGCAGCAAGGCCTTGTGATGGTAGGAGCTCGGACTGCTGCTGTGTAGGTGGGCCCTGAATGATAGCGCCTTCTTGTGGACAGAAAAGTGTAGTGGGAACCTGCCCAGCTCTGCTCGACAGGCGCTGTTTGATGTGCTCCGATGGACCTGGAGAAGGTATTTACAGATTTCTAGGTGGAAGACTTCTGTGGGTCCGGAGTCCCATTTTGACCAGTCTGGGTATATCTTGGGGCCCCAGACTTCACTACCATACAGAAGGATTGGGGCAATGATGGTGTCGAATATTTTCAGCCACACGGTCACTGGTGGTCTAAGATGGTAGAAGCGTCTATGGCATAGAAGGTTCGGCAGGCTTTGTCCTTCAGGATCTATCTATCTATCTATCTATCTATCTATCTATATCCCATCTATCACCTATCTATCTATCTATCTATCTATCTATCTATCTCCCATCTATCACATATCTATCTATCTATCTATCTATTTATCTCCTATCTATCTATCTATCTATCTATCTATCTATCTGTCCGTCCATCAATATTTATTTGTATGCAATATCTACTTACATCTCTCATATCTATATTTTTTTCTATTAATCTCATCTCTAGCTTGCAGACCATTATTTATATTCTGCGGCAATGCACCCATCGCTCTCTGTATTGTTTTCCAATATAATAAATAGAAATTCTGACATACAGCTGGAGGAAAAGAGATGCTATTTCAGTACTGACACCCTCTTAGTTATCCCTGTACGGTGGTGCAATAGCCAGAGGCATATGCAGTAGAGAGACTAAATCTAAACTGTACAATATTATGGTAATGGATGCTGTCCTGGCCGGGTGTAGACCTGTCAATCATCCCTTCTTCCAAAATCACGAACACAGAAAAGACAAGATCATTAAAATCAAGCTCTACTTCCGTACATTATTAAGAATAAAATATTCATCTAGATTGTAGGCTAACATACTAAAAGAATGACAATGATAAGTATTCAGGAAAAATGTAGTGACAGTCATTATAAAGAGCAGAGAAGGCCTGAGCCAGACATCTAATACAGTATAATCTGCTGTTATATAAACCGAGCATGTAGAGATCAGTAATGAATGATGTATAATTGTCTGTAAAGGAATAGTATAGTACAATATGAACAAATATAACTAGATTTGCATTTCCAGGGAAATACATAGTGCATGAAAAGAGCGCCCCTTTACCAGTGACTTCCTTTTAAGAGAAACTTTAATCTTTGGTCCCATCCCTTTAACAGCGACATGGGTCCCTTTAAGAGCTCTTAAAGGGACCAGGCTGCTCTTAAAGGGACCCAGGCCGCTCTTTAAAGGGACCCAGGTTGCTCTTAAATTGACCCATTTCGCTCTTAAAGGTACCCTTTTAGCTCTTAAAGGGACCCAAGTCGCTCTTTAAGGGACCCAGGTCGCTCTTAAAGGGACCCATTTAGCTGTTAAAGGGACCCATTTTGCTCTTAAAGGGACCCAGGTCGCTCTTAAAGGGACCAAGGTCGCTCTTAAAGGGACCCATTTCGCTCTTAAAGGGACACAGTTCGCGCTTAAAGAGACCCATTTCGCTCTTAAAGGGACCCAGGTCGCTCTTAAAGGGACCAAGGTTGCTCTTAAAGGGACCCATTTCGCTCTTAAAGGGACACAGTTCGCGCTTAAAGAGACCCATTTCGCTCTTAACGGGACCCAGGTCGCTCTTAAAGGGACCAAGGTTGCTCTTAAAGGGACCCATTTCGCTCTTAAAGGGACCCAGGTCGCTCTTAAGGGGACCCAAGTCGCTCTTAAAGGGACCAATTTCACTCTTAAAGGGACCCATTTCACTCTTAAATGGACCCAAGCCACTTTTAAAGGGACCCAGGTCGCTCTTGAAGGGACCCAGGTAACTCTTAAAAGGACCCATTTTGCTCTTAAAGGGACATATATTGCTCTTTAAGGGACCCAGGTCGCCCTTAAAGGGACCCATTTCGCTCTTAAAGGGACATATCTCACTCTTAAAGGAACTAAGGTCGCTCTTAAAGGTACCCAGGTCGCTCTTAAAGGGACCCAGATCGCACTTAAATGGACCCAAGTCGCTCTTAAAGGGACCCAGGTCGCACTTAAAGGGACCCATTTCGCTCCTAAAGGGACCCATTTAGCTCTTACAGGGACCCAGGTCCCTTTTAAAGGGACCCATTTTGCTCTTAAAGGGACATATTTCACTGTTAAAGGGAGATATTTCGCTTTTAAAGGGACCCAGGTCACTCTTAAAGGGACTCATTTAATTCATAAAGGGACTCAGGTCGCTCTTAAAGGGACCCATTTCACTCTAAAAGGGACCCAGGTCGCTTTTAAAGGGACCGAGGTCGCTCTTAAAGGGGCCGAAGTCGCTCTTAAAGGGACCCAGGTCGCTCTTAAAGGGACCCATTTCACTCTTAAAGGGACCCTGTTCTCTCTTAAAAGGACCTAGGTCGCTCTTAAAGGGACCCATTTTGCTCATAAAGGGACATTTCGCTGTTAAAAGGACATATTTCGCTTTTAAACAGACCCAGGTCGCTCTTAAAGGGACCCATTTTGCTCATAAAGGGACATTTCGCTGTTAAAAGGACATATTTCGCTTTTAAACAGACCCAGGTCGCTCTTAAAGGGACCCATTTAACTCATAAAGGGACCCAGGTCGCTCTTAAAGGGACCCATTTCACTCTTAAAGGGACCCATTTAACTCATAAAGGGACCCAGGTCGCTCTTAAAGGGACCCATTTCACTCTTAAAGGGACCCAGATCGCTTTTAAAGGGACCGAGGTCGCTCTTAAAGGGGCCGAGGTCGCTCTTAAAGGGACCCTGTTTTCTCTTAAAGGGACCTAGGTCGCTTTTAAAGGGACCAAGGTCGCTCTTAAAGCGGGCGGCTTGGCTACCGTCCCTTTAAGAGCAGCTTGGGTACCGTCCCTTTAAGAGCGGCTTGGGTACCGTCCCTTCAGCTCTGCTATTCTACTGATTGAACTCTGCTACTTATAATGGTAAAGGTCATTGCTCGGTTACCATGACAATCTTACTCATGTCAGTGAGACAAAACCATTAAGGACCTTCCATATATTACATCTTCTATTGGCCAATAGTGGACATGTGACTGTGGATGGTGTGATACAATGCATGACGAGACCTTAGAGTTCCTATTGGCTGCTATATTTCAGCTATTTGCATATGTGCTGTGATTGGCTGTCAGCGGTTAGAGTGTGGCCATTATTTTTCATCTTCCATTATTTTCTATGGGAAATTCGGGGTCTTTAAACGTAAATTTCTTAAAAACAACAAATCCGATCAAAACGAAAAAATGATAGCACACCTCACACCGCAGAGGGCTTCGAAACGCAGTTTGAACAAAGTCAGTGCGCTAAGCGGTTCGGGCTGTATTACGCGCAGAAAAATGGCTGGAAGAAGAAGAAACGGAAGAAGAAAACGGATTACAATATAGTGCCTTTTTAAGCACTATAAATAATACCCTCGAGGTACCATATTTCTACTATACTTCTGAACAAGAATATTACAACTATAATACTGCCCCTATGTATAAGAATTTAACTGCTATAATACTGCCCCCTATGTGCTAAAATATAACTACTATAATACTGCCCCTATATACAGGGATATAACTACTATAATACCACTCCTATATACAGGAATATAACTACTATAATACTGCCCCCTATATACAGGAATATAACTACTATAATACTGCTACTATATATAAGAATATAACTACTATAATACTGCTCCTATATACAGGGATATAACTACTATAATACTGCTCCTATATTCAAGAATATAACTAATATAATACTGCTCCTATATACAGGAATATAACTACTATAATACTGCTCCTATATACAAGAATATAACTACTATAATACTGCCCCTATATACAGGAATATAACTACTATAATACTGCCCCTATATACAGGAATATAACTACTATAATACTGCCCCCTATAGACGGGGATATAACTACTATAATACTGCTCCTATATACAGGAATATAACTACTATAATACTACTCCTATATACAGGAATATAACTACTATAATACTGCTCCTATATACAGTGATATAACTACTATAATACTGCCCCTATATACAGGAATATAACTACTATAATACTGCCCCTATATACAGGAATATAACTACTATAATACTGCTCCTATATACAGGAATATAACTACTATAATACTGCCCCCTATATACAGGGATATAACTACTATAATACTGCTCCTATATACAAGAATATAACTACTATAATACTGCCCCCTATATACAGGAATATAACTACTATAATACTGCTCCTATATACAGGAATATAACTACTATAATACTGCTCCTATATACAGGAATATAACTACTATAATACTGCTCCTATATACAGGAATATAACTACTATAATACTGCTGTCTTCTCCCACTACAAGCTGGTCTTCTCTCTGTGTCTCCATGTCCGGGGGTGGAGGGTTTAGCCTCTGTGTATAATCCTTCTCTTTAGCTTCGGGTTGTATTGTACGATTCCTTCTGAACTTCGCAGCTAAACAATTGTGTGATATGCCGCATTGTTTTAATTGCCGGATCAGTCTTTGTGGTGCCGTTAAATCTCCGTCTCCTATTTATGGCTGCCGTATAATGGGGACTGATGCCCTTGTTTTATGCAGGTATTTCACAGAAGATTTTTGCTTCGAGCAAGGAAAGAGGAGGGGGGGGGGGGGCTGCATTTTTGTCTTCAGGGAATATGATTCACAGGATACAGCGATTCCTCTGATAGATACAAGAAGCGACAATCATCATTATAATAATAACAGCTTTAATGGAATGTCTTCACTGGAGAAGTGACTCGATGAGGCTCCGGATAGGACGCTACCTGGTCTGCTTACTTTATGCTGCACAGACACCATTTCCGAGGCTTCTCGCTCCATCTATATTTATCAGACGATGCAACAGCCAAGTCCTGATCTGCTCTATATAGACCCCCACATCCACATTATATTGTATACGGAACAACAGGAACGTATCTTCTCGCTCCCATTGTATCCAGTGGAGATTAAATTGCCTCCTCGCTGCGGTAATTGGAAGACACAGGCGGCAAAGAATGAAATGTATGAATTTTACATGGGGACTATAAGTAATATAGCAGTAAACTACATTGGGGCCTGAGTGTCGAGTGATTTTCCTGCTAAACATGTTCTTATTGGAAGTCATTGGAGGACTGTAATACTTTCATGCTATAGAAAAAGAAGAAAAACATCCCCATTGACTGAAGCCATTTCTGATGGACTCTATGGAGAGGGAGAGGTCTGGTCACTATGTGGCCCTAGTCGGGGGTAAATGTTGTAGAGATGAAAATGACATGCAAAAAGGAAGGCAATGATATCTAGGTTACGGAGTGTATGAACATTTCAAAAGATTTTTAAAAAGCTGCCCAATTAACCCTTCAGGGTGGTGACTGGTGATGTCACTGCTGTCAGTGTTGAGAGTTACCCTCACGGGGCATTTCTCATTCCTTCCATTTTATAGGGCAGGACCAGAGCTGGGCTGCTTGCCAGCAGTACTCACATAGGGCTCCATTTCCCTTACTTGTCTGATCACTCACAGCACAGCACCTACTCCTCACTGCATGATATAGTGCAAGTCACTGAGCTGGGGGGGGGGAGGGATATATTACACAATACAGTCCTATAGTTGGAAGGTGGAGGGAGAAGGGGTGATTGATGCTCTGGTTTTGCAAGATTCTAGGTTAGCGGCAAGAAACGAATGAGCAAAGAAAGGGTTACACTGAGAGTCTATAGAAAGGGTAAGAGAATACACTGAGGCATATAGAAGAGGGTACACTGGTATTTACACAGGGGGCAGCTGCCTTAAGCTTTGTGGATGATGAGAGAGAAGCCTTGATTTACCTTTCAGGAACAGTGTGGATCATCATTATCAGACAGACTGGCTAAGCTTGAAGATACAGATTAGACTCTCTAAGATTTTTCTACTCTCCCTCTTGCACATGCTAAGGCATCTTCCTAAATCTTCCTGTATACAATATATAGCACATGGGGAGGAGGGAGGGGCTATTGTGGTGAGATCAGTCTGCTGTGAATCAGTATGATAGAGGAAGGACTCATCTGCAACCATTGAGAGAATGGTAAATTGGGAAGTGATTGTTAAAATACCCGAATTGAAGTAAAACCCTCAATATCTGTTTGCATTATAATATACAATTATGGAAATCTCTGGAGGGGTTGAGATTTAACCATGTAATGCTATGAATATAAGACTTTGGGAGAATACAGACTCGAGATTTACCTTTAATGGTTTTCAGAGTGTACATGGGGTAGTCACATTACTGAGGCAGGAGGAGGAAGAGCCGTCCCTTATTTCTGCTGTTAATTATTCTTATTATATATAATCATTAGTCTTATCCTTTGAACTGAAGACACAGTTAGATTCTGCTTCCCCAGAAAATGCTGAGATAGTGACAGTGGCGTCAGCGGCGTAGATGTGTAACCTGCAGGTGGTCTTTTAGCTGGACCCCCTTGAGTGAGCCGAGCTGACAGCTTCTCCATAGACTTGGCATAAAAAGCTTTCTGGCTGGGCTCCTGGGACAGGTGGAGCTGCTAAATCGGCAGTTTTAAGACAAAATACAGGAATCTCAATAAGATATGCAGCGGCTTATGGTGTGAATGGTATCAAAGATGGCAGGCGGGGATTGGAGCTGGATGAAGCGGTGAGACTTTCGGGTGCACTTCAGCAGAGACTTTCGATTCTCTCTTTCATGTTCATTGACCATATGTTCAGCACCATGGACAGCGGACATCTTTTAGCTTCTAAAACTTGTATCTTACTGCAGGAAACTTCAAGCACTTAGTCCCAGTACTTAAAACTTTTAATACCGGCCGGTGGGAGACAATGATCTGTCTTCTGTGATCTCACATACACATTGGTCTATTGGTCACTAGACTGATTTGTAGTGTTAAGTGGATCTGTATGAATGTTTGGGTTCAGCAATGCTCGGCGTTTGAATCCTCGTGGCTGCAGAAGTTTGACGCCACCCTGGGGCTACCAGCAAAATAAGAATACAGCCATAGGCCATAGACTGTATTCATGATTTGCAGGACACCCAAGGGCTGCAGCCAACTTCTGCAGCTCGGGGGAATCAGACGCAGGGCAATCAGTTTCAGATAACACTGCCAAACCCAAACATTTTGACAGATATGTTCAATCATATTGTCGAGGCTGATTGTTAGGTGAGTGCATTGCATTTGCAAAACTGCTTTCTTTTTAAATGAGTGGTTCACCACCACCCCCCCCCCCCCCAAAAAAAAAAAAAAAAATTTAAATCAACTAGTGACAGAAAGTGACAGAGGTTTCTAGTTTACTTCTATTTAAAAATCTTGTCTTCTAGTACTTATCAGCTGCTGTATGTCCTGCAGGAAGTGGTGCATTCTTTCCAGTCTGACACAGTGCTCTCTGCTGCCATCTCTGTCCATGTCAGGAACTGTCCAGAGCCGCAGCAAATCCCCAAAGAAAACCTCTTCTGTTCTGGACAGTTCCTGACATGGACAGAGGTGGCAGTAGAGAGCACAGTGTCAGACTGAAGAGAATACACCACTTTCTGTAGAATATACAGCTGGTGTCTCTGTACTGTTATCGGCTCCTTTCCTAGGTTCCGGACCATTGCTCTCAGGCATCGTGCCCGCCCCTGCTCCAGACCAGTAAGTGAGCAGTGAGGCACCGGGTGCTGATCCAAAAGATCACCAGATGGGTATAACCCTTTATCCATGTTATCATAAGTTTAAAGCTTAACTTAGACCATAATAAAACTAGTGAAAAGTCTCTTGTAGTGTCTGGCTGTATCGACCAGAACGTTGACCCTTTGAAGCTTTTTTGGTTCTTCAAGGTGATTTTTTTTAGAATTTTTTATTGTTACATTCCAAACCCCAGTCAGGTTGTCATTGTCCGTGGTTGTATGCTCGGCCATCGCCGTGACTTGTACATAGAGATGTGACGGGATCAATGACTCTCGTGGAGTCTGTTCACAAAAAAAAGGTTCTAAGGCCTTTTGGTCTTTTTTGAAGACAATTAATTAGGAGAAAAGCCTATCATCTTCTTCCGGCAGTGACGATTGGGAATGACAATACATGGTCAGGGGTTCCACTAGAAAGGATCGTCTAGCAGATTTCTTAACTAGACCGGACAGTATTTACAAAGTCATTCCGAGCGTAATTAGCGCAAAAGACAAAGAAACCCTATAATTTCCATAAATTATCCTCTCACCAAAGAGTCTGAACTTTAAGAATTATCATAGTCATTGTAGTTCTGAAAAACCATGGAAAATGAGCGGGAAAACGGCGGCCGAGGCCGCGACTACAAAGAGAGACATGAAAGTCTCCATGTCAGATCTTCATGCTTCAACAAACAGGTGAAAAACAGCCTGAAACCCTTCGAGACAAATGGCAGAAATCAACTTTTTGTCATTTGCTGAACTTGGAAAATCTATATAATTATTACATTTCCTCTTTCCAGCATCCCCCCTGTATTATCAGACATGACAGGCAGATTATAGGACAGCGAGGGATTATTACAGGACTGTCATATAAAGGCCAAGAAAATCAACCTCCTCATCTTCTTTTTATTCATTTTGTCAGATGTTCCACTTCTTAGTTTCTTAAGTCAACTCAACTTCTTCTCTGTGTCTGGAGACGTGTTCAGTGCCAGTCAACTATCTGGTCTCCATACACAATGGATATAAAGGGGTTGTCTGACCCCCTGCCTATATGGAGTAGTGGTCACCCATGTTCATTCATTGTCTATGTGGCTGTGGTAGAGAGATGAGCCTGATACTCAGCTGTCTCTGCCAGTCCTATAGACTGTCTGTTGCTGCTGCTATGTAGGGACCCCCCCCCCCTCCCCTATACTCCAGCATCTAGGAAATAGGTTCCATTAGGGTTTACTGGAGAACAAAGATCTATCTGCTGCTTTTTATCTTAGCAAAGATTCAGCTTGATCCTGACATCTTACCTCTGTCTTCCACCAGTCATAACCGACTAACCCTCTTGTCCTCAGTTTGGGTGCTGGGTTTTAGCGCTCAGTTCCGTTGA
This sequence comes from Dendropsophus ebraccatus, assembly GCF_027789765.1. Classification (NCBI taxonomy): domain Eukaryota; kingdom Metazoa; phylum Chordata; class Amphibia; order Anura; family Hylidae; genus Dendropsophus; species Dendropsophus ebraccatus. Next base: position 92,269,990 of record NC_091464.1, read on the forward strand.
AGTGAATGAAGCTGAATTGTAATACCTCCCACAACCTGAGGACAGGGGTGGTGCTGTTTTTGCAAGAAAGTATCTGTGCTAACCCCTTTAATGTTGGATAACCCCTTTAATGTTGATGATAACATGTAATACCTAATTTTTCCTGTGGTGGCACTGTAGGGGAATTAAACAATTACTCCAAAGTTTCTTTGTCTCTATTGATCACTAGGGCTCCCTGTAGGGGGTATTCTGTGATCAACTTAATAGGCTGGGGCTACATGGTGATTTTATTGTGGTGTGAACAGAAACAACCGTGTCTTGATGCCTGATTGCATGATCTCACTCATCCCACTGATGCAAGTGAATGGGGTCACGTTGTGACTCAGAGATCACATTTGCAACCCTGAAGTTCCAAGAAATCCCTTCAAGTCTTGTGAACACTTGCAACCCTATTCACTAACATGAGTGGGAAAGTCATGCAGTGGGTCACACTGCCATGTAGCCCTAGTCCTAATATAAAGAGGTTGTCCGAAGCCCCCCCACCCCCCTAACAAAGAGGAGCTGTCTAGACTGTCTCTGTAAATGCAAAACACAGTGTCTCGGTTCTGTGCTTAATCTTACCAGGCGCTCTCCTTTCAGTTACTCTGGCGCTACACTTCTTACCCTTTGTCCCAGTCCTGAGCTAGTTTTTTTTTTTTTTTTTGCCTTGTTCTTATAGGAAAACATTGAGAATAAAATTTTGCCTCGGATTAGGACGTTCTACAGTCTAGAAGAATATACCGAATAAAGAAGAAACAAAGACGGGGGAAAGTTCCCGTAAAGTCAACGCCATCTGATCTGAGGAGCGGGATGTTGAATAATGCATCTTCCATAAATCTAGCTGTCTCCTCGCAGTACATTTAACAGCTCAAGAGGAAGTAATAGCTACTGTCCACACTTATCACCAATAACAAATAGCAGGCCTCAGCCAGGTGGCAGCCATTCATGTAAATTTCACCCCCCCAGGAAAATAAATAGAGATTTTGACTTTCTCAGGGGTCATCTGTACTTCTGCTGATAGAAAATGCTGTGGAACCAAGTGCATTACAGCAAGTGGCTGAATCTGGACCCAGTCCCAGAGCTGTAGACCCCCGGTCAGTGCCAGTACCCCAGGCTGAGGCTCTAAGATATGGGGCTCTATACTATCTCCCATAGAACAGTCAGCTTACAACTGCTATAAGCAACAGCGCTACTCCCTATGTGGCTGATATAAGAACAGGTCCTGGTTGGTTTAAAGGTTCATGTGTGATGTGGTCTCCACAGATAGTTAGCCATGATATGAAGGGTCCAAGGCTTCAAGCTGTGTTTGGAGACTGTTGGTTTTAAAGGGGTACTGCGACTCCCCCCCCCCCCCCTTTCAAATCAAGTGGTATCAGAAAGTTATATAGATTTGTAATTTACTTCTATTTAAAAATCTCCAGTCTTCCAGTACTTATCAGCTGCTGTATGTCCTAGAAGAAGTGGTGTATTATTTCCAGTCTGACACAGTGCTCTCTGCTGCCACCTCTGTCCATGTCAGGAACTGTCCAGAGCAGCAGCAAATCCCCATAGAAAACCTCTCCTGCTCTGGACAGTTCCTGATATGAACAGAGGTGGCAGCAGAGAGCACTGTGTCACACTGGAGAGAATGCACCACTTCCTGCAGGACATACAGCAGCTGGAAGACTGGGGATTTTTAAATAGAAGTAAATTGCACATCTGTATAACTTTCTAGCACCAGTTGATTTGAAATAAAATAATTCCATGGAGTTCCCCTTCAAGAAGCTGCTAAAAGGTCCATCATCTTTATCATTGCTGTGAGCTTCTATGGCTGGATGTAAAGGTAATATCCTGTGTTTTCTTGCATGTGTCTTTCCTTATCTTTTTCTTGTGGCTCAATATATCCCAATACATCTGTCACAACTTGATTAGCTTGGGAAAAACCCCTGATTTTACAAAACTCACTTGGGAGATGTTTATGCTGTAAATGTCTCTGTTTCGACTCCCAGTGGTTGTGATGGGAATTGCAGCTTATATTGATTGCTTTGGTAAAAAGTTACAATTTGATATTAAATTTGTATAATGATAAATTAGAGTCCTTTACTAAAGGAAAGGTGAGGATGGATACATCTGTATAAAGCTCCATAATATCTTTTACATAAAAGAGAGTTTGCAATTTCAAGAGTGCTAATACAAAAAAAAAAACCTGCCCATATACGTGACATGGTGTTTGAGGGTCCATATAAGAAGAACATACAATTAGGGTGTGGTCTTCTCAGGTGGAAAAATGTTAACAGACAATAGGAGTCATGGAATCTTGTTGTGATCAGCAGTGTCAGGCATTGCTGTATTCTTCCCTTTAAGAGTTAACATTCATGTTCTATTACATGCTCTTCTCTACTCTACTTAGAACTCTGGGTCCTTGAGTGCAAATATGAAGAGATGACAGGAGAATGTTACTTCTCTTGACCCAGTCCTTTAAGTGCTGATTTATTCCAGTGTATACAGCATCTCCAAATTACCTTTATTGCTGTTCTCTGTTTCAACAGAATGATTCCATATAATTGCTGCCTTCTTTGCATTACTTCCCATAGGGACCTTGCAGCGGTTCTCGGTTCAACCATTTGCAATGACGTGCGTGTGCTCTTTCGCCCTGTGTAGCCAAGTGTGCGCCCGGCCTATCAAGTCATCAGCCAGAGTGATGGGTTTTAGGATGAGAGGCCCAACATGTGTCCTAAAATAGCATAGGACGAGCTTACACGTCATTGTATGTCTCACCATAGATGTAGCAGAGCTGGGGTTGTCCTATGGGAATATTATGTGTGGTTAGGTGTTGTGTTAGTGAGTCCTGACAATGCACTAATGGTGCTACCCCAAAGCATGGCAAAGTCTGCTCTGCTACCTCCATAAATCACTTGGACATGAATATTGCATTAGGAAAGGAGCAGAGACTAGTGGTGTAGAATGTAATGTATTACTGTTCCTGCTTGTCTCCCAGTCAGAAGCTGCTGCTTCATGCAGGGTGGGATGGAGTGTATTTCAGCACCTCAGCTATTCAACAGCTCCCACTCTTCATTGTAACTGATGATGCAAGACAATAGATCCCTCAGGAGTCACTTCACAGTAATTGAATCACCTGCAAATGAAGACTTTACCATCGATAGTCAAAAAAGACAAAACAACAAGAAAACAAACAAAGAAGAAGAAGAAGAAGAAGAAGAAGAAACCTAAAGGATCATTGAAGATGATGGTGATTGTAAAGATAGATAGATAGATAGATAGATAGATAATAGATAGATAGATAGATAGATAGATAGGATATAGATAGATAGATAGGATATAGATAGATAGATAGATAGATAGATGATAGATAGATAGATAGATAGAAGATAGATAGAGAGGAGATAGATAGATAGATAGATAGATAGATAGATAGATAGATAGATAGAGATAGATAGATAGATAGATAGATAGATAGATAGATAGATAGATAGATACATAGATAGGAGACAGATAGATAGATAGATAGATAGATAGATAGATAGGAGATAGATAGATAGGAGATTAATAGATAGATAAATAGATAGATAAATAGATAGATAGATAGGAGACAGATAGATAGATAGATAGGAGATAGATAGATAGATAGATAGATAGATATAGATAGATAGATAGGAGATAGATAGGAGATAGATAGATAGATAGATAGATAGGAGATAGATAGATAGGAGATAGATAGATAGATAGATAGGATAGATAGATAGATAGATACATAGATAGATAGATAGATAGATAGATAGATAGATAGAGATAGATAGATAGATAGATAGATAGATAGATAGATAGATAGATAGATAGGAGATAGATAGATAGATAGATAGATAGATAGGAGATAGATAGGAGATAGAAAGATAGATAGATAATAGATAGATAATAGATAGATAGATAGATAGATAGATAGATAGATAATAGATAGATAAATAGATAGATAGATAGATAGATAGATAGATAGGAGATAGAAAGATAGATAATAGATAGATAGATAGATAGATAGATAGATAGATAGATAATAGATAGATAGATAGATAGATAGATAGGAGATAGATAGATAGATAGATAGATAGAAAAATAGATAATAAATAGATAGATAGATAGATAGATAGATAGGAGATAGATAGATAGATAGATAGATAGATAGATAGGAGATAGATAGATAAATAGATAGATAGGACATAGATATATAGGAGATAGATAATAGATAGATAGATAGATAGATAGATAGATAGATAGATAGATAGATAATAGATAGATAAATAGACCCTTATGAGTTCCCCTTTTATAGAATCATTTGGCTACACGCCCTAAAACATCCTTGGATAGAACTTGTATGGGATAGAAGAGAACATTGTGTGACGTCGGCCCCTGTGATATGATCCTCATACATCTCCTACCAGTTAATAAGATGTGAGCTTCTGTTTAGATGGAATTAGCACATTTATTTATCCTGCTGTTCGTCCCTTCAGGTGACTGCCAACTGCAATGGGGTCTTTATATTCCCCTAATCGTATCTGACACCCAGTGCTAAGTGCCTGGCGACATCTCCCCTCTGTGTGGACGTCGCTCCTATTGCTTTTGCAGAGAATATTTGCACATGAAAGTCGTCTTATTGCTTTGAAGTGACAGGCTGGGGACCATAGCATAGCAGCGACGTGTCTCTGGGGAGAATTGCCCCGCTACTTCATCATTTTCTCACCACTGTATATTTGTCTTAAATATCACTATAAACTGGACTGTTTCCACTTCCACAGAGATCTCAGCACTAAGGGATGGGCCACAGATTACAGGATATTCCCTGATCTGCATTTTATAAGACAAGTTACAAAGAAGAAATACATTACTGATCCTGAGTTCCATCCTGTATTATACCCCAGAGCTGCAGTCACTATACTGCTGGTGGGGTCACTGTGTACATACATTACTGATCCTGAGTTACATCCTGTATTATACTCCAGAGCTGCACTCACTATTCTGCTGGTGGGGTCACTGTGTACATACATTACATTACTGATCCTGTACTGATCCTGAGTTACATCCTGTATTATACCCCAGAGCTGCACTCACTATTCTGCTGGTGGGGCCACTGTGTACATACATTACTGATCCTGAGTTACATCCTGTATTATACCCCAGAGCTGCACTCACTATCCTGCTGGTGGGGTCACTGTGTACATACATTACATTACTGATCCTGAGTTACATCCTGTATTATACCCCAGAGCAGCACTCACTATTCTGCTGGTGGAGTCACTGTGTACATACATTACATTACTGATCCTGTACTGATCCTGAGTTACATCCTGTATTATACCCCAGAGCTGCACTCACTATTCTGCTGGTGGGGTCTCTGTGTACATACATTACTGATCCTGTACTGATCCTGAGTTACATCCTGTATTATACTCCGGAGCTGCAGGTATCTTCCCCTCTCCATTATAGAGCAGTAGATCCCTTATACTATATGAGGTCGGCCTCCGTGCTTGTGGATAGTTATCACATCCAACCAACAGATAGTTCTGTGATATTTTCCAGGATTAGTAAAAGCACACCTACTTTCTTGCAGAAACCGAGCCCCCCCCCACCTCTGTCCTCAGGTTGTGTGTGGTATTACAATTCAGCTCCATTAACTTCAATGGAACTGAGCTGTAAAACCCCACACCTAACCTGAGGAAATGGGTGGCGCTGTTTCTGGAAGGAGGAGGCCATGTTTTGGTTCGGCTGGATAATCTCTACGCCGTCTTTGGATCTGTCCACCCCTGTGCACTCAGGTTACTAAGCAGAGACATAATAATAAGTGACAGGTGCTGTATATAATAATGGACATCCGTTTTCCTGCTTACTGACAGTTTCCAGGCACTACAACAACGATTTTGTTCCGCATTGCTGGGCGGGAAGACAAACTAACACCAGGCACTTCTATACAAACAGGAAGAGTTCATGAATTATTGAAGGACGGGACGGGAGGCTTCATTTATGTAAAGTTTGCAGCACACAACTTGTGATGTGGGAGCTTGGAAGCCATTGCTGGGCCGCCATGAGAGCGGAATCAGGAGACGCAATATGCTTCGGGTTTCAGTAATTAAACATGTTTTTTTTTTTTTTACTGTTTACTATTCTGGCAATAAAGATATTTGGCTGAATCTCAAACAGCCTGGATGGCAGAACCGGCACACGCTGGCACGTCTATCCTCATAACAGCCTGGAAGGAGAGCGTATGCCTACTGTACAGAGGGACGCGGGGGGGGGGGGGCACAAAAGTGAGGGAGAAGCTTCTAGAATCCAGCAACTGAAAAGAATTGGGCCACAGCATTGCCCTACCTGGCCTACAGTAAGGGCGCCGCAATGATGAGGCGACCTGAATCGTCTGCCTCAGGCGGCGCCACCAGCTATCTTCATGGGGGCGGCATTCAGTGGCAGATTATAATATGAGCGGTTCGGGCGGCCGCCCACATTATAATCCGCCACTGACTGTACCCAGGGCCGCTTTAACCAGAGGGCACATGGTGCACGTGCACCGGGCCCACTGGTTAAAGGGCCCCCCCGAGCAGGCCGGCCGTTGCTATGTGCGACCAGTGCGGTCGCACAGGGCTCCGGCCACCAGCCTGTCAGGGGGGAGCGCCATGGATGGGTAATCTACTTACCCCTCCATGGCGCCCCCTGCAGGGCCCCCCGTCCGCCGCTGCCCCCGTCCGCTGCTGCTGCGGCGCTTCAGCGCTGCAGCAGCAGCGACACTGACAGAGAGAGAGCCATTGGCTCCCTCCCTGTCAGTCACTCTTGTGGCCGCACTTCCTGCGGTCACAAGAGGCCGCACTCTCCCTCTAGCGCCCGACGTCACTGGAGCGTCGGCGCAAGGGTAAGGGGAGTGCAGCCTCTTGTGACCGGAGGAAGTGCGGCCACAGGAGGGAAGAGAAGAGGAACGCGTGGACCTAGGTGAGTAACAGTGTTTGTTTTTTTCAATGTTATATGGGAGGGGGAGCTATATACTATTGGGGAGCACAGGGGGCTATATACTATGGGGGAGAACAGGGGGCTATATACTATGGGGGAGAACGGGGGCTATATACACTATGGGGGAGCACAGGGGGCTATATACTATGGGGGAGGACAGGGGGCTATATACTATGGGGAGCACAGGGGAGCTATATACTTTGGGGGAGCACAGGGGGCTATATACTATTGGGGAGCACAGGGGGCTATATACTATGGGGGGGCACAGGGGGCTATATACTATGGGGGGGCACAGGGGGCTATATACTATGGGGGAGGACAGGGGGCTATATACTATGGGGGAGAACAGGGGGCTATATACTATGGGGGAGCACAGGGGGCTATATACTATGGGGGGGCACAGGGGGCTATATACTATGGGGGAGGACAGGGGGCTATATACTATGGGGGAGAACAGGGGGCTATATACTATGGGGGAGAACGGGGGCTATATACTATTGGGGAGCACAGGGGGGCTATATACTATGGGGGAGAACGGGGGCTATATACTATTGGGGAGCACAGGGGGGCTATATACTATGGGGGAGAACGGGGGCTATATACTATTGGGGAGCACAGGGGGCTATATACTATGGGGGAGAACGGGGGCTATATACTATTGGGGAGCACAGGGGGCTATATACTATTGGGGAGCACAGGGGGCTATATACTATGGGGGAGCACAGGGGGCTATACACTATGGGGGAGCACAGGGGAGCTATATACTATTGGGGAGCACAGGGGAGCTATATACTATTGGGAAGCACAGGGGGCTATATACTATTGGGGAGCACAGGGGAGCTATATACTATGGGGGAGCACAGGGGAGCTATATACTATTGGGGAGCACAGGGGAGCTATATACTATTGGGAAGCACAGGGGGCTATATACTATTGGGGAGCACAGGGGAGCTATATACTATGGGGGAGCACAGGGGAGCTATATACTTTGGGGAGCACAGGGGGCTATATACTATGGGGGAGCACAGGGGGCTATATACTATGGGGGAGCACAGGGGGCTATATACTATGGGGGAGCACAGGGGAGCTATATACTATGGGGGAGCACAGGGGGCTATACACTATGGGGGAGAACGGGGGGCTATATACTATTGGGGAGCACAGGGGGCTATATACTATGGGGGAGCACAGGGGGCTATATACTATGGGGGAGCACAGGGGAGCTATATACTATGGGGGAGCACAGGGGGCTATACACTATGGGGGAGCACAGGGGAGCTATATACTATTGGGGAGCACAGGGGAGCTATATACTATTGGGAAGCACAGGGGGCTATATACTATTGGGGAGCACAGGGGAGCTATATACTATGGGGGAGCACAGGGGAGCTATATACTTTGGGGGAGCACAGGGGGCTATATACTATGGGGGAGCACAGGGGAGCTATATACTATGGGGGAGCACAGGGGAGCTATATACTATGGGGAGCACAGGGGGCTATATACTACTGGAGAGCACAGGGGGCTATATACTATGGGGGAGCACAGGGGGCTATATACTATGGGGGAGCACAGGGGGTTATATACTATTGGGGAGCACAGGTTAGCTATATACTATTGGGGAGCACAGGGGCTATATACTATTGGGGAGCACAGGGGAGCTATATACTATTGGGGAGCACAGGGGTCTATATACTATGGGGGAGAGCACAGGGGGCTATATATTATGGAGAGCACAGGGGGGCTATATACTATTGAGGGGGAGCACAGGGGGGCTATATACTATTGGGGGAGAGCACAGGGGGGCTATATACTATTGTGGGAGAGCACAGGGGGGCTATATACTATTGGGGGAGAGCACAGGGGGCTATATACTATTGTGGGAGAGCACAGGGGGGCTATATACTATTGTGGGAGAGCACAGGGGGGCTATATACTATTGTGGGAGAGCATAGGGGGGCTATATACTATTGGGGGAGAGCACAGGGGGGCTATATACTATTGTGGGTGAGCACAGGGGGCTATATACTACTGGGGAGAGTGCACAGGGGGGCTATATACTAATGGGGGAGCGCACAGGAGGGCTGTATATAACTGGAGGAGCACATGAGGGTCTATATACTACAGGGACACCTTAAAACTATGGAGGCACAGAGGGGTGTAACTATGTAGGGGTACAGAGGGGTGTAACTACTGTATAGGGGTATAAGGGACCTAACTACTGTATGTGTTGGAGCCTAAAATATTTGTCTGGCAGATTCTGGAGAGAAGATTCACAGCCAGGAGAAGACTTCAAGGTGGCCCAGGCTGGATGGAGAGAAAAAGAAAAGGTGACAGACTCTGATCGGAGAAGACGCCTCCGGTGAGTCACTGGATGTAACTTCACTCTGTTATAGGCTTGTACTGATAGGGGTCATGGTATGGCGGTATTATGTAATGGTATCAATGGTGATATCTTTCTGTTTGTTTAGTGCAGTTTTTATGTAATATGTAATCACTGAATGGTGGAAATAGTGTTATAAGGTAACTACTGTATGTATTGGGGCTCTTGATACAGTGTGGGGGCAAATTCAGTACATTATACAATGTGCAGAAAGGTAAGGGGGGGCCCACTCTTGAGGGCTGTGCACTGGGCCCACCAATGTATTAAAACGGCCCTGACTGTACCATGTACTGGAGCCCCCCCGCCCCCGGGCAGTATCTGTAATGAGATGCTGTGATCGGGGGAGACTGTATTCATAAGCGCCGCGCTGTACTAAATCAGCCGCGCGGTGCTGATACTACAGCGCGGCGCTTATGAATACAGTCCCCCCCGCTCACAGCATCTCATTACAGATACTTCCCGGAGGCGGGGGGGCTCCAGTACATGCATTCCACGTCCGTGATCCGTCAGGATCACGGAACGTGGGAATGCAGCCTTAGTCCCCCGGCTGATGTGCGGCTGCCCGGGGTGTCCCGTCCTGTCCCCGGCAGCGCGCGCATCAGAGAGCTCCCCGTGCGCCGGAAGTTACAGGCACAGGCGCACGGGGAGCTCTGTGATGCGCGCGCTGCCGGGGACAGGACGGGACACCCCGGGCAGCCGCACATCAGCCGGGACCAGACCAGAGAGGCTCGACGGGGGAACGGAGGGCAGGTGAGTTGTGTGCTGTTTTTTGTTTTTGTTTTATCTGCTGTGCAGGGGGGGGGGGGAGAGGGGGACCATCTATAAGGTAGGGGGGGGAAGGGGGCCATCTATAAGGGAGGGGGGAAAGAGGGGGACGATCTATAAGGGAGGGGGGAAAGAGGGGGACGATCTATAAGGGGGGGACCATCTATAAGGGAGGGGGAGAGGGAAGAGGGGGACCATCTATAGGGGGGGGGCCATCTATAAGGGAGGGGGGAAAGAGGGGGACCATCTATAAGGGGGGCCATCTATAAGGGAGGGGGGAAAGAGGGGGACCATCTATAAGGGGGGGACCATCTATAAGGGAGGGGCGGGAGGGGGACCGTCTATAAGGGGGGGGGAAGAAGGGGACCATGTATAAGGGGGAGAGGGGGACCATCTATAAGGGAGGGGGAAAGAGGGGGACCATCTATAAGGGGGCATCTATAAGGGAGGGGGGAGAGGGGGACCATGTATAAGGGGGGGAGGGGGACCATCTATAAGGGAAAGGGGACCATCTATAAGGGAGGGGGAGAGAGGGAAGAGGGGGACCATCTATAAGGGGGGGGGGGGGAAAGAGGGGGACCATCTATAAGGGGGGGGAGAGGGGGACCATCTATAAGGGGGGGAGAGAGGGAAGAGGGGGACCCAACTATAAGGGGGGGGGAAGAGGGGGACCATCTATAAGGGGGAAGAGGGGGACCATCTATAAGGGAGGGGAAAGAGGTGGACCATCTATAAGGGAGGGGGGAGAGGGGGACCATCTATAAGGGAGGGGGGAGAGGGGACCATCTATAAGGGGAGGAAGAGGGGGACCATCTATAAGGGGGGGAAGAGGGGGACCATCTATAAGGGGGGAAGAGGGGGACCATCTATAAGGGGGGAAGAGGGGGACCATCTCCTAAAAGATCAGCACCCTCCTCTCCTGACATCCTCTGTGCTGCTGGGACTTATCCTATAGGATTAGCACCCTCCTCTCCTGACATCCTCTGTGCTGCTGGGACCTCTCCTATAGGATTAGCACCCTCATCTCCTGACATCCTCTGTGCAGCAAGGGACCAAACATTATGTTTATTGGGGACAGCAGTGGGGGGGGGGGGGGCAGTAGTGGATTATAATGTGGGCGGATTGACGGGGGGGGGGGGGGCGTCATTCTATAGTTCGCCTCGGGCAGCAGAGAGGCTAGAATCACCCCTGAGTAAGCCTATGGGCTGCTAGCACACACTACATATAATAGTGATCATTCCATACCAATACAAGAGTTCTGTACATTATAAACGGGCAGCACTGTTCTAGATAAAAAATGCTGAGATTTGTAGTTCTTCTATAAAGGGCCAATAGAAATTAGGCACAAAATGATGCCTGGCAGTGTCTGTGCCGTCCAGGAGAATATTGGTTTATATCAGTGTAAACTACAATTCCCATCATGTCCTGACAGTCGAGTTGTAGTGGTGGAATACCCCAAGGACATAGAAGGCTGGCAGGGCATGGTGGGAGTTATAGTATTTGCTGGGGAACATTATGCGTATTAACCCCCTGTGATAGACACACCAATGGTTGTAAAGGCCTGAAAGCAGCGAACAAGGGATGGACAACGGCCAGAAAGCTATCAACGCGTTCCAGAAGTGGCGGAATGCGGTCTGTGTGGTCACATGACAGCAATGGGGAAGGGGGGGGGGGGGGGTGTTCAGCATGGACCAATCAGGACTGACACAGACTGCAGGGAGCATGCAGGAATGAGCAGGGCAGATGTGGGCACAGTATAGCAGCACTCTCTGTCCGGGGAGAGAGGGGTTACAGCTATGGAGAGATTACCTTCACAGTCCTGTCCCCTGATGTAAGCCCCAGCCTGAAGTGGATCTGCTATGATTTGGAAGGTGAGGGAGACTTCTTGGGTCAGAGTACAGGGCTGTAGACCCCGCTATGCAGACCATGCCCCTCCCCCACTCCCCCTCCTACCCAGTACAGGGAGCTCTTACACCAAAGCAATGCTCTTAAACCAAGTCACAATTTTGAAAAACTGTGAGCTCTTAAACCAAAACACTCTTAAACCAAGTTACTCTTAAACCAGGGTACCACTGTGTGTATATATATATACACAGTATATATATATATATATATATATATAGGCCAGAATACTCCTTTAAGTTTTGTCCTATTATACTGAGTGACAGCATATGGGACCATGCACAGCTCTATAAAGTAGGAGGAGCTGGGGATCACCAAATGAGAGCAAAACATAAAAACAAAAAGGACACCAGCAATTATCAAAAAATAGTCAAAAGATTTAGATTTTATGAAATGTGATTCTGTACATACACAGGACACAGACACCACAAAGAATAAAAACATCTAAGCCAGGAAACCCCGACATAACAACGGCCTTAAAACCAGCCGACTCGGGGGTGCACTTTGGGTGGAGTGGTTTTGGTGTTTTTATCTTGTGACTATTGTGGCTGATTGCTGGGGGGCTGGTGTCCTTTCTTATACAACTCGCTTTCTCTCTTTTTAAATATTCTGGCCTACTGAGTCCGCACGGACATTCTGACCAAAAAAAAAAAAAGTTGGTGACCCAGATGTTAATTCTGCGACTCGGGATCTCTCTGAGACTCAGGACCTTTAGCTTTGATTTATGGCGCACGATACAATGTTTCTCTTTTCTGATACAATGTATCCTGGTAAATGTCAATATTTGTTTGATTCTGTTGACATTTAGTCAGAACTTGGATACATTTCCATCCTTGTACGGAGTTAAGAGACATCTCTGCAGATTTCAGCCTATTCTTTGTAGACTTCTGTATACCCTTTGTATACTCCTGTATACTCTTTGTATAGTTCTGTATACCCTTTTATGGTCCTGTGTACTCTTTGTATAGTTTTATATACACTTTTTATAGTCCGATATACCCTTTGTATAGTCCTGTATACCCTTTGTATAGTTCTGTACACTCTTTGTATAGTCCTGTATACCCTTTGCATGGTTCTGTATACCCTTTGGACACTCTGTATAGTTCTGTATACCCTTTGTATAGTCCTGTATACCCTTTGTATAGTTCTGTACACTCTTTGTATAGTCCTGTATACCCTTTGCATGTTTATGTATACCCTTTGGCCACTCTGTATAGTTCTGTATACCCTTTGTATAGTCCTGTATACTCTTTGTATAGTTCTGTAAACCCTTTGCGTGGTTCTTTATACCCTTTGGACACTTCCATGTTTGTGCAATAATTCACGGAGAGATCTTCCCTAATTTCCCACATCACAGCCGTAATTTTCGCGTCCTACTTTAATACTTTAGCCGGAATCTTCCAGACATAATTAAAGCGTCCGCACTCATCTTAGACACAAGATTGCAGTCGCCATTGGGGTTGTTGGCTTTTCCCCCATGGCCGTTCCTAGCAGTACATAGACTCACTTATTATATCCTTGTATCTACATAGCCTAAGGGACTGCTGCCTGCCTTAGGTCAGCAAACAGTCAGAAGCTAGCAGCTGCAGTGACCAGGAGGAGACGCATCTCATTGCAGTGCGGCCTGGACGTGGCTGCAGGTAATTTGTATGATAACCCTTCATTATTAGCGACCTGATAGAATAAGCAGGGGGACATTATTTGTCGCTCAGCGAGGAGGGACCGGAGCCCCTCAGCTATGTGCATACATATTGCCACTAATAAGCCCCTGTTAGTCCATTCTCTTATCTGCCTCCATCCTGGCAGTGAGAAGCAGCAGAGAGGTTCCCAGCCACTGCTAATAGCTGACATGCAGTTAGCAACGCTCCGGCTAATTACAGCATCCAACAAAGGAAAAGCATGGGCCGCAATTAAATCTAAAAGGTAGAAAACATCTCCAATGGTTATTTGCTTTGGATATAAAAAAAAAAAAATACAAAGTGTTAGTTGGCCGCCTGCTATGTACACAAATGGCAGCTGAAAATGCTATCATTTCATCGGTACTATCTCTGATGTAATTGGATTAACTCCTCCTCTGCCAGACCTCATCCTGGAGGGAAATGGCAAAATGCATAAGAGGCTGCCGATAAATGGATCCAGTACAGATCTGATGGCTACAGGGCCCCAGTGCTAAGTCACATGTACTGTACCTCTCACAGTGCCGGTCATTTATATTCTATGTGGCCCCCAAAGGCACCAGGGGCCAAGTGCATCTGATAACATAGAGATGTAGCTGTCACCAACAAGAGCAAAGCTGCACAACATGATACTGCTATATACTGTATGTGGTAGAGGAGCCCCCTGTAGTCACCCAGGGCAAGGTGCATCTGATAACATAGAGATGTAGCTGTCACCAACAAGAGCATAGCTGCACATAATAACACTGCTATATACTGTATGTGGTAGAGGGGTCCATGAGCCCCCTGTAAGCACCACAGGCATCACATATCCCTGCACTCCCTATAGCTACACCCCTGATTCATAGTAACTCACAGATATAACAGCTGCAAACATAACATAGCTGCACATCATATTACTGCAACACACTGTCACTGGGGGAAGGAAGATGCAGACAAGTGCACATGGGCTCACACCTGGCATTAGCAGTGATGCATGCCCTGCAGTATACGTCCACTCACAGTACAGGAGCAGGGAGTCCAGCTGTTGACAGGAGTCCTTGCCTCTTTACCTAGATACTGTGGTGCACCAGGTTATTAGCTATGAGAGAGTTGCATGCAGCGCCATTGCAGGTGTGGTAATATAGTTTGTATGACAGATAGACAGACATCTACTCAGCTCTGAGCTGGCAAGAAATATATATATATATATATATATATATATATATATATATATATATATATATATCTACAGGAAACCAGAGTACACTATCTGTTGTGATGCATGCACAAGCTGGCTACAAAAAAAAGCAAAGCAAATGCAAGTGTTTCTCAGAAATTTGATATTGATAACCCAGTCTAAGGGTCCTTTTATACGAAAAGATTATCTGACAGATTATCTGCCAAAGATTTGGAGCCAAAGCCAGAAACAGACCAAAAACAGGAAAGACTGAGAATTCTCCTCTTTTTAAATCCATTCCTGGCTTTGGCTTCAAATCTTTGCCAGATAATCTGTCAGATAATCTTTCTTTGTAAATGGAGCCCAAGGATAGACCATTAATATCAGGTTGGAGGGGGTCCTGATTCGTAAAATTCCCTCTGATCATCTGATTATAGGGGGTACAGAACATGAACCTGTGTACTGTTTAATAGGTAGAGTGGAGGAACAGCTTACTGCAGCTCAATGCCATCCAAGTAATTCAGACTGATCTACATGCAGTACCTGGCTCGGCCACTACAAAGTGTATGGCGCTGTGCCTTATAATGACAAGGCTACAGAACCCACCACATCTGATCAACTGATCTCTAGCAGTGATGGACAAGCACCAATCTGATATTGATGGCAAATGCTATACAATTCTACCACAATAATCCAGTTATCGGCTCTAAATAAGTTGGAATGAGTGGAAAGAAGCGTCCAATAGAGGAGATTTCTGGTATACAAAAGTGAAAAATGAACGTGCAACTTTCTTTTGTTATTTATGCTCCTTTGTAGTGACTTCTTAAGTGATGCAAGGAGTGTCTGGGTATTAGCGGGCTTACAGATGACATCCTGTGGCAGCCATCTACCGGTTCATACAGGAGAGACGTCTTTGGACTGACACTGAGCTGACGGATTACAAAAAAGTTTCTTTTGCAAATCAAATGAAGAAAGATTTAGTAAATGATATGGCTGAATCCGATATAATAGGAGGATTGTATGAGAGAGGATGTGACTGGTAAGGTGGAAACGTGGCCTCCTGCCTCTACCTAACAAGCTGAAGTTCTCCCAAGTGAATTGTCTCAGGGATTTGGGGGATCTAGGTGAAGCCGCGTCTCAGACTGTGCGATCGCCCAATTACTGGGATGATATTGCAGAAGCAATAAGGGAAGGAGAGGAAGGGGGACACGAGAGGGATAGAGGAGATGAGGAGACTGTACTGAGAGGAGAGCCAAGGCAAACATCAAGCCTCAACGGCCAGCTTTACAATCGCCAGGATTAGTCGCCGACCTGTTATCATTGTGTGCAGGATGTAAACCTGACACAGAGCTCTGCCCAGAACCCTGCGTAATGCTCCAGGGCACATGTAGGCTTTCTCTATTGCAAAAAAATACACAAATGAAATATATATATATATATATATATATATATATATATATATATATATATATATATATATATATTAGTCCACACTTGTAGAGTTGTAGTACAACAGCACAGAAAAAGCATCAGTATTGTTTGATGGTTAGGGACTGTCTCCAGAGTTACCTCC
Source organism: Dendropsophus ebraccatus (assembly GCF_027789765.1). Taxonomy (NCBI): domain Eukaryota; kingdom Metazoa; phylum Chordata; class Amphibia; order Anura; family Hylidae; genus Dendropsophus; species Dendropsophus ebraccatus. The sequence continues at coordinate 92,286,450 of NC_091464.1, forward strand.
ATAGGGTATTGTCTTCTGGACCATTGGAGACTATTACGGTGTCAGGACTCCCCCCCTCCTCCTTTGCCCCCACAACAGATGCACATTATGTGAAGGAAGTGTCATATTCAGTCTACCATTCCAAGTTTACTAAGCAGTAAGGTCCCAGGTGGGTAACAGTGATTCAGACCAAGGATGTGGTCCCTGTAATATGTTAGAATCAGCATCAGCACAGTGTAGACAAGCTGGATTACATGTGTCCTCTTTATGGGGTAGAGGAAGGTCCCGATCACCATATGATACAGGTGCAGGCAGAAAGAACTCCAATAATGTGCACTACCCTTAGTATTCCCTTCACTTCATTTGCTGTTTGATGCATTGAACCTTATTGAACCTGAAGCAAAGATGAAAGCTTCAGATGCCCGATGAAGAGGGGGTTGTGCCCTTGAAACACATTGCATTGAATAAAAGACTAAATTTGATTCTACATAAGTGCTGGGAATTCTTTCCATTCAGATCAAGAACAGGGAACGTGGCTGGTGTTTGTACCATATACTGTTTTCCTTGCTGGATTTGTCTGCCCAATTCTTTATCTGTATTGCTGAGTGAAATAAGACTAGAAAAGGTAAAAAAAAAAAAAAATTGATAAAAAAAACACCATCTCTCTGTAATTTGTCCTGATCTGTTACTAGAGACAGATTACCCCTTACAACAGGCAGTGGACAACAGATTACAGGCAAGGGAGACACCTAGTGGCCATTTAGAGTAATGCGTCCTTTCCTCCTTTGGGACAGGATAAGAGTCGTAGTTCTGCAGAAGCTGCCGAGCCACTTAACTTGTCCTTTTCATCTTATAAAACAACTGCGTACAAGACTTTTTTTTTTCCTGTGAAATACATTAACAAACAAAAACAATGACTTATTAGTTGAGAGGAAAACTAATAATATCTACCCAGGGAGAGGACTTCCTGCCGGTTGACATTACGGATCCCATTTATGTTTGTGTTCTCCTTAACCCAACGTTTAATATCTGAAAAGATGGCAATCTCATTTCATTTGGGAACTTCTTCCCCACAGGCCGCGCTCCTGCCAGTGCGCCATTCATTATGGATGCAGATTCCACTTTCATCTTTTCTGGCTGCATTTAAATAAACGTTGACAATAATAATAACTTGCAAGCGCTAAAGTCTAAACATCGGTGGTGGCTGATGAAAAGCATTGGATGCTTCCCATTGCTCTGGACCAGCTGGATCGCTGGCAAGGGCCCAAGGTATATGGCACAGCTTAGAGGAGTTTAGAATGCAGAGCAGAGATCCAGGAACACGAGGAGACGGGTAACGCTTTCTTCTAGTAAACATAGCACCATCTGCAGAGATGTACAACAGCCTGGGAGAGACCCCCGAGCAGACACCCCCCGCTCTATACTGGGAAGAAGCTGCCCAGGGTCCTGACATCCCCCCAGCTGGATCACTCACTGCCACATAACAGACAGGCAGAACTGGATGGGCAGAAGGGTAGTGCCAGCCAGCATAACTATACAGTGACATAATAATCCCAGACACAACATACACTGCTAATAATACAAGAGTCCCAGACACATTATACACTGCTAATAATACAAGAGCCCAGACACAACATCATACACTGCTAATAGTACAAGAGTCCCAGACACATCAAACACTGCTAATAATACAAGAGTCCCAGACACATTATACACTGCTAATAATACAAGAGTCCCAGACACATCATACACTGCTAATAATACAAGAGTCCCAGACACATCATACACTGCTAATAATACAAGAGTCCTAGACACAACATACACTGCTAATAATACAAGAGTCCCAGACACATCATACACTGCTAATAATACAAGAGTCCCAGACACATCATACACTGCTAATAATACAAGAGTCCCAGACACATCATACACTGCTAATAATACAAGACTCCTAGACACATCATACACTGCTAATAATACAAGAGTCCCAGACACATCATACACTGCTAATAATACAAGAGTCCTAGACACAACATACACTGCTAATAATACAAGAGTCCCAGACACATCATACACTGCTAATAATACAAGAGTCCCAGACACAACATACACTGCTAATAATACAAGAGTCCCAGACACAACATCATACACTGCTAATAATACAAGAGTCCTAGACACAACATCATACACTGCTAATAATACAAGAGTCCCAGACACAACATCATACACTGCTAATAATACAAGAGTCCCAGACACATCATACACTGCTAATAATACAAGAGTCCTAGACACAACATCATACACTGCTAATAATACAAGAATCCCAGACACATCATACACTGCTAATAATACAAGAGTCCCAGACACATCATACACTGCTAATAATACAAGAGTCCCAGACACATTATACACTGCTAATAATACAAGAGTCCTAGACACATTATACACTGCTAATAATACAAGAGTCCTAGACACATCATACACTGCTAATAATACAAGAGTCCCAGACACAACATACACTGCTAATAATACAAGAGTCCTAGACACATCATACACTGCTAATAATACAAGAGTCCCAGACACATCATACACTGCTAATAATACAAGAGTCCCAGACACATTATACACTGCTAATAATACAAGAGTCCCAGACACATTATACACTGCTAATAATACAAGAGTCCCAGACACATCATACACTGCTAATAATACAAGAGTCCCAGACACATCATACACTGCTAATAATACAAGAGTCCCAGACACATTATACACTGCTAATAATACAAGAGTCCCAGACACAACATACACTGCTAATAATACAAGAGTCCCAGACACATCATACACTGCTAATAATACAAGAGTCCCAGACACATTATACACTGCTAATAATACAAGAGTCCTAGACACATCATACACTGCTAATAATACAAGAGTCCCAGACACAACATCATACACTGCTAATAATACAAGAGTCCCAGACACATTATACACTGCTAATAATACAAGAGTCCCAGACACATCATACACTGCTAATAATACAAGAGTCCTGGACACAACATCATACACTGCTAATAATACAAGAGTCTTTCAGTATAACAACCTTTGAGTACAGTGCAGTATGTAACAATGGGACCCCAAACCCTAAAGCTGGGCAATATAAATGATCGATTCTATCTCTTATCAATATCTATCTATCTATCTATCTATCTATCTATCTATCTATCTATCTATCCATCCCAAAAAGTAACATATCCTTTGTAGAAATTTCTGGTCAGTTATGTAAATTATATGCTTATACTTCAATTATCTAGTTATCATAATTCCCGAAATTTGCTGAACTAACTGTATCAACAACCTAAGCTTGAACCTATGGCATAGGGTTTAAGATGTTGCTGCCACCTATTGACGAATTATCAAACTACAAACTATGTGTTTAAAACAACCCAAACAACAACAAAAACAACAGAGCACTGACTGTAGTGCAGCCCCCCCGCTATCAGCCTCAGAGGAAAGTGATATATAACCCACTCCTAATACTTTCCGTACTTTTCACTTCTCTTTGATGGGACTTGTTCATCCCATCAGTGTCTATATGTGGCCGCCCAGCGGCAGTGAAGTCCGCTGCAGCTTGCTGAGGGTTTTTCTAGCATGTGTTTACATTGTATGGAATTTGTGCCATGATATATTGGAGGAGACACATATGTAAGTGTTGATTACTTTTTGCACACTATTATATGAATTTGATTAAACTTTATAACTTTTTTTTTATACCAATTTTTCCATCCTTCTTGTTCTGCAAAGATTCTAATTTCTCGTTATATAAACCCAATACAATATCACAACATGCAAAACATCAACAGGCTACAATTTTTATCCCAACCACTAGGCGGCCACAAACAGGTATATGCAGCACAAACAACTGGTGACAACAAATTAGGAAATTGTGTTTTTGACAACATGTCATAGAGGGGATGCTGGGGATATGCTGACTACCCCACTATAGCTATAAGTGCATCCACAGCAACCAGACTGTCAGACATAGTTTTTCTGCTCAGGTTACATCTAAATTGGCAGCATGGTGGCAGATAGGAAGAGTAACACCAGGACCTTGTACATGAAACTTGTACATGGAGACCCCTCCATAACATATGAGTATAGTCCTCCCTTTCCTTGAAATTTTGGGATGAGAATTGGATCTGATGCAATGGAAACATGGCCCCATATCCACATATCATATAATATTAGATTGTGATAATAGGTGACTATGTTTTACCAGGAAAGAGCAGACGTAGGAGACGATCCCCCTCCCCCGTTTGTGGCTCCAGTGCATTGTAATGCTGAACACATCTGCTAAGGGCCATTAGTATTAGTATGAATAATCACTTCCTCCGCTCATTTATTAAGATCGATAAACATGTTATGGTAAATGTATGGCAGGAGCTCAGTATGTTAATGTGCGATATAATAATTAACATTTACCTATACAGATGCTAGGACCTTTCATTTATATCAATTGAAAGAGTTCAGAGGTGTCTGCCTTGTCTTATGGGCTGCTCTATCTTTAGCTTGGAGGAATTTCAATGAATATATAGTCCCTAGTCCACTATATAGATGTGTCCACCCTTATCTCTTCTTTAGTTAAGTAAAAGATTGCAATAAAACCAATTCAGCATAATACCAGGACATACTATCACAATGCCAGGACATAATTTACACATCTCCCAACACAATGTACACATATCTCGATGCAGTGTACACATCTCCGACATAGTGAACGTATCCTGTAACACAATGCACACATCTCCTGACACAGTGAACACATCTGCTGACACAGTGAACACATCTGCTGACACAGTGAACACTTCTCCTGACACAGTGCACACATCTTCTGACACAGTGCACACATCTTCTGACACAGCGCACAAATCTCCTGCCACAGTGAACACATCTCCTTACACAGTGTACACATCTGACACAGTGAACATATCTCCTGACACAGTGTACACATTTGACACAGTGCACACAACTCCTGACACAGTGCACACATCTCCTGACACAGTGGACACATCTGACACAGTGAACACATCTCCTGACACAGTGCACACATCTGACACAGTGAACACATCTCCTGACACAGTGCACACATCTCCTTACACAGTGCACACATCTCCTGACACAGTGTACACATCTGACACAGTGAACACATCTCCTGACACAGTGAACATATCTCCTGACACAGTGTACACATCTCCTTACACAGTGTACACATCTGACACAGTGAACACAGCTCCTAACAGTTTACACATTTGACACAGTGCACACATCTCCTGACACAGTGAACACATCTCCTGACACAGTGCACACATCTCCTGACACAGTGTACACATCTGACAAAATGGACACATCTCCTAACATAGTATACACTTCTTCTGACATAGTGCACACATCTCCTGACAGAGTAACACAAAATTATATATATATATATATATATATATATATATATATATATATATAAATATATATATACATACATACACAAAAGCTAATTGAGGAAGGACACATCTGTATACTCATACTACATAGCACATACTAGGACATGATAGGACATATTATCACAATGCCAGGACATAATGTAAACATCTCCCGACACAATGTACACATCTCCATCTCAAACTAATTGATGAAGGACACATCTGTATACTTTAGTAGGTCGAAAACTCTCAATAAAACATTAGCCAATGACAGCTTAATGAGAAATTAGTATGTTAGCAAAAAGAAGAGTAACATGCAGTTGTGTCCATCCTTACCTTTCCTCTAGGCTCAATGTAAATTACAGCCTGTTAAAAGTTTTGCTTACGTGTTGTGCTATTGTATTGAATTTGTAACTGGTTTCCTTGATATAATAGTGATGTGGCAGCTGCCAGGTGTATTCATGGTGTCTTTACTATTTCCATGGTATTGGTGTACATGCAAAGCCAAGGTCGGTGCAATAAGCACAGGGTGCCCACAAATAGACATACAGTAGATAGCATAAAGAACTCCTACTGGAGCATCAGAAAGTCATGTTTCTCCATCCCTTACAGATCTTATAGACCTCTTCTTCTATTATATCCACTTTCCTTCCCCTATAACATCTTTCATATACAGAGGCTGATGCTCTCGGATCCCAAGGGCCATGTTCATCATGGGCCCCCAACAATCACATATCATTTATACTACTCATCCTATATACTATATATACTATATATCTCATATGGATTAGATGCTCCTTAGTCTGGGTGCAAATACAACCTCAAACTGTTTATCAATTGGGGTCTTAGTTTTCGCATCCTGACTGATCGGGAGAATATGCCTCTATTCCTGCTCTTTGTCTATGGGAGGGGATGGCCCCAAAGAATTACAATACAAGACCAACATAACCTTTTTATGACATATGGAAAGACTGTGTTCAGGGCATTGCCCATTTAAAGGGGTTCTCCGCTTTGGATGACTCTTACTTAATCAGTTGACCACAAAGTCCCAGTGGTCTATAAGGAAATCTGACAGTAAGTGTCCATTTTGCCTTCAGCTAAAACATTACCAGGTACCAATAGAGTATATACCTTTTAGACACCTGTCATAGAGGGGGCTGTATACTGTCACTGATACCACTGCAGTACTGTAATCACTGCAACAAGTCACTTTCCCAAACGTCTTCCCAATGCTTTTCTGGATGAAAAATTCCTACAGACTCCTCCAAAATCTCATAGAAAGTCTTCAGGAGAGCAAAAGCTGTTATACCTGTAATACGGGAAGTGACTCCATATTACTGGCGAATGGGATGTGCTGAAAGCTTCTGTACTTAGAATCTATAGGTGCCCTCATATCCTTATCCTAACTATCTAACTTTGAGCCAAGTTTCTAGAACTTTCTTGGTCCCTCCCTGCGGATGACATTAGTTCTTCATGTCTTCATTAGTGCCTTCTAGCTGTCAGTGTGGGGGATGGGTTCTGACAGCGGCTTTCTTACACATCCATGAAATCTTAGGAGAAGTTGGCTTCTTTACCTTTTGGTTCTTCTATGCTGTAACTTACGTCTGATTGACTTCGAGGTTGATTCCAGGTAATTATTCTTCTTCCTCAGAAGAAGTCTTGGGCCGGTTACTGGAGATGTACGGTCTCAGCTAACACTGATGTTAATGGCTTCAGACTAAGCTGCTCATTGACTTGATGCAAAAGATGATGTGTCAAGAACATGTATGACTGTCAAAGCTTAGGAGGCCACATGACTTAAAAAAGAACGGACTCAGCTTAAGCCCAGAGACACGGACAGATTGTGGGAGCCCTTAAATTTCACCCCTGTCGTTCCCACTTTGCTTCTCCGCAGAACTCCGGCACAGATAGCAAGGAAGTAGTTTCCCTTCCAAACTAAAAAAAAAAGAAATCTAACTTTTCTACTTTTACTGTCAGAATCATCTTTTTTATATTTATACTTTCACAGTTTTTGACAGTATAAAAAAAAAGCGTAAAAGAAAAGAGGCCCATCTGTTCTACAATCCTAAGAATGAAGAAGCACAAAAGCCCTGAAGGAAAATGCTGCATTACTTAGAAGCAATGTTATCTCTTCCACTGATACAGACTCGTCTACACAGTGTGCTACTCCTCTCTGAATTACAGGAGTGCGGATCGGGATGGCAGGAAAGTAACAATTCTGAAAGGGAATCATATTGAGAAAACCTGAGAAAACACAACCACATAGTGATGTATCTATGGTATAAAGCCTGGCAGTGGGTATCAAAGGAAAAAATATAATAAATATCAAGTACAGAAACTATAGGGAAACTAAACAAAATGAAAATAACTACTAAAATACTGCTCCTATATACAGGAATATAACTACTATAATACTGCTAATATATACAGGAATATATCTACTATAATACTGCCCCCTATATACAGGAATATAACTACTATAATACTGCTCCTATATACAGGAATATAACTACTATAATACTGCCCCCTATATACAGGAATATAACTACTATAATACTGCTCCTATATACAGGAATATAACTACTATAATACTGCCCCCTATATACAGGAATATAACTACTATAATACTGCCCCTATATACAGGAATATAACTACTATAATACTGCTCCTATATACAGGAACATAACTACTATAATACTGCCCCCTATATACAGGAATATAACTACTATAATACTGCTCCTATATACAAGAATATAACTACTATAATACTGCTCCTATATACAAAAATATGACTACTATAATACTGCCCCCTATATACAGGAATATAACTACTATAATACTGCTCCTATATACAGGAATATAACTACTATAATATGCACAAGCCAAAAAGACAGAAATGGCTGCACATCGCACCCATGGCTGACACGAAAGCTTATTCAGCTACATTTAAAACCAACATCAGAAGTTAGTATATAATTTGGCCAAACCATATTGCCTCATGTACCACGTGCAGGTCTTCTGATACACATGAGTCCCTAACCAAAAAACATCACTGTGCCGGTCACCGACCACAATCCCCGCAAAGCGTGCGCAAACAGAGAAGGGGGGCCACGGAATGGCCCTGCAACCCCATCGTCACAGGACCAGACCCTAAAGGGCCCCCCGGACCTCGCAGGTGCCACCGGCGGAAAAAGTGGACGCCAATCAACACAAGTGTGAAAAAGCTCTTACCTCTCTCTCCATTCCTCTGCAGGTAGAATGGGAGATTACTAGGAGATCATCCCCTTATGTATAATACTGCTCCTATATACAGGAATATAACTACTATAATACTGCTCCCTATATACAAGAATATAACTACTATAATACGAACTGGAGAGAATGGAACCGCTGCACATCCCATCTATGGCTGATACTAATGCCGCTTGGCCTACATTAAAAATCAACACCTGAGTGTCTGTATATGAATTGATCAAGCCATATTGCCCCGTGTACCACCGCGCAGGTCCTCTGGTCCACACGGGTCCCTACGCTAACTCCACACCGTGTCGGTCAGCGACCGCCAACCCCGCAAAGCGTGCACGTGCAGGGAAGGGAGGCCATGGAACGGCCCTGCAACCCCAATGTCACAGGAACAGACCCAAAAAGCCCCACCAAAACCCAGCCAGCACCACCGGCGGAGGAAGCTGCCCCCAAACAGCACAAGTCTGGATAAGGTATTGCACTCACCATAGCTATCAAAGATAGAATGGGACAGGAGGGATTAAAACTTTTATAACTACTATAATACTGCTCTCTATATACAGGAATATAACTACTATAATACTGCCCCCTATATACAAGAATATAACTACTATAATACTGCTCCTATATACAGGAATATAACTACTATAATACTGCGCCCTATATACAGGAATATAACTACTATAATACTGCCCTGTATATACAGGAATATAACTACTATAATACTGCTCCTATATACAGGAATATAACTACTATAATACTGCTCCTATATACAAGAATATAACTACTATAATACTGCTCCTATATACAAGAATATAACTACTATAATACTGCTCCTATATACAAGAATATAACTACTATAATACTGCTCCCTATATACAGGAATATAACTACTATAATACTGCCCCCTATATACAGGAATATAACTACTATAATACTGCTCCTATATACAGGAATATAACTACTATAATACTGCTCCTATATACAGGAATATAACTACTATAATACTGCCTCCTATATACAAGATTAAAATTACTATAATACTGCTCCCTATGTACAAGAATAAAACTATTATAATACTGCTCCTATGTACAAGAATATAACTTCTATAATACTGCTCCTATGTACAAGAATAAAACTACTATAATACTGCCCCTATATACAGGAATATAACTACTATAATACTTCTCCTATATACAGGAATATAACTACTATAATACTGCTCCTATATACAAGAATATAACTTCTATAATACTGCTCCTATGTACAAGAATAAAACTACTATAATACTGCTCCTATATACAAGAATATAACTACTATAATACTGCTCCTGTATACAAGAACATAACTTCTATAATACTGCTCCCTATGTACAAGAATAAAACTGCTATAATACTGCCCCCTATATACAGGAATATTACTACTATAATACTGCTCCTATATACAAGAATATAACTACTATAATACTGCTCACTATGTACAAGAATAAAACTGCTATAATACTGCTCCTATATACAAGAATATAACTACTATAATACTGCTCCCTATGTACAAGAATAAAACTGCTATAAGAAGACCTGCACGTGGTACATGAGGCAATATGGTTTGGCCAAATTATATACTAACTTCTGATGTTGGTTTTAAATGTAGCTGAATAAGCTTTTGTGTCAGCCATGGGTGCGATGTGCAGCCATATCTGTCTTTTTGGCTTGTGCATATAAAACTGCTATAATACTGCTTCCTGTATACAGGGATATAACTACTATAATACTGCTCCTATATACAAGAATATAACTACTATAATACTGCTTCTATATACAGGGATATAACTACTATAATACTGCTCACTATGTACAAGAATAAAACTGCTATAATACTGCTCCTATATACAAGAATATAACTACTATAATACTGCTCCCTATGTACAAGAATAAAACTGCTATAAGAAGACCTGCACGTGGTACATGAGGCAATATGGTTTGGCCAAATTATATACTAACTTCTGATGTTGGTTTTAAATGTAGCTGAATAAGCTTTTGTGTCAGCCATGGGTGCGATGTGCAGCCATATCTGTCTTTTTGGCTTGTGCATATAAAACTGCTATAATACTGCTTCCTGTATACAGGGATATAACTACTATAATACTGCTCCTATATACAAGAATATAACTACTATAATACTGCTTCTATATACAGGGATATAACTACTATAATTATGGCTTGATCAATTCATACACAAAATTCTGATGTGTTTTTTATTTAGCCAAGCGGCACTAGTATCAGCCATAGGTGTGAGGTGCAGCACTCTGTTTCTTCCCTGAACCGCATTTTGTTTCTCTCTTTTCTCCGTGTATTGCACTCCTCCTGGTGAGACCCACATGACCGCAATTAGCAGGAGACACCTGAGTGCACATGGTTTTAATCCCTCCTGTTTTTTCCCATTCTGTTTGCTGCAGCTATGGTGAGCGCAATACCTTATCCAGACTTGTGCTGCTTGGGGGCGACCTTCTCCGCCGGCGGTGCTGGCCGGGTTCTGGTGTGGTGTTTTTGGGTCTGGTCCTGTGGCATGGGGGTCGCAGGGCCGTCCCATGGCCCCCGTTCCCTGGCTGTGCACGCCTGCGGGGTTGGTGGCCACTGACTGGCACGGTGTGGACTTAGTGTAGGGACCCATGTGTATCAGATACCGGCACGAGGTACATGGGGCAGTATGGCTTGATCAATTCATACACAAAATTCTGATGTGTTTTTTATTTAGCCAAGCGGCACTAGTATCAGCCATAGGTGTGAGGTGCAGCACTCTGTTTCTTCCCTGAACCGCATTTTGTTTCTCTCTTTTCTCCGTGTATTGCACTCCTCCTGGTGAGACCCACATGACCGCAATTAGCAGGAGACACCTGAGTGCACATGGTTTTAATCCCTCCTGTTCTTTCCCATTCTGTTTGCTGCAGCTATGGTGAGCGCAATACCTTATCCAGACTTGTGCTGCTTGGGGGCGACCTTCTCCGCCGGCGGTGCTGGCCGGGTTCTGGTGTGGTGTTTTTGGGTCTGGTCCTGTGGCATGGGGGTCGCAGGGCCGTCCCATGGCCCCCGTTCCCTGGCTGTGCACGCCTGCGGGGTTGGTGGCCACTGACTGGCACGGTGTGGACTTAGTGTAGGGACCCATGTGTATCAGATACCGGCACGAGGTACATGGGGCAGTATGGCTTGATCAATTCATACACAAAATTCTGATGTGTTTTTTATTTAGCCAAGCGGCACTAGTATCAGCCATAGGTGTGAGGTGCAGCACTCTGTTTCTTCCCTGAACCGCATTTTGTTTCTCTCTTTTCTCCGTGTATTGCACTCCTCCTGGTGAGACCCACATGACCGCAATTAGCAGGAGACACCTGAGTGCACATGGTTTTAATCCCTCCTGTTTTTTCCCATTCTGTTTGCTGCAGCTATGGTGAGCGCAATACCTTATCCAGACTTGTGCTGCTTGGGGGCGACCTTCTCCGCCGGCGGTGCTGGCCGGGTTCTGGTGTGGTGTTTTTGGGTCTGGTCCTGTGGCATGGGGGTCGCAGGGCCGTCCCATGGCCCCCGTTCCCTGGCTGTGCACGCCTGCGGGGTTGGTGGCCACTGACTGGCACGGTGTGGACTTAGTGTAGGGACCCATGTGTATCAGATACCGGCACGAGGTACATGGGGCAGTATGGCTTGATCAATTCATACACAAAATTCTGATGTGTTTTTTATTTAGCCAAGCGGCACTAGTATCAGCCATAGGTGTGAGGTGCAGCACTCTGTTTCTTCCCTGAACCGCATAACTACTATAATACTGCTCCCTATATACAGGAATATAACTGCTATAATACTGCTCCTATATACAAGAATATAACTACTATAATACTGCTCCTAGGATACTTCCTCCCACCTTTCTCTCATTGTACAGTACACTAGTACATGCAGGGTAGTCAGACGTTGAGTGTGTCGTACATCATGATAAGGCAGTACTTCCTGTGATACATGGCGGTATTGTACACTGTGTTTTAGCGCTCAGTCCTCTTATAAACAAACCTTTATCATCTGTTTAGCGGTCGTCTGACAGAAAGTGCTTCCGTTTAGGGCAAACACATAAGTACGTCTCCACCTTGTGTCATCTGTCCTGATGGAGGACGACAGATGCGAGTGATACATTCTGATAAATTGGCTTCAGACTGCGGTATGACAGACTGTGTGTGGCAGATGTCAAGGCAGCTAATGAAACATTAGTTTGTGTGGTTACACAGGCCACATATGATGCTGTGTTCTCAGACGAGGACCTGATGGGACCACGATGAATGACTCAGTCTATTCTGGTTCATGGATAATAATAATAGAAGCTTCTCACTCCTTACATAACCAGTACATGGACCTGAAGCTAAGGTTTGGTGGACTCTCTGGACTCTCTGGGACCTTACAGGATATATGGAGCATATAGATGTCCCAGGGCTTTGGCTAAGGTTACGTAGTGACATTTAGTAGTGATGAGCGAATAGTATTTCATCTAATAGTATGCTAGTCACACTATTCGAGTGCGTTCAAATATTCGAACGATAATGCAGTTAAAATTTGATTCCCTCTTTCCCAGCCAATAAACATGCAGGGGGGAGGGACAGGCACTAGGAGTAGGCAGAACTTAAAAAAAACAAACAAACAAACTCTAACTGTGATTGGCTGGCTAAACCATGTGACCTCCTGAATATAAAAATAGTGATTTCAGGTTCGTGTCACTTGCTGGTTGGAGCTAGAGAGGGACAGACTGTATACCAGGGAGAGAAAACTTTTAGGTGAAGTTAGGTAGGAAGGGACCCCCAAAAGCCCTTGTTAGGGCTAAAACTATAAAAAAAAACAACGTATTTTTAGAAGCTGTTGTAAGACAGGTAGTGTGTTGAGAAATCTACTGATGTATACTGTGATTGCGGGATAATAGCTGTTATCTTGCTACTACTGATTTGTGCAGTCTGCGTCCTGTAAAGAAGTTGAACAGCTCTTTCATTTTATTATTGTAAAAAACAATTATATATCTAGTATATGGCTGTATACTGTGATTGCAGGATAATACCTGTTATCCTCCTACTACCGATTTTGTAGTTATCGTTAATTTTCGTTATTACGTTTCTTACACTGCACCTGATTCGTACCCAAATGTACTATTCTACTTTACGTTCGTAATTTGTTCATGAATGTTCAGCGAACAAGAACAGAACACGAACATTTTTTTTTTTTTTTTTGCTCATGTTCGGGATCCGAACCGAAAATTAAGATGTTGAGATGTTGAGATGTGCATCACTAGTGTTGCTGTCCCAGATGCATCCAAAGGTGTTGGCATCATTTCCTGAGGTGTCACTGTGCACTTGGTGACCTCCTAGTGGTCTAATATTGATTTCCAGGTCCCAAGTATTTTTCTCTCATAGACTGTAATGGGATTCGATATTCATTTGAATATACGAATATTGGGAGCTGTTCAAATCGAATTTCGAATTATTGAATATGTCACTATTCACTCATCTCTAACGTTTAGGCAAAAACGTAAAACATGAATAGAGTATCAGCAAACAAGAGCAGGTACAACGTCCACCAGCGTCTCCATCTGACTGTGTCTCATCTGACTTGTTCCGGGTCCAGTTTGCACCTGGATTCTACCTAATTGTTGGAATGTGCTTTCTTCAAGGACTATACCCAAGCCCTATGAAAGTCTTTTAGACAGTATAACCCCAATTCCATCTTAGAGTAGGGTTTATGCTTGGGTGAGGGTCCCTAACTTTATGCCTAACTTACCTCTAAACCTTCATCAAATTGATCAGAAGGATTTCCCTTCTACAGAAATTCCTTTTTGTTGGACTGAATATTACCAGCTATAGATATGGCCACCCTACCTGTCCTAGAATTCAGTTAAGGATTCTTATTTCTCAATAATTTATTGTGACTTGATGGAAAAAGCTTCAACAGGTTGCATTTCCATCACAACCACTGGGTGACCAGATATAGACACACGGGGGAGTTATGAACATGGCAACTAGGGCGTATGTTAGGGAGAAGGCACATATTCACCCCTTCTCCCTGGCACACGTCATTTCCCCCTCTCACCTAATGGGTGGGCAAGTGGGGGGGGGGGGGGTTCAAGACGGGAAGGAGGTGGAGGTCGACACTTGCCCTCCCTCACTGTCATTGTCTCTCTGCTAATAGAGTCTGGCTCAGTCAGACTCTATTAGCAGAATCCTCCATAGTACTTAAAAGAGAAAGGACGTTCAAGAGTCTTGTGTAGTTTGCAGGTGCATTGAGTAAATATTTATGTTCCAGATCCAAATTTCGGTGCGTTATAAATCTTTGTCAAGGGGTCTGTGTCACTGGGCAAAAGGGGGTTCCTGTGGATGACTGAATGTAGGCAGCTGTTGTAGCAGACTGGGCTGATTATGGCTGGCGATTAGGTCCTGGTGTGTGTCATAATAGGGCATTCATTTTTTAAAGTAGTAACAAAATAAAAGGAACATAAATTGGTATCAATGTAATATTGTAATACTATATATATAGTAGTATGGACCTGAAGGATATATACATATCACGTCAGAGGTATTACATGGTAAATGGGGTAAAAACAGTCTGGGGGGTCAGATCCACAGTTTGGGCGACATTATATCCACAGCTGGAGGGGGGAAGGGAGGCACATTATATTTGTTTTTGTTTTTTTTTAATACTTTATTAAGTATTGAATTGGTATCAGGTATCAAAACAAGTATTGCAAAGTCCTTTTTTTTCTGAGCTAGTTATTTTGATGTACACTTTGTGGTATCTCTAGCCATGAGGAATAATAAGGTTGCCCATTTGTTTAATTCTGTGTTAATCTTTGTAATTTCTGCAGGGAATGTGAGGCTTCCAGCTTACAAGACTTTGTCAATGTTCAATCCCTTTAAAACTGACCATTTTCACGTTGCCTGCACTGTCCATTGACTACATGGAGTGTCTCTGTGGCCCCAAGTGCCAAGAGAACTGGTTGAGGTTCCAGAGGCAGGATGTAAGTGGGGACCTTCAATTAGCTAGATGTTCTGAGTTGTATCTTCTCACTACATTAAGGTTGTTTTCTACTTGAGATGTTAGGAGCTCATATACAGATGTGTCCACCCTTACCTTTTCCCTAGATAAGTGATTGAATGCGGTTTCTCATGACAGCCATTTGCCACAATATCCCAAGTGTTATCAGAGGAGTCAAAGTGCTCCATCCAGATATTAATATTCTCTTATAGACTAAATGCGTCCATACAATTTATGCTAACGTTGGCAAATGTTCAGTCCTGGTGGTTTGGCCAACCAGGTGCTCCGAGGTGAGGATGGGGAATCTTTGGCCCTCTAGCTACTACAAAAATATAATTCCCATTATGCTCTGGCTTCCCAGGCATGATGGGAATTGTAATTTTGCAACAGCCGGAGAGTCACAGGTCCCCCATCCCCGCATATAACCATCTGTACATCTATATAACCTTTGGACACCAAGTAGAATTGCCCCTCCTCTCCCTTGCTCTAAATCTTTACCCTCTAAGTTGTTAAACATTCAGCCCTGGCATCCTCCTCTATCTCTGCTGCCACATACGAAACATCCAGTATCGGCTTGACACATTACTTAGAACAACAAGAAATTTAATTTGTCTTCATAATACATTGCTTCATCTTTATTTATGGCCCAGCTCGAGAGATTATAAATAACTTTGTCATTTATGGATATTTTTCAAAGACTTTTTGCATTAAATCTACTTCTTAGCTACAATAGTTTATGGGAAGAAACTTGTGAAGTTGAGAGTTAATGAATAATCTAAATCTAAATGGGACGCTCTGGTGGTTACCCGGAAATCTACCAAGTGTCCATTGGTATTGGGATTTATTGGACAATGGTTACGAACAGTAACATTATAACATGGGGATCAATGTATCAGTATGTCTGCTAATCTGGCACTAGGGGGAGGTGATAGGTATCAATCACCATGACGACCATCTTGGGTTTTTCTTGACGACATCATCAGATTTAGAATTGTCTTTATTGCTAACATGTTGAATACAAGTCAGTTTCATTAACCTAAATGCAACTACAGTAAGGTTGGCCCCATCCCCAACAAGTGGCATTACCACAGGCACCAAGACATGTTGTTCTGTCTGTGATTATAAGGAGGAGGCTGCTGCAAAGAGTTCTGTACAGATTTAAACCAAAGGGTGACACCAGCAGATAGAGGAGACCAAAGCTCAAAGCTCAGCCTCCCCCTTCCTAGGCCACAGAGGTCAGAGAGCATGCTCACAAATGTGACCCATAGAAGTAATAGGTACTGGCGATGTTCATTGTTTCTGTCCAAGATACTTGCCATAAAGCATATCATTTAATGCTGCACAAACAAGAGGTCTACATCATGTGCACTCTTTGGGGTCTTATTACTTGTACCATACAGTCAGGTAGAATGGTGTGATGCTACTTTAAAGGGGCGTCATTCCTCTTCCTCTTAAGACCGATAAATAAATGCTCTTTGCCTTCTATTCTCTGTCTTAGGCTACCACCAATGGCACCACTGGGATTGTTTTCTATGGACTTTTATCAACTTTTTGTACTTGGCTTTGATGGATGGGGCCACATATGTAGCTGGGCAGACTATACATAAAAGCAACATATGGTTCCCAGCCCCCAACCCATTCCAACATCCGAGACAAAATTCCCAAGCGCTTTCATCACGGCCTTCATAGATCAATTCTTTGTTGCTATAGAAAACCTTTTTTCCTCGCAGCATAACCTTGATTCACTTGGCAGTAAATGTGAGCGTCAATCTCAGATGACCATCTCATTTTGTAATTGGTATAAAATCTTGGGAAGCCCTTTGAGACCTCAAAAATGCTTCCTCATTATAAGCGGTATCTACACAGCACCGAGATTTCCTGTGATTCTCATCCAGGTTGACGATAAAGAAATCTATTTATTGAACTATAGCGTTTTTTTCAACCAAAAGCTTGAAAACTGGCAGCACTCCGATGCACAAAGGAGACGGGAGCTCTAATTTGGTGGCAGACAATGGCGGATATTTGACCCGGAGGGCTCTGATCTCAGCTTAAGTTTTTCTTTTCTCATGAAAAACAAAGTTCTGTGTTTTGATGGAAAATAAAGAACCAAACAATAAAATACAAAAGAAAACAAATGTAACGTTAAATAAAATACACCATGGAAACTGAGAAACAGGGTTGAAGGCAGGAAAACAAGATGTAAAACATGTCTATCTATCTATCTATCTCCTATATCTATCTATCTATTGCATATTTATCTAATATATAAATATATACAGTGGTACCTTGGTTTAAGAGTAACTTGGATTGAGAGCGTTTTGCAAAAAGAGCTCACAGTTTTTCGAAATTGTGACTTGGTGTAAGAGCATTGCTTTGGTGTAAGAGCTCCCTGTACTGGGTGGGAGGGGGAGTGCGGGAGGGGCTGCTGTGTTATCAGGGTTATGCAGTTACTATATCTTATACACCACATGCTGATTGCTATACTGTACAGTAACTTATATATCACATATCCAGCTGCTGTGTTATCAGGGTTATACAGTTACTATACATTATACACCACATGCTGCTATACTGTACAGTAACTTATATATCACATATCCAGCTGTTGCTGTGTTATCAGGGTTATACAGTTACTATACATTATACACCACATGCTGCTATACTGTACAGTAACTTATATATCACATATCCAGCTACTGCTGTGTTATCAGGGTTATACAGTTACTATACATTATATACCACATGCTGCTATACTGTACAGTAACTTATATATCACATATCCAGCTGCTGTGTTATCAGGGTTATACAGTTACTATACATTATACACCACATGCTGATTGCTATACTGTACAGTAACTTATATATCACATATCCAGCTGCTGTGTTATCAGGGTTATACAGTTACTATACATTATATACCACATGCTGCTATACTGTACAGTAACTTATATATCACATATCTAGCTGCTGCTGTGTTATCAGGGTTATACAGTTACTATACATTATACACCACATGCTGCTATACTGTACAGTAACTTATATATCACATATCCAGCTGCTGTGTTATCAGGGTTATACAGTTACTATACATTATACACCACATGCTGATTGCTATACTGTACAGTAACTTATATATCACATATCCAGCTGCTGTGTTATCAGGGTTATACAGTTACTATACATTATATACCACATGCTGCTATACTGTACAGTAACTTATATATCACATATCCAGCTGCTGTGTTATCAGGGTTATACAGTTACTATACATTATACTCCACATGCTGATTGCTATACTGTACAGTAACCTATAATATCACAGATTCTGCTGTTTCTAAATGTTTTGTTTGTTTTACATGCTATTCAGAATAAAAAAAATCATTATTTTTGGGGTGTGGAACCAATTTTCTGCATTCAATTATTTCTTATGGGAAAATTTGCTTTGGTGGTTTGGATTACAAGCATGGTCATGAAACAAATTATCCTCCCTTCCTCCTTCTCTTTCTCCCTGCATTTCTTTCCACTACATCATTATAGCACCTTTTCTTCCCTTCCCCTCAGCCTTGCATCCATCCCTTTTCCTTCCCTTCCTTTTCTTTCTCCTTCCTTATATTTCTTCTTTTCTCCCTTCCTCCCTCCCTTTCTTTTCACTATACACCATTTTATAGCACATATTCTTCCCTTCCCCTCAGCCTTGTCCCCATCCCTCTTCTCCTAGTATGTCTTCTCCCTCCTTTCCTCAATCCTTCCTCCTTGTCTTCCTTCCTCCTTCTCTTCCTCCCTCCCTCCCTTCCTCCTTGTCTTCCTTTCTCCCTCCCTTCCTCACTCCTTCCTCCTTGTCTTCCTTCCTTCTTCTCTTCCTCCCTCCCTCCCTCCCTTTCTTTCCACTATACACCATTATAGTACCTATTCTTCCCTTCCTTTAATCCTTGTATCCATATCTCTTCACCTGGTACATCTTCTCCCTCCCTTCCTCCTTGTCTTCCTCCCTCCTTTCTCCTTGTCTTCCTTTTTTCCTTCCTTCCTCCTTCTCTCCCTCCCTTTCTTTCCACTATATACCATTATAGCACCTATTCTTCCTTTCTCCTCAGCCTTGCCCCTATCCCTCTTCTCCTGATACGTCTTCTCCCTCCCTTCCTCACTCCTTCCTCCTTGTCTTCCTCCCTCCTTTCTCCTTGTCTTCCTCCCTCCCTCCCTTTCTTTCCACTATACACCATTATAGCACCTATTGTTCCCTTCCTCTCTGCCTTATATCCATATCTCTTCTCCTGGTACGTCTTCTCTCTCCCTTCCTCCTTGTCTTCCTCCCTCCTTCCTCCTTGTCTTTCTTCCTTTCTCCCTTCCTCCTTTTCTTCCTCCCTCCCTCCCTCCCTTTCTTTTCACTATACACCATTTTAACAGCTATTCTTCTCTTCCCCTCAGCCTTGCCCCATCCCTCTTCTCCTGGTACGTCTGCTCTCTCTCCCTTACTCTTTGTCTTCCTCCTTGTCTTTCTTCCTTTCTCCCTTCCTTCTTCTCTTCCTCCTCCTCTTCCTCCCTTTCTTTCCACTATACACCATTATAGCAGCTATTCTTCTCTTCTTCTGAGCCTTGCCCCCATCCCTCTTCTCCTGGTACATCTCCTCCCTTAGTCCTGATATCACATATGTAATTATTCTTAATGTATTGTGTATTAATAGTATTATTATCCTGTCCTCCTTCCTTACAATGAAGTCTGCTGACTTGTGGAGAGGAGCGTCCACATCTGACTGTTCTTCCAGCCTTTGAAGAGGAAACACACTTCACTTCAAAGAGAATGGTAAACTTATTACAAGCTTAGTTAATTAAATGTGGCGATGTAAGGGTCCGCTCTACATCTGCTCCCCAGATACTATTCCTACTTTCATAATATTACAGGGAAAACAATAGAGAGAATTAGATAGAATCCATGAGAGGCAGTGACCTCCATCCAAATGACAGCACTCGGCTCTCAGTAACTTCATCCCAAGTGGATGGGTCACTGCCCCCTGTGGAATTAGTACACTCCCAGTATCTGTAATACTGGGATCCATAAGGACCTCCTGGGAACACTCCTCTGAAATCCTCTGTGCTGATCGAGGACCTTGCTCTTTCCATTATGTAACTCCTAGGGCCCAATACACAGCCCAACTCTCTCTATAAATGACAGCTTATTGCATAGATTGTCTGGCATACAGATATACATGGCTGCAAGGAAGGATATGGGGCGCATGAGCGATCACTGGACCATTTGCGAGGCCATTTGTTGCCATCATTCATCTCTCACACAAGGGTTTTAAGGCTGCTCAAAATTATAATATTTCTGTATAGTAAGACCCATAGAGTACTGTACTGTATGTGGCTCCGCAAGATTAGCACAGTCTCCTGCTGATATACTCTGTGCTGCTGTGGTACATTGCTTTTTTCACTACAAAACTCTCTGTCTATGATCCCCTACAGGGTCGACACACTGTCTCTCTCTCTTAATATTCCTGCTTCTTTAGGTACCCTATGTATCATATATATCCCCTATTTACCATGTCATCCCTATGTTCAGTATCATGTATCCCCTATATATCCTGTACCTCACTACATATCATGTATCCCCTATGTATCCTGTACCTCCCTACATATCATGTATTCCCCTATGTATCATGTATCACCTCTATCTATCTAGTATCCCCCAAGTATCATGTATTCCCTATGTATTAGGCTGCACATTTCTACTTTACCTATAAAATCCTTCCTTCCTTTCCTTCCTTTCCTTCCTTTCCTTCCTCTCCTTCCCTTCTCCCTTCTCTCCTCCCTCCCTTTCTTTCCCTTCCCTCCATCTCTTCCTCCACCTCTCCTCCCTCCCTTCCTTTCTCTTCCCTCCATCTCTTCCTCCCCCTCTCCTCCCTTCCTTTCTCTTCCCTCCATCTCTTACTCCCCCCTTCCCCTCTCTTCCCTCCCTCCCGTCCTTCCTTTCTTCCTCCTTTCATTCCATTCTCTTCCCTCCCTCCCTTCCATTCTCTTCCCTCCCTTTCTTCCTCCCTCCCTTTCCTTTCCTCCATCCATCCTTACTCTCTCTCTTCCTCCCTCTTTACCTCTCTTTACCTCCTTCCTTCCCCCTTCCTCTCTTTTTCCTCCCTCCATCCTCCCCCCTTTCCTCCCTCCCTTCCTTCATCCTTATTTCCACCCTCCTCTATCTTCCCTCCCTTCCTTCTTTCCCTACATCCTTCCTCCCTCTCTTCATTCCTTCCCTCCTTCCAACCAACCCTCCTTCTCTCTTTCCCCTCCCTCCTTTCTTCCCTATGCCTCCATCCCTTCCTTCCTTCCTCCCCCTTCCTCTCTTCTCTCCCTTCCCTTTCCTTCCTTCCTTCCTTCCTTCCTTCCTCCCTTCCTCCCTCCCTTCCTTTCTTCCTTTCTTCCTTCCTTCCTTCCTCCCCCTTCCTCTCTTCCCTCCCTTCCCTTTCCTTCCTCCCTCCCTTCCTTCCTTCCTTCCTTCCTTCCTTCCTCCCCCTTCCTCTCTTCTCTCCCTTCCCTTTCCTTCCTTCCTTCCTTCCTTCCTTCCTTCCTCCCTCCCTTCCTTACTTCCTTCCTTCCTTCCTCCCTTCCTTCCTTCCTCCCCCTTCCTCCCTCCCTCCCTCCCTCCCTCCCTCCCTCCCTTCCTTCCTTCCTTCCCCTTCCTCTCTTCTCTCCCTTCCTTCCTTCCTTCCTTCCTTCCTTCCTCCCTTCCTTCCTTCCTTCCTTCCTTCCTTCCTCCCCCTTCCTCTCTTCCCTCCCTTCCCTTTCCTTCCTTCCTCCCTCCCTCCCTTCCTTCCTTCCTTCCTTCCTTCCTCTCTTCCCTCCCTTCCCTTTCCTTCCTTCCTTCCTTCCTTCCTCCCTCCCTTCCTTCTATTCTTTCCCACACTATCTACTTAATTATACCGCCCATCCCACAAGATCATCTCACTCTTCTCCTGAAATACTCTGTGTTGCTTTGGGATCATTATAGAAAAAACAAAGGGCGACAGCGCTCCATGGCGAGGATCAAAAGGGCAAGGTGAAAAAGGGATAGGGGTGCACGGCAACCCTCACCTGATGTGGTTGTGCAAAGGGAGGCACAACACTCTGCAGCGTATATATCAAGGACCGCAGCCACTCCCGATATCCAACAGGAAACAATGATGCAAACAACCTCCAACTCCAGACTACACGGATTATGGGGCGCAGGTCCAACTTGAGATCGAGGCACAGTGAGTAATAAAAATATATTTTATTGTGGAGACTCAACGCGTTTCGGAACCGCACCGATTCCTTTCTCAAGAGTCATCATTCCTGACTCTTGAGAAAGGAATCGGTGCGGTTCCGAAACGCGTTGAGTCTCCACAATAAAATATATTTTTATTACTCACTGTGCCTCGATCTCAAGTTGGACCTGCGCCCCATAATCCGTGTAGTCTGGAGTTGGAGGTTGTTTGCAGCTTTGGGATCATGTAACTCTCAGTATTAAATAGTGACATTTGATGATGCTTTACCTTTAATGTGGGTATTAAGAGAAGGCAAGGCAGGAGGAGGCCGGGCGTGCATGCATTACATGGCCACATATTCATACAGTTAATCTGTCCCTACACAGAACAAGGAGATATAACATTGTTATTTTGCCTGTAAAAGAGAGGATTATGCAGGAAGCTGGAGCAGAAATCCCTTCCTGCGAGGAGCCGGTGCGGCTCTAATTAATAGCTCAGCTCACCTCATCCTCCCGCCTCCCCCGCCCATGGCAGACGCTGCTTTTAATTGTGTGTGTGTGTTTTAAGCTGGGACTCTGGAGAGAACAGCAAATTTGCTTAGTTTGGGGAAAACAAGGAGATAAATATGTTTCTGGCGTGGAATTTCAATCAGATGACAGATGAACGGCCAGGAAAATCCAGAGGCAAAAAATATTACTCAACCTGTAGACATCTAGTTACAGGAAACGCCTGAAAAGAAGGGACCGGCTAAACAGTCACGTTCCTGGTCCTGACAGGATGAAATACAGCCGGCGACAAGGCTCAGATTTATGTCACCAAACTCCAAATCTAGCCTGGATAATAGAAGAACATTGCTGTTACTCAGCTGCAGCTACAATACTTACTGTTACTCCACTACCTCTACCGCTTCTAGGCTTCTCTATGATATGGGGCATACAGATGTGTCCATAATCACCTTTCATGTGATTTGGCTAAGGATTCCAGTTTCTCATGCTAGAAATTCAACACGATATGACAACATACCAGCAAAACTCTCAACAAGCAATCGAAACCACTAGGTGGCATCACATAGAGACTTCAGCATAAACACCTCCTGACAGTTTATTCTGATATTATAGTTTTTTTTCCCTAAGCTAGTAATCTTGTGACACATACATATGGAGCCGAGCCATGTTTATATTCAGTGTGCTAAGCTGACAAAAGGAATAAAGAAAAGCTCAAATATAGAGAAATAATGTTAAACCTAGTTTTGTGTAACAAACCAGGGGTCAAAATGAGGCCGGCGTCATCTGTATTTTGGGTTATAATGACAGAAAACATCTAGAAAAAAATTAATCCTAAATGGACAATCACAATAAATATTGCATTGGGACACAAATGTCATGTATCTTTATGCTGTCTTACAGATGTGTCCATCCTTACCTTTCTTTGAACCTAAACTAATGTTACAAATTTAATAGCTTGTTTAAAAGAAACTAACAAAACCCCCGGCTATACTAATCTTCTTGGTCACTGTGATGCTCTGCACATCTCTGTTCATTAGTATAATGAGCACCAAGAACAGAGGCAGGGTTTTCTCGGCAACGCAATCAGCATCAAGAGGGTCACCAGGACTAAGAGGGTAAGAATGAAATGATTATTATGGGGTAGGGTGGGTTTTGCTGGTCCCTTAAGTAGAAATGCTTGAATGCAGAGACTCCAGTCAAAAGACAGTCCCTATCCCTGTACACTGGGTGACAAAATCATGCTGCTCAGTTGAAAGTCACTTGGTTGGGTGCTGGCCAGACTTAAAGCCAAAGACTTCTATGCTACAGGTAGCGGCTCTTCTAACTGAGCTACTGAGTATGCTGGATGGCATATGCCTCATGCTCACGACATAGCTGGCATGACACCCTAGCCTAGGGAATAACAGTGCACAGTGATGCGTTATGCCTTGCTATTTACTGCATGGCCACATAATATGGTGATATTATGCATTGCTAAATAAAGGGGCTTTCTTACAAACTCATGTTCAATCTCCAGGATGTGGGATAACTGATTGCACCCCTGTGGTCTCTAGAATGGGGACTTGCCTGTCCTCGGTTGACTGCACGCATGACCACTACTCCATTCATTCTCTGTGGAAGTTGCCAGAGATAGTAGAGTGCTAAGCTATTTCCAGTGGCTCCAATGGAAACTAAATGGAGTGGTGGTGGTGGTGGTGGTGGTGCATATGCATCATTAGTGACCTCCTGTCTTAAGATCACAGGAGGTCTCTGTGGTCAGACCCACCTCAACCAGTTAGTTATCCCCTATACTGGGCCACAGAGAATAACTTAATTTTGGTGGCACAACCCTTTTAACTTCTTAGGCTCCATGAGATAGGAGTTCTGCACATGGTCCAGGGAGTGGAGAGCCCCGTCTGACAGTCAAATTTCTGCAAAACCTCCTTAAACGAATCTCGAGAGGATTTCTCATCCTTAGTAAATATGTTCTCTGCATTGTTCAGAAGAATATACCACACGCCTGCTAATATATTACTATGCACTCTAATGTGTGAGGGTAAAGTTGGGAAATTTCAGTATAACTTTTGCTGATGTTAATCTTAGTATGGGAAATGTGAAGCTCGGAGCTAATTATGCAGGAAACAAGGTCACGTCCCCATGATAGAGCCCATTAATTGGGGCCGAAGTCGAGACTTTAGACACCGTGGTCAGCCTGACCTATGCGGCGATTAGCCGAGATGCTGACTGCTACTCTTCTGAGACCAAGTAAATTCTGAAAGAGGAAACAAAAGGGAGAGATGAATCCGAGGCTAATGGGAAGAGATCAGACGAAAAAAACAAGCTCAAAAACGGAACGCAACAATCAGTCGAGCACTCGAGAAAGTTCAGTCGAGAAGCTTTTTACTTTCTCAGGAGAATGTCATTCCCTTCCCCATAGTTGAACAGTGAAAGAGAGACGATGAGGATAATGAGGATGGCTGCCTCGCCTAAGATGTCAAAAAAAGAGTATAGAGAACATGGCTCGGATGTGCCGCCGTAGAGCAGCTGCATAAAGAGTTCACACAAGTCCAGTTCTCACTTTTGGTGAACAAAACTGGGTTCTCTCGAAACATTCTGAGCCAAAAGGATAGTACCAGAAGGCGCTGACAAATAGCAGGCGGTAGGGTGATGTGGATTGTGCTGTTATATTAGGCTCCTTATGGCAAGTTGATATATTCCCGAAGTCCTAGCCTAAAATGATTATAAATAAAAGAAAAAAATAATGAACAAAAATATCATTGACTCATTTCAGAATTTAGTATTGTAGCTGAAGTGCACAATGGCTTTTATAATGGTGGACTTTAACCAATTCCTGATCCCCATATACTTGAGACTAGAGATGAGCGAGCCGGATCGAGGTTTAGGGCTCGTACGAACCCAAACCATCATCATTTGAATCCTGCTGTCTTCCCGTTTCCGTGGGGAAGGTGGAGACAGCCTCAGTACTGCCTGGAAAACAGGGATACAGCCTAGGACCTATGCCTATGAGAGTTGGGTCCTCTCCACCTTCCCTACGGAACGGGAAGACAGTGGGATTCAAGTGCCAATGGTTCAGGTTTGCATGAACTCGAACCTTCGCTTGGCTCATTCATCTCTACTTGACACCAAATTTAGCTGAACCCACTGGCCTTGGCAGGAACAGTTACTGTAACTGAAAAGTGCATGGGAGGCATCCCGACTCTTCTCTGACAGATGATGTTGGGATGAAAAGGATTAGGCATGTCTGATTTCATCCGACCGGCACTATTTGGCAGCACCTCACCACTTTTGCCGTGTCAGGCATTCATGTTACATTAGGAGAGATAGTTGACAGCTGAAAGGTATGAAAAGGGTATGGCAACCTCAAAGGGCATCACCCCCTCCCTTTTTTTTAGATTTGTCCAAGCTTTATCCCTGTCCCACATTGATGGATGCTCCATAGATGAGTCCTTTCTTCGTTCAGCAGAAAACAGTGGAGGCACTCACAGATTATAGCAAACTTAAAATTTCTTTTTAGTCCTTCATCAGGCAACACGCATGGCTAGCGGATAAGCAATCGGCAACAGCTGTTTCGCATGTCACAGCGTGCTTCGTGCGGGCTGTGACAAAGCACACTGTAACGTGTGAAACAGCTGTTTCCTATTGCTTATTCGCTACCCATGCGTGTTGCCTGATGAAGGAATAAAAAGAAATTTATAGTTTGCTACATTTGGAGAGTGCCTCCACTGTTTTCTGCTGAACGAATTTGCTGACGACACTGTCTTTATTTGTGGGAGAGCACTTCCGGTGGCAAGAGGTCAAAGAGACGGTGCGGCATACACTTTTGTATGGTCCAGTTCAGACCAAGGGGAGTGCCGAGGTGAATCTCTATGTGGTGAATCTCTTTTTTACCTTTCCACTTGACATAACAAATCCTAAAATGAGTGATGTAAAATGGGTAGCTTTAAAAACCAAAAACATGATTTTGCAATGCTCTGTTGAGTGATGTCTATGTTATCTATGGTCCCCCAGTGGTTACAATGTGAATTGCAGCCCATAAAGGTGTCATATAAGGGTATGTGCACACTGAGGAATTCTCAAGGAATTGTAAAGGAAAGTTTTCAGGCAGAATTCAAGCAGAATTTAAGCCCCCCATTGACTTCTATAGGATACCTCTAGCAGATCTACAGCAGAAAATTCTGCTCGGAAATTCTGCAG
Source organism: Dendropsophus ebraccatus (assembly GCF_027789765.1). Taxonomy (NCBI): domain Eukaryota; kingdom Metazoa; phylum Chordata; class Amphibia; order Anura; family Hylidae; genus Dendropsophus; species Dendropsophus ebraccatus. The sequence goes on from NC_091464.1 coordinate 92,314,100, forward strand.
TGTGAACAACAGAGCAGAAAACCCATTGAACACAATGGGACTTTGCTCTGTACATATTTTACGGGAGGAATTTCAAGCTGAATTTCAAGCTGAATTCCTCGCCTTTTCCTCAGTGTGCATGAGCCCTAACACTCTAGATGACCTCTTCCTTCATTGTAGCCTTATCAATTCCCCAATCCTTGGATCTAATCATAGCCCTTTTGCTGAGGAAATGTACTGGGTCCAACCATCAATCAGCATCTGATCTGTATCTACATTTTAAGGTTTATTGCCGCTTTATCATTCTATAAAGCAGAGTATGTAGGCTGCAGAAAGTTTGCTGACTTCTCTGCCGGAGCTCCCCCATTTGTAAAGGAAGTAAATACTATTACTTGATGGAATGTTGACTTGTCTGTTCAGAGACCAATTACAGACTGGCTTTACATTTCCACATGGGAAACTAAAAGGATGAAGGTGAGTTAAGCCTTTAATTAGAGCTTAGTCTGGTTTGGGAAGCTGCCAGGAATCATCTGTATGCGGAGATTTGCAGAGTCAGAACACAGACAGATATTAACATAGTGACAGTCGAAGCACATAATAATTCTAAGGCAGGTAGAGTGTAAAACAGCCCGGGAGATGGAGAGAGTCCTTCTAGGGGTGCCGCGTGGAACGCCAAAGAGTCTTATGGAAATAGACGCATCCATATTCAATAGAGAAGATACTAAAAGGGAACCAAGCCAATCCTGTACTATCAAGATCATCAGAAATTTGGGGAAATAATTCACAGATTTTTGGAAAAACGCCATAAAGTTGACAGGTGTTTAGTAAATTGACTGGGCGCGTCTCGGATGACTTGACCTTTCGTTTTCCATTTCCAATGTACAGATGAGGCAGACATGAACGTGGCAGATGTGGCAGAGGAAAGTTAGACTTTTGGCCCAACTAAACAGAATATAAATAGGTGGGTGGATTGTGGGTAAAACTATTGCGTTACGTGAAGGTGGGCTACTATCATTTGTACTGAAAACACAGTATGGACAGCAGTGTGTTATGCCGAGTGCATTGCCCGAGGTGGTGGTGCATAGTAGAGGGATTCTCCTTACATCCTGGTATCACGCACTACCCCTCAGGCCTTGTATTACACATTACACAGAATGCCCAAAGTGTTCCTATCATTGGTGGTCACTGACTACAACTCATGTAATAATCCAAAACAAACCCAGAAACAGCATGATCTCCAATATGATACAAGAGGCTGATGTTATTTCAGAGAAGATAGGGAGGCAGAGCTCTCACATTGTGCATGGTGATAGGACAATGCAACATCTGTGCTTTGCTATATAGGACTACATGAATCTACTACAATCAATGTCAAGCAGCAGCTGCAAAAGCAAATACAATTTTAGTGTGTATAAAGAGAGAAATAGCCCAGTAAGAGTAAAGCATCAGCATGCATGCTCGACTGCCACTATATTCACATGGGACGGTGGGCAATGGACTCTTGTTGCTGATTACACATACAGTAAAGTACCAGATAGGAGGTGGTGGGAGAAGGGGTTACTGATGTACTATACTAAACAGGCTGAGCTGATGATTTACACAGTAGAGTACTATAAACGGTATGTGGAGGGAGAAGGAATTACTAATCCACTGGGTTTCCGGGTGCTATATGAGCAGAAGGAAACAAACCATAACAGCAGAATCACAGAAAGGAAGAGGTCACATCAAGCACTGAGCCGCTACTATTGTTGGTGCTATTGAGAAGCTAAAAAAAAGCAGGGTATAATTTCACTGCAGCATTGTTGACATACAGCAGTAGTGGTATTTACATATACGGCAGCTGTCTTGTGCTTTATGGATGGAGAAAGATAAGGGAAGCCTTGATTTACCTTAGAGGAACAGTGTGGACCCTCTTTAGCAGGCAGATTGGCTCAGCTAACAAATACACAGCCAGCCCACACATTTTCAGGCTCTCTCTCCTACACACACCATAAGCTAAGCCCTGCCCCACTTTCTGTAATTTTTCCAGATTTAGATGTTACTAGAGACAGATTTCCCCTGACAACACACAGTGGACAGCAGATAGCAACACTTAGTGGCCAAGACTGTCTTTAAGACATATATCGAGCAAAGAGAAAAGGTAACTTAAGAAGTTAAGGACACATCAGCACAATGGAGCTGGCACAGAATGAACTCAATGTGAACGCAGTCTTAGTTTCTGACAGGTCATTGTGGTATCACAAAGCATTATCTGCAGCCTCACATAGTATAGTGTATAAAGTCATAGTTTAACTAGAAAACCAACTTTCCTACATCTATATATCTTCTACTTACTGGAAACGTACACTTTGCTCTACAAAACATTTACAGTCTTCTTTCATCCAAGCGAAGAGGAAAGTAAACTTGTTCGGCAGCAGCGGGTCAGGCTGGTCCACCTTGATAAGTCCCAGCTAAGCAGAAGAGTTGAGTTTGTTGCAATCATTTGCATTTTAAATGTCTCGGAATCACAGGACCTTCAAACACAAGACCGGGATCAACTACTTTTATGCTTTTGCTTAAACATTTAGGCTTGGCGCCGTGACCGCTTAATAAGTAGCAGCTCTGGCGTTCCACTCGGAGCCGTAACATCTCACTCCTATCATAATAATCTCTATTTACAATCCCATTTCACTCCTGACAGAATCCTGTTAACACTTTAACCTCTCCGAGCGACAAATGATGCATCGCTCCCAGAATATTACTGCATCGAATGATAGAGAAGGGGAAAAAAAGCTACAAAAACATTGTTGAAAGCAATAGAGAAGCCCTGGACCATTAAAAAGGCATTGCATGATTTAATGGGCTTTACACAGTCAATCAGTGGGGTAGTGTAGTGTTACGTTGACAATATCCTGCGCTAAAGCTGAAAACGATAGGAAAAAAAAAAAAACTCCACCTTCAGACAACTTTGATGTAATCTGTGCATTGTGGCTGTTATCGCGCGGGACAGTGACCATGAACCAGTGTGTCTGGATGATGCACATTAAACTTGAATAAAGTTAACATCCGCCTCCTGTCAAAGAACGAAAATTCCAAATTTGGTAAAGATTGGACCAATCCATTTTACCAACCCTTCCCCCTTCCTTTTCTTCATTGACTTAAGCCCCCTCCCCCTTTGAAATTGTGTTTGATCAAGTCCTATACATATACATATGTGTCCATCCTTACCCTGACATTAGTTAAAGACTAAAATTTCTACTAATTTAAATGTAATATATAAATTTATTTTTATGGACGCAGTAATCTCAAACCATACTTTGAGTTTAGACAAGAGGGGACACATCTGTGTCTTTCCCAATCCCTTCCTAATCCATGTGTTCTAAATGGGTAGAGGGGAGAAAGCCGCTGCCAGACGGTGACTTATCTAGTTGAGAAAAAAAAAAAAAAAAGAATCAGCAAGTGAAACCCAACACACCCTATCCTTCCACCCTGTAACATCTGCCATCGGTAGAGAGTTAGGAGTCTGCCATACACAGTATATAGGCTTCTGATTCCACTATCCAAAGGGTATGGCCAGCTTTAGAAGATAATGTCAGTATTGGTTGACTGAGCTAATTGTTACATGTGAGTAAAAGGGAGTAAGTAACTGCCAGATACCTTTAAAGGGGAACTCTAATTAAAAAATAAAATAAAAATAATAATCTTTCAAATCAACTGGTGTCACAAAGTTATACAGATTTGTAAATTACTATTATTTAAAAATCTCCAGTCTTTCCATACTTATCAGCTGCTGGATGTCCTGCAGGAAGTGGTGTCCATGTCAGGAACTGTCCAGAGCAGGAGATGTTTTCTATGGGGATTTGCTGCTGCTCTGGACAGTTCCTGACATGAACAGAGGTGGAAGCAGAGAGAACTGTGTCAGACTGGAGAGAATACCTCACTTCCTGCAGGACACACAGCAGCTGGTAAGTACTGGAAGGCTGGAGATTTTTTTGATAGAAGTAAAACACAAATCTCTGGAACTCCTCAAGGGCATAGGACCCCATCATACTGGAGTTTGAGGCAAGGGGAAGGTCACTTGTGCGACCACCACCAGTCATATGGACAGGACGTTTTTCTTCTCTATCATTCAGTGCCCAGCTGAGAGCTCAGGTCACATCTTATCTCCTGCACAACCTTCAGGTAACATGGCCGCCCTGCTTGTCTCTACCGTGATAACAGTTCTGTTCCTAGATTGTTGCCCTGGAATCAGACGCCTTTCATCTGGATTATGCCGCTCCCGGCTAATAGTTACGTTTCATTCCAAGAAATACATTTCTGCCAGCGCATTTTATCTTCACAGTATAGCTCACTTAAAGGAATTGCTGGGAACATTTGACTGCAGCATTAAGTGGTGTAATCTTTGGTGCCAGGCGGCACAGGGCGGCAGGTATCGGGAGACATTGTCACCTGTTTACACTAATTGGACGTCTCAAAGGCCTTGTATCTCTACTTGTAATTAAAGTCCCCGCTTTGTACCCTCTGTATTATGGGGGAATAAGGAATCCAATATACAGATCACTGACTGGAGCCCAGGCAAAGGGTTAAAGGGGTAGTTCACAGGAAAAAAAAATCTTTAAAATCAACTGGTGCCAGAATGTGTCAGAGATTTGTAATTTACTTTTATCTTTAAAAAGTCTTTCAGTACTTATCAGCTGCTGTATGTCCTGCAGGAAGTGGTGTATTCTCTCCAGTGTGACACAGTGTTCTCTGCTGCCACCTCTGTCCATGCCAGGAACTGTCCAGAGCAGGAGAGCTTTTCTATTGGGATTTGCTGCTGCTCTGGACAGTTCCTGACATGGACAGAGGTGGCAGCAGAGAGCACTGTGTCAGACTGGATATACACCACTTCCTGCAGGACATACAGCAGCTGATAAGTACTGGATGACTGGTTTTTTTTTTATAGAAGTAAATTACAAATCTCTGGCATTTTCTGGCACCAGTTGATTTGAACAATGTTCAAGTTTTTTTGGGTGATCTATCCCTTTAAAAGGGAATCCAATATCAGAAAAGTGTATTCAAATAAGCCATATAACTTGCTAATATACTAAACGAAGCCTGAACCTTCTCGGATTACGGATATAACATGGCTGCTCAACATGCACAATCCTGTGACCTTGTTCTTGTAATGAACAATCCCATGTGACTTGTTAAGTAGCCTCCTTATCATCACAGCCCCCATCCCCCGCGCGGCTCTAATCCACCCCAGCTATTCTTCATACTGTCAGTCTGCAAGATCAATATTAGCAGGGAGAGGATGGCCCGCTTTTGCGCGGCTCTGGATCTTTTTTTCGTGCCCTTTGCTCGCGCGGTAATGAGGATGCGGTCATTAGTCAGACAGATAAACAGAATTAGTGGATCCTGAGGAAACATTCATTAGTCTCCAGGAAGTAAGTGAAATTGTTTATTTATGGATAATGGAAATTCTCCGCGGAAAAACAACTCACCTCGAAGTGTTTCATGTTGTTACGACGGGAGAAGATGCGGACATGAATTGGAATTTAAATAACCGGATTTATTGCAAGGTGAAGAGTTTGTTCAGAAAAAAACCATGACTAATATATGAAACAGCGCCCCCATGTACGTGAGTGGTACTGCAGCTCAGCCCCATTGACTCCAGTGCAGATGAGCTGTAATACCACTCACCACCTATGGACAGGGGTGGCGCTGTTGCTGGAAGATAACAACCATAGTTTCCATATCCCTTACAGAAGGATTATTTTTTTACCTTTCCTCGATGTTTGTATTCGCTGTGTTGTCTGTTTAGGGTAAATCTATAGCTTTGCTGCTTTGGGGGTCACAAATTGAGTAATTTTGTGTCTTTTTACATAGATCTGGTTTATAAAATTGCCTATTTTCCTTCCCCATGCCTGCTGAGCAGGGGCGGGCTCTAAAGAGTCAGGGTTGTGCTCAGCCATCTGGACTAATCAAATCTTTCCCAGCTTTGCCCCGCCTCCCCTTGCTGCAATCAGAGAGAGAGAGAGAAGCTGCAGCTGCATCCCCCTCCTCCCTCACACACACTGGGATTAACAAGGTTTCATTTAAAGATCTATAGGAGGGAATGGGCTACGGACTCTCCATAGCCGGAATGGGAAGCTCCTATAGGAAAAATATGTGGATGCCACAATGTTTTTAGTGGAGGCGGGGAAAAGCTGGGTAAGATTTGATTGGTCCACATGGCTGAGCACAACCCTGACACTTTTAAGCCCGCCCCCACTCAACAGGCACGGGGAGAGAAAATGGGCATTTTTATAAGCCAGATATATGGTACCCAGCTTAGAGGGGTATTCTGGTAACTAAAAACATATTCCCTATCCCTACGTTTCTGATTGTGGGTGGGTGGGGGGTGAGGGGTTCCGACCTCTTAGACCTTCTGCAATCTTGATATCCAGGACTCAATTCCTCCAGCTGAATGGCGGCAGGTTGGCATTGATAGTATTCTTTGTGTATAGAGCTATAGTCCCAGAGGCCAGACTACCTGTAATCAGACACATCCCCTAACCTCTGGAGAGTTTAGTCACTGGAATACCCCTTTAAATCTGCAAAGGCAACTTAATGTGGACAACCCATTTAAAGGTTTAGGTACAATAAGAACAGACCTGTCTGCTAACGGGTGGACGGTTTCAGAAACACTATATCTAGGAAAGACACATAAAGTGAACAGGTCCTAGCCTAGCCCTTCCCATTATCCATACAGATGTGTCCACCCATCTCTTTTTTCAAATTTCATTAAAAGTTTCTTACAATAGAAATTCAATACATTATGGCTGCACTTCCCATTACTACCACTGGGCGGATGCATAGAGCATAAACACCTCCCCACAGAGCATCATAAAACTGATTTCTTGGGATATGTTGAGGTTGCAGGTAACACATGAAAGGATGTCTGGTAAGATCAGCACCGGGCACGTGCTATCCCATGGGCAGGAGAGCCGGAGAGAGTTAAGATTCCGCAATCGCATTGATAATGACCTAACCTTTAGAAGACCCTTTAAAAATACCTCATCAAACACTGGCAGCCACCAAAAGAAGAATACACTTCAAAGATTTCCACTTTTTTTTTTTTGCACCGAGTTTGGATTTGTGATATGAATTCTGTTTGATATAGGAAGAAAGCGCTGCGCTCATCTCATGGGGGAAAGGTCGCCCTAGATTCCCTGGGAGCCACTGATGTGCCAACCTCCTCCCAGCTCTCCTTCCATTGTCTGTCCGATACAATTAGTTACCGCGTGGCACCGCACACTTGTCATTTCCGTCAGACTCAGTCTGGGTAAAGCTTTTGTTCTGCTTCCATCTACGGGGCGAGAAGAACGTCCAGCAATTAGGACAATAGATTCTGCGGTTATTAAAGGGGAACTCAGGTTACAAAGAAAAGTATCATATGTTAATGGAAAACGGTGAGTGTATCGGTTGTCGGGTTGTCGAAACTTCCACGTGTTCAAGATATGGGGGTTTGAATGATAGTTCTTTATTTGTTGTGCACTTAAAGGGATTTTCTGAGACTTCTTCATTCTTGATGTATCCACAGGAATATCATTTGATCAGTGGTGATCTGACAATCAGCATCTTACTTGTCCTCTACATACAGGGAGAGACCTTGAGAGCTCCATACGTCGTGTAGTGGCCATGGTGGGTACTGCAGCTCAACTCCCTTTAAAGCATGGGTCTCAAACTCAATTTACCCGGGGGCCGATGGAGGTAGAGTCTGGGTGAGGCTGGGCCGCATCAGGTTTTCCACAAGAAGGGGACTGGGGTGACACAGGGGACTGGGGGGAGCTGGGGAGTGACATGGGACTGGGGGGAGGAGAGGGTGACACAGGGGACTGGGGGGAGCAGGGGGTGACACAGGGGACTGGGGGGAGCAGGGGGGTGACAAAGGGGACTGTAGGCCCCTGCACCGCTCACCTACCCCGCATCGCACCTGCACACCTCCCCTCCCACCACCACCGCCGCCCACCTCTCCGTCGTCTTCGGGAGTCCGGCCGAACAGCTGCAGCCGTCCCTGACGCCGGCCCCCCTCTGCCGCATCATCAGCTGCTCAGCCACGATTGGCTGAGCATAAAGTTAAGCTCAGCCAATGGCAGCTGAGCAGCTGATGAGGGCCGCACTTACAGGAAAGCTACCATTAAGGTAGGGGCCGCAAACTAGTGTCCCGAGGGCCGCAGTTGACCCGCGGGCCGCGAGTTTGAGACCCCTGCTTTAAAGTGAATGAGCGCTACATAAGCTGCAGTAACCAAGCATGCCCACTACACAGTGTATGGCGCTGTCTGCTTCTTTCCTTCATTCTAGTCTCTATGCTGGAGCTTCAGCTCTGGATAACAGCTGGTGAGCAAGGGTGATGGGTGCTGGACCTCTACCAACCTGACATTGGTGGTCTATCCTGAGGATAAGCCATTTATAAATAGTCCTGGACAAGTCCTTTAAAAACAAAAACGTCATTCACATATTATGATCACATAGCGCCAGGTGGATAATGGCTTTCACCTCCTATTTATTACCCTGCTGGCTCCAGGACTTCACGCAGGATGTGAGAACTATGCAATGTGGGAAAATGGGAAAGACTGGAGCAGCGTGATGGCTATGGCAGTGGCACAAAAGTGTGCATGGTAGGAAAAAGGTTAGTGCAGGAAAATTCCAGGCAAAGCAGGTGTTAAGGACGAGAAAAAAACAGCTGTTCACCCCCCCTAGAAATAGTGCCACATCAGTTTGGTGGTTGTGTGTGGTACTGCAGCTCACGGAATGGGTTGGATCTGCAATATCAGACACATCCTGTGCAAAGAAGGGGCTACTACTTTTTCTAACATCTGGACAGCATCTACATTTAAAGTGTAGCTGTCATTTAAGTTTTTATAGCAGAAATCAATAGTACAAGCGATTTTAAGAAATTCTGCTCTTATTATCTGTGCATTATCAGGCAAAGTTGTCTTCATTACAGAGGAGCAGAGTGAAGACGGGTTTGCTGAGTCCATTATATCCTATTGAGGGGGAGGGGCTGAGGGGGATGAGTGAGCAGGAAGAGGAGACAAGCAGCTGTACAGTTTGGAGACTGTCTGGGCACGTAAAATGCTGGATTCACAGGTCAGAAATGTCAGCTCTTATCTGGGAGCTTCATGAGATAAAATGGCATGATATTGTGCTGTGTAGGGCTGCCTGCTTCTCCTAAAGTGGGTGGGGGAAGGTAGGAAAACAGCTTTTTTAGTACAGGAGGAAACTTTTTTGCGTAATCAAAACCTATTATAAAGTTTCTTATATTTGCTTCTACTATTGATATGAATTAAAAAGTGATATTTAAATGACAGTTACACTTTAAAAAAGCTATTTTTTTTTTAACAAAAGGGGGTTCAATTTAGCTGAAGAGGTTAAATAATTTACTCCAGAGGCTTCTGGAAAGTGATCTGTACAGAATTACAGTAACAGGCGACACCAGTAAATAGGAAAGACAATAGATCAAGCTCACAGCTCAGCCTTCCTCTCCCTATGAAATAGTTTTTTTTACTAAGTTTGTCTAGTAATGTTTCTTATTGATATCAATGGGACAATGTCCATGAGGCTTGCGGTAAAGCATGTCTCTAAAAGCAATTATAATGTAAATAATAATAATAATAATAATAATTATAATAATCTAATATTATATATATATATATATATATATATATACTGTATTTTTATTGCACTAAAAAGTTTCAGTATCTGGCTATAATTAGTAAAAAGATAAACAATCTCGGCAATGTGAGAATACTATAGGAATTTTCGGTCCAAATACATCATCTTCTTACGTTTAAAGGAAAATTTTGGTATGTTTGTATGTAAAAAAGTTAAGAAACAGTTCACTGTGGCGTCCTTACTTTTGCAGAGGACGGTATTAGCAGCAATATAGAGGATAATATAATAAAGCATGGAGCATGGATCGCGGTAATTCGCTTACATATATCCAGGAGTCTATGCAGAACGCCTAAAAAGAAGATATATGCTGCCGCGTAATTGCTGTGGCTGCTAAATAATTGGCAACCTGGGCGAAGCTTTGCAGTAATGTGATTTCAGCTCCGGCATGTGACAGCGCTCTCATCCCCGGCCGTAATGTTCCTTTAAAAACACACTAATCAGCGCGGGAGAGGCGAGCCCAGACGGGCCACCACCTTCAATATTTAATGGCTGCGTTTTAAGCCTCCATTACCTTCCATAGTAAATAATTTCTGCCGCGACGTCTCCCGGAACCATCCGCAGAGTCTCATTTTTAATATTTTTTTTCTTTTGAGAACAGCAGGAAAAGGGAAAAAGTGTTTGTGTTCTGACCTCTCCGGAGTTTTTTCGACACTTGTTGCCTGGTTACTTCTATAGAATAGATTCAGGGCACAAGCGTGTAGCTATTCTATTCAATTTCATCCAGAAGGGATATTTTAGCATTGTCTCCCTATACATTTACAGGACTTAAAGGGATAGTTCACAAAAAAAAAACAAAAAAAACAAATCTTTCAAACTAGTGCCAGAGATTTGTAATTTAATTCAATTAAGAAATCTTGTCTTCCAGTACTTATCAGCTGCTGTATGTTCTGCAGGAAGTGATGTATTCTCTGACACAGTGCTCTCTGCTGCCACCTCTGTCCATGTCAGGAACTGTCCATAGCAGGAGATGTTTTCTATGAGGATTTGCTGCTGCTCTGGACAGTTCCTGACATGGACAGAGGTGGAAGCAGAGAGCACTGTGTCAGACTGAAGAGAATACACCACTTCCTGCAGGACATACAGCAGCTGATAAGTACTGGAAGACTGGAGATTTTTAAATAGAAGTAAATTTTAAATCTTTATAACTTTCTGTTGCAAGTTGATTTGAGAGAAATTTTTTTTTGCCGGAGTACCTCTTTAATTTTTATTTTAATAGAGTTTGAATATTAATATGGAACTTGTAGGATGTATTGGGTGATGGTCTCTCTCACCTACGTTTCCTTTATCCCTTTGGGGTGGAGGGGATGGGCACTTGGTGCTGGCTTATGTCATCATACCGGCTACTGTAGTGAGGTGGCGCCACATCCTGGTGGTACAGAGGGCTGCGATGATTTGCCCCTCATCTGCTTTAACAGGACAGTTCTTAGTATAAGGAAGAGTTAATAATGATAGATCCCTCTGCTCTAATTTATATTACATGAAATACAACCATCCCTTATACATAGCCCGGGGTCGTCCATGGTTTATCTGTCACTGTATCATATTCCAAAGCCCTGTCCTATTATAAAGCAATGAATGAGTCTACAACAGCCCATAAATGAAGTCATCAAGTCTTTGTTACAAGAATCCATCAAAAAAATTCAGCCCTCAAATTAGTCATTTCACAATGAAAGACGCTGGTACAAAGTGTCGGGAAAAAGAGGCTAATGGGAGAGCTCATGAATATCCAGATCATTGTGGGGAAGAAATATTCAGCCAAAGTGTCGTGGATCTCAACCACAGCAAATAAAGAGTATGATTTATTTATTTTTTAACTATCATTCCAGAATCAGAGATTATTGGTCACTTAGTATATAGAGAAAATAATGACTGCATCAGTGTGTATCCATATACATCACATAGCAAAGGTGGAAGATTTACCCCTGTAAGCTATACAAAATGTATCTACTATAATACTGCTCCAATATACAAGAATATAACTACTATAATACTGCTCCTATATACAGGGATATAACTACTATAATACTGCTACTATATACAGGAATATAACTAATATAATACTGCCCCTTTATACAGGAATATAATTACTATAATACTGCCCCTATATACAGGAATATAACTACTATAATACTGCTCCTATATACAGGGATATAACTACTATAATACTGCTCCTATATACAAGAATATAACTACTATAATACTGCTCCCTATATACAGGAATATAACTACTATAATACTGCTCGTATATACAGGAATATAACTACTATAATACTGCTCCTATATACAAGAATATAACTACTATAATACTGCTCCTATATACAATAATATACTACTATAATACTGCTACTATATACAGGAATATAACTACTATAATACTGCTCCTAAATACAGGAATATAACTACTATAATACATCCCCTATATACAGGAATATAACTACTATAATACTGCTCCTATATACAGGAATATAACTACTATAATACTGCTCCCTATATATACAGGGATATAACTACTATAATACTGCTCCTATATACAAGAATATAACTACAATAATACTGCTCCTATATACAAGAATATAACTACTATAACACTGCCCCCTATATACAGGGATATAACTACTATAATACTGCCCCCTATATACAGGAATATAACTACTATAATACTGCTCCTATATACAGGGATATATCTACTATAATACTGTCCCTATATACAGGAATATAACAATATAATACTGCTCCTATATACAGGAATATAAGTACTATAATACTGCCCCCTATATACAGGAATATAACTACTATAATACTGCTCCTATATACAGGGATATAACTGCTATAATACTGCTCCCTATATACAGGGATATAACTACTATAATACTGCTCCTATATACAGGAATATAACTATTATAATACTGCTACCTATATAGAAGCATTTGTATAGTATACTTTCCTCTGGTAATGCAATGCGCTGCCTATTATAGTGCTTGAAAATCCCTATATTGTAATCCGTATTCTTCTTCTTCCGTTTCTTCTTCTTTTTCCAGCTATTTTTCTGTGCGTAATACAGCCCGAACCGCTTTACGCACAGACTCCGTTCAAACTTCGTTTCGAAGCCCTCGGCGGTGTGTGGTGTGCTATCTATTTTTCGTTTCGATCAGATTTGTCGTTTCTAAGAAATTTACGTTTAAAGACTCCAAATTTCCCATAGAAAATAATGGCCCATTGCAAATAATGGCCACACTCTAACCGCTAACAGCCAATCACAGCACATATGCAAATAGCTGAAATATAGCAGCCAATAGGAACTCTAAGGTCTCATCAGGCAATGTTTCACACCATCCACAGTCACATGTCCACTATTGGCCAATAGAAGATGTAATATATGGAAGGTCCTTAACGATTTTGTCTCACTGACATGAGTAAGATTGTCATGGTAACCGAGAAATGATCTTTACCGTTATAAGTACCCAGATCTCTCTTAAAGGGACCCAGGTCGCCCTTAAAGGAACGGAAGTCGCTCTTAAAGGGACCCAAGTTGCTCTTAAAGGGACCCAAGTCGCTCTTAAAGGGACGTTGAGCAATGTTGCTCTTAAAGGGACCCAAGTCGTTCTTAAAGGTACCCAAGTCGCTCTTAAAGGGCGGGACCCAAGTCGCTCCTAAAGGGACGGGACCCAAGTCGCTCTTAAAGGGACGGGACCCAAGTCGCTCTTAAAGGGACGGGACCCAAGTCGCTCTTAAAGGGACGGGACCCAAGACGCTCTTAAAGGTTCCCATGTAGCGCCTAAAGGAATCCAAGTCGCTCTTTAAGTGATGGGATCCAAGTTGCTCTTAAACGGACGGGACGCATGTTGCTCTTAAAGGGACCCAAGTCACTCCAAAAGGTATCGGACCCATGTCGCTCTTAAAGAGACCCATGTCGCTAGAGCGACCTGGGTTCCTTTAAGAGCGACCAGGGTCCCTTTACGAGGGACCTGGGTCCCTTTAAGAGGGACCTGGGTCCCTTTATGAGCGACCTAGGTCCCTTTAAGAGCGACCTGGGTCCATTTAAGAGCGAAATATGTCCCTTCAAGAGCGAAATATGTCCCTTTAAGAGCGACCTGGGTCCCTTTAAGAGCGACCTGGGTCCCTTAAAGAGCGAAATATGTCCTTTTAAGAGCAAAATGGGTCCTTTTAAGAGCGACCTGGGTCCCTTTAAGAGCGAATAGGTTTCCTTTAAAAGTGAAATTGGTCCCTTTAAGAGCGACCTAGGTCCCTTAAAGAGCGACCTAGGTCCCTTTAAAAGCAACCTGGGTCCCTTTAAGAGCGACCTGGGTCCCTTTAAGACCGAAATATGTCCGTTTAAGAGCAAAATGGGTCCTTTTAAGAGCGACCTGGGTCCCCTTAAGAGCTAAATATGTCCATTTAAGAGCAAAATGGGTCCTTTTAAGAGCAACCTGGGTCCCTTTAAGAGCGAAATGGGTCCTTTAAGCGTGAAATTGGTCTCTTTAGGAGCAAACTGGGTCCCTTTAAGAGCGAAATGGGTCCCTTTAAGAGCAACCTGGGTCCCTTTAAGAGCAAAATGCGTCCCATTAAGAGTGAAATTGGTCCCTTTGATAGTGACCTGGGTCCCTTTAAGAGCGATCTGGGTCCATTTAAGAGCGATCTGGGTCCCTTTAAGAGCGAACTGGGTCCATTTAAGAGCGATCAGGGTCCCTTTAAGATCGACCTGGGTCCCTTTAGGAGCGACCTGGGTCCCTTTAAGAGCGAAATGGGTCCCATTAAGAGCGAACTGGGTCCCTTTAAGAACGACCTGGGTCCCTTTAAGAGCAACCTGGGTCCCTTTAAGAGCGAAATGGGTCTCTTTAAGAGCGACCTGTGTTTCGTTAAGAGCGACCTGGGTCCCTTTAAGAGCTACCTGGGTCCCTTTAAGAGCGAAGGGACCCACGTCGCTCTTAAAGCGACCCAGGTCGCTCCTAAAGGGACCCATGTCGCTCTTAAAGGGACGGGAGCCAAGTTGCTCTTAAAGGGATGGGACCCAAGTCGCTCTTAAAGGGACGGCACCCAGGATTAAAGTTAAAAGGAAGTCACTGGTAAAGGGGCGCTCTTTTCAAGCACTATGTATTTCCCTGGAAATGCAAATCTAGTTTAACATGCTCTCTGCTAGCGGTAATAGAACAATGCTATATTATGGATTATTATGATGAGACAGGTTCCCTTAATTTTATTTAAAAAAAAAATCCGAAATTCACTGGAGAGAGCTCAGCACCTTCCATCCAGGAGGATATTGGAAATAAATAAGTCATTGAGGTGCCGGCTGCTTTAAATGCCATCTTCTGAATATTTGCCGTCTGCCAGGAGGATAAAAGGTCGGCGTGTCCTCAGAAAGTCGGTTATGATGGTGACAAGACGCTTTTGATCCGCTGCATTTCATACAGGTACAGGTTACAATAGAGGTGGGTGTCACTGTGTGTCCTTACTAGCAATGCAAGGGCTTGTATTATTATCTCCAGCTCTGTAATACTGACACACCAGATGACAAATACATGCAAGAGGAGGAAAATAATGAGACACATGGGAAACACCTGGAGGCAGCAAAAAACAAGAATCATATCTAATATTTAGTGCAATTCTGGTTCATGTAACATCGTAAAGTACAACGTATCCTCCCGAAAAAATTTTCAGAGTTTTAATGGTTGTTTATAAAGGAGAGACTAATGCATTGTAAGTACAGGCGATATGCTGTAATACACTACTGAGGCTGCTTTAATATTTAAGTATATACAAAAATATTACTAAAATACTCCTCACACAGGATGCACACATACATAACTGCTATATACTGTCCCTATATACAAGAATATAACTATTGTATAAAAAAAAACTGCCCATATATACAAGAATACAACTACTGTATTATAATACTGCTGCTATATACAAGAATATAACTATTATAATACTGCTCCCTATATACAGGAATATAACTACTATAATACTGCTCCTATATACAGGAATATAACTGCTATAATACTGCTCCTATATACAGGGATATAACTATTATAATACTGTTCCTATATATAAGAATATAACTACTATAATACTGCTCCTATATACAGGGATATAACTATTATAATACTGTTCCTATATATAAGAATATAACTACTATAATACTGCTCCTATATACAAGAATATAACTACTATAAAACTGCCCCTATATACAGGAATATAACTACTATAATACTGCTCCTATATACAGGGATATAACTACTATAATACTGCTCCTATATACAGGAATATAACTACTATAATACTGCTCCTATATACAGGAATATAACTACTATAATACTGCTCCTATATACAAGAATATAACTACTATAATACTGCCCCCTATATACAAGAATATAACTACTATAATACTGCTCCCTATATACAAGAATATAACTACTATAATACTGCTCCTATATACAGGAATATAACTACTATAATACTGCTCCTATATACAGGAATATAACTACTATTATACTGCTCCTATATACAGGGATATACTACTATAATACTGCTCCTATATACAGGAATATAAGTACTATAATACTGCTCCTATATACAGGAATATAACTACTATAATACTGCCCCTATATACAGGAATATAACTACTATAATCCTGCTCCTATATACAGGAATATAACTACTATAATACTGCTCCTATATACAGGAATATACCTACTATAATACTGCTCCTATATACAGGAATATAACTACTATAATACTGCCCCCTATATACATGGATATAACTACTATAATCCTGTGGCTCTTTGCTCCCCGCCCGCTGTCAGCCGTTATAATGATCCTTTCTATCATGTGATTCTGAGTGGAGATATACCTGGCGGCTCTTCAGTAAATCATTCCGAGGTAATTGTAGAAAATGACTCTGTAGTCAGATCAGCCCCTGATAAGAAACCATTAGAAACACGTTGAGTGGTTCTGTCCCAGGGACAATGCTCTCCTGTCTGTGATGAGGCTGGGAATCCTCCCTGGACGGTGACATCCATATGACTGATTACACTCTATGATGTGCGGCACCTGACATACACATTACCACTACTCCTGGCCTCCGCCTGCTGATGAGGTTGGGGAATGATTCCATCCTTACTACTCCTGAAGTCTCCCAGGGATAATCCTGCCGCTGACCTGAAGCCATCACCATCTCATATCTTATAAATGGAGGATATGCTCCAGCACATTACACATAGATGAAGCAGAGGCGAGTACTATAACTGTTCTCAGCCAATCCCTCGTTTTTCTACCTAAGAGGACAGAGAACGTGTAGTTTCATGTGACAGGAAAGGTTATCACAGGTCTTAAAGGGGTATTCCAGGGTTAGAGAATTGAACTCAGATAAAGCTATTGATAATACCATCAAGGGGGTGAATTGGCATATGTATGATTGCTGATGTTGGTCATTAGTGTCAGCTACAGATAGCACCTGCTCTGAGATCGCTCCCTTAACCCTTCCCTGATCACAGACATATCTAATTGTATGGTGGTTATAAAGGGGTTAAAGGGGTTGTTCATCAAAACTTCTTTTTTTTCTATTATATCAACTAGCGCCAGAAAGTGCCAGAGATTTGTAATTTACTTCTATTAAAAAATCTGAAGTCTTCCAGTACTTATCAGCTGTTGTATGTCCTGCAGGAAGTGGTGTATTATCGCCAGTCTGGGATTTCCTACTACTCTGGACAGTTCCTGTCATGGACAGAGGTGGCAGCAGAGAGCATTGTGTCAAACTGGAGAAAGTACACCACTTCCTGCAGGACATAGAGAAGCTCTAGTCTTCCAGTACTTATCAGCTGCTGTATGTCCTACAGGAAGTGGTGTATTCTCTCCAGTCCGACACAGTGCTCTCTGCTGACACCTCTGTCCATGTCAGGAACTGTCCAGAGCAGGAGAGGTTTTTGTGTGAGGATTTGCAAGTGCTCTGGATAGTTGCTGACATGGACAGAGGTGGCAGCAGAAAGCACCGTCAGACTGGACTGAATACACCACTTCCTGCAGGACATACAGCAGCTGATAAGTACTGGAAGACATCATTTTTTATCAGCCCTACATGAAGACATCATTTTTTATCAGCCCTACAGGAAGTGGTGTATTCCTTACAGTCAGGGCTGTATTTACCATTAGGCATCCGTGGTCTGGTGCCTAGGGCAGCACCTTGCAGGGGGGCAGCACCAGGGAGCAGGGGGACAGAAAAAAATATTTTTTTTGTTATTTTTTTAGTTTCCCTCCTCCCGTTCAGACTTGCCAGTAAATCTGGTGTCTTTTCCAGGGGGGTGGGGGGTATGGTGGTATTGGTCAGGTCTGGTATCGCCAATAGGTGCGTGAAGATGGGGCGTCTTCAGGTTTAGTGCCTAGGGCAGCAGCAGCTGTTAATACAGCCCTGCTTACAGTCTGACACAGTACTCTCTGCTGCCACCTCTGTCCATGTCAGGAACTGTCCAGAGCAGCAGCAAATCCCCATAGAAAACCTCTCCTGCTCTGGACAGTTCCTGACATGGACAGAGGTGGCAGCAGAGAGCACTGTGTCAGACTGGAGGGAATACAGTACACCACTTCCTGTAGGGCATACAGCAGCTAATAAGTACTGGACGACTGGAGATTTTTTAATAGAAGTAAATTACAAATCTCTGGCACTTTCTGGCACCAGTTGATTTGATAGAATTTTTTTTTAGGTGTGAATAACCCCTTTAATTGGGCAGCATCATGTTATAGAGTAGGAGGAGCTGAGCAGATTGATATATAGTTTAGTAGATAAAGATTAAGTAGAACTTGTAACTATTGATTGAAATCTCTGCTCTTTTGGGCTTATGTGTCCAGTGGGCGGGGTCACCCCAGCACCGCCCACTAGACTCTAAATCCTTGATAAAATGATTTTTAATTTAATATATTTCAGGTTATACCGAACTTCTTCCCACAACCCTATATATCAATCTTCTCAGCTCGTCCTGCTCTATAACCTGATGCTGACAGATCCCAACGCTTATTTAACAGGAAACATTTTCATTCCAGCTTTAAGCTATGACGAGGAGACTGTTTACAGGTTCAGCTCTGCTACATCCCACCTCATCTTATTACCAAACTGCTGTGTATTATTTATTCTATCCTCGTATCTCTGGGAAGGGCCGCTGTCATGTACAGCAATATTTGTGTCTATTGTGGGGGACGCGGCGGGACAGCCCGGCCTGTCCGTATAATTAATACCGGCCGGCCTCTCCGGGGGGCAGTATACACAGCCGGCTATTTAAGGTAAGCAAAGGCAAAGCAGGGAATTGGCGGTAGATCTTTGTAGATACACGTCCCCTGACAGGCTTATTAAAACCATCATTCCTTCCTGACAGGGGCGCCGCGGTCAGGACTGCCGGATTAACCCTGTGTTACCAGCAAGGCGGCAGTGACAACCGCTGCAGCAACTGAGGACATGACCTGAAGGATCCGTACAGATATCCCAGTGTATGGAGAATGCAGCAGATTAGCAAAGGTTCTGGACTATTGGATCTATATGTGACCACTAGATAGAAGGTGGGGAGTTCTTTTCCTTCACGTGTATACGGCAGATCATATATCTGTCCCATGTAGTAGCCTCTAGCCCAATACCAGTGGGCCCCAAAGGTGATGGGGGGAAAAGGAACCCCTGCTGCCCCCTGTCGGATTAGTGTTGCAATTAAGTTTTATTCCCATGCTGGATTACCAGAATTTCAGGACCATTAGATGCCAGACTATCAGAATGGTATACTGGTGCAGTTGATATACTGGGTGTAGTTGATATACTGGGTGTAGGTTATACAGTATACTGGGTGTAGGTTATACAGTATACTGGGTGTAGTTGTTATACTGGGTGTAGTTTATATACTGGGTATAGTTGATATACTGGGTGTAGGTTATATACTGAATATAGTGTATATAATGGATGTAGTTTATATACTGAGTATAGTTTATATATTGGGTGTACTTTATATACTGGATGGAGTTTATATACTATATGTTGTTTATATACTGGGTGTAGTGTATATACTGGGTGTAGTTTATATATTGGGTGTAGTTTATATACTGGGTGTCGTATATATACTGGGTGTTGTTTATATGCTGGGTGTAGTTTATATACTGGGTGTTGTATATATACTGGGTGTAGTTTATATACTGGGTATAGTGTATATATTGGGTGTAGTGTATATACTGGGTGTAGTTTATATACTGGGTGTAGTGTATATACTGGGTGTAGTGTATATACTGGGTGTAGTGTATATACTGGGTGTAGTATATATACTGGGTGTAGTTTATATACTGGGTATAGTGTATATATTGGGTGTAGTGTATATACTGGGTGTAGTTTATATACTGGGTGTAGTGTATATACTGGGTGTAGTGTATATACTGGGTGTAGTGTATATACTGGGTGTAGTATATATACTGGGTGTAGTATATATACTGGGTGTAGTTTATATACTGGGTGTAGTTTATATACTGGGTGTAGTTTATATACTGGGTGTAGTTTATATACTGGGTGTTGTATATATACTGGGTGTAGTGTATATACTGGGTGTAGTATATATACTGGGTGTAGTTTATATACTGGGTGTAGTTTATATACTGGGTATAGTGTATATATTGGGTGTAGTATATATACTGGGTGTAGTTTATATATTGGGTGTAGTTTATATACTGGGTGTCGTATATATACTGGGTGTTGTTTATATGCTGGGTGTAGTGTATATACTGGATGTAGTTTATATACTGGGTATAGTGTATATATTGGGTGTAGTGTATATACTGGGT
This sequence comes from Dendropsophus ebraccatus, assembly GCF_027789765.1. Classification (NCBI taxonomy): domain Eukaryota; kingdom Metazoa; phylum Chordata; class Amphibia; order Anura; family Hylidae; genus Dendropsophus; species Dendropsophus ebraccatus. Next base: position 92,334,557 of record NC_091464.1, read on the forward strand.
GTAGTTTATATACTGGGTATAGTGTATATATTGGGTGTAGTGTATATACTGGGTGTAGTTTATATAATGGGTGAAGTTTATATATTGGGTGTAGTGTATATACTGGGTGTAGTTTATATACTGGGTGTAGTGTATATACTGGGTGTAGTATATATACTGGGTGTAGTTTATAAACTGGGAACCAGAAAACTCATACCAAGATGAACTTATTGACACTTTTTAATCTCTGCAGCTTCAGAAAGTACAAGAAGCAGCCATGTGCAGGATGGTGAGAGTGAGGGGTGCGTATGGTAGGAGGCAGCCTGGTACCTTGTGTAATGAGGTTACCAGGGGTCAGGTGTTCCTTGTGCTTCTCACCCAGTGGCTGCGGCTCTTGCTCCTGTGTACAGTAGTCACCAGGAGGCGGTGAGCGCGGTAGGTAACGGTACGTCTGTGCAGCACTGATATCGGCCGTCCTCACTGTAACAGGGACTTGCCAACCCTACACACCAGTGATAAATCCCCCTATGTGTTTGTGTCTGCACCGAGGCCGAGGAGGCAGAAAGCAGAGGAGGAGATTCCTTCAGGTCACCTTCAGGTCAATTAATCTCAGCCCCCAAGACGCGGAGCTATGAAGTGTTCGACCTGCTCTCCTCTTCATCACTCACTTTGTCATGTTGGATATATTGAACTAGTTAAAAAGCCGTCACCTCCTCTACCATCAGCGGAGTGGTGAGACTGAATGAGGCGGGGGGCCACCAGCCGCAGGGGCTCTGTGTAATAAGGTCTGCTCCACCTGCGCTCAATGATCCACTCACTGGAGACGCCAATGGACCCACATGGGACTAATGAAGAATATAACACATAGGGGACCTGCACAGGATAGGGGGAGACCCCCATATAGTATTAGTGCCCCTTTCCCGGACCTGGTTAGTGAACAGAATAAAGCCTTGTTTGTTAGCAGATGCACCGCGCCATAATCCAATTGCATTTGCTTAATGAAGCGTATGACATAATGAAGTTGTTTACAGATTGTGAGCTAAGTGGGAGGATGGGGCGCCGGTCCTGGCGGCATTATCCTGACGTCTACCATTACCACTAACTGCGTGGGTAGGCGATGAAACCAAACGCGCCAACCAACCAGTGCAGGAAGGGTTAACACAACCCCATAACCTCCAAACTATCCTGTTTCCCCTTTCCTTGTTTAAGCTTCTCATTTGTTATTCCCTTTGACTTTCTAAAATTAAAGTAGAACTCTTTCATGAAAAGCGGGCATGACTTCTTTTTACTATGCGGGAAACTATCAACAAGTAGGTTAAAGGGGAATTATGGGCAGGTTAGACAAATCTAACCTCCTATGTCCCTCTTGCACAGGAGACGCTGATGATGAAGGTTCGTGTTTTATAGTACGGCTCTTACCTTCCTCCTTTGTTCCGGTGCGGTTAGTCGTTTGCTCCTCGGTCTGGTAAGACCACTAGGAGCACTGCCCACCCCCATTACGCTGATCCACCTCTTATAATCAATATTAATTGTCCAGCTGGGGGTGGGCCAGATTGTCGCTATGAGGGCGGGCAGTGCTCCTAATGGTCTTACCGGACCGAGGAGTAAACCATAATGAGTGCACCGGAACGGCACAGAGGATGAAGGTAGGAGACATACTATAAGAGACATACCCTCCTCCTCGCCGTCTCCTGTGCAATTCGGGTTCCATTCTTCTAAACTGCTCATAGTTCCCCTTTTACCGATGCTGGCATACCTTATGTATTGGAATCATCTGTTATATTCTGGAAACCATTAACAAGACATACAAGCTGACATGTCGTCTTTGTGGATAACAGTCTGTTGTCAGTTATTTATTTTTCATAATGGAAACTGTAAACAAGCTGGTTAAAGGGGATAAATATTTTTACATTTAAAAGTGATCATGGTGATGGTGGTAGTCATGGTAATGGTGGCGGTGGCCATGGTGATGGTGGTGGTCATGTTGGTGGTGGTGATGGTGATGGAAACCATCAGCATGTAGGGTAACTGGTGCTGATACAGCTATACTCTATACCAGTGCTTCTCAATTCTAGTCCTCAGGACTCACCAACAGGTCATGTTTTGAGGATATCCCATACAAAGAACACCTGTGATAATACCTGATGCACTGAGTATAATTATATCACCTGTGATAATACCTGATGCACTGAGTATAATTATATCACCTGTGATAATACCTGATGCACTGAGTATAATTATATCACCTGTTAAATACTGTGGAAATCCTCGAAACATGACCTGTTGGTGAGGCCTGAGGACTGGAATTGAGAAGCACTGCTCTATACTTTGGGGGACAATTACTATTGAGTCTAAAACCTGTGTTTTATTCGTTTCATTTTCACCCAAAAATAATAGGACTAATGTAACAAATATTCATAAATTTGTGTAGAAAAATAATCGCAAAAAAATACACAAAAATATCTACCTGCTACTGACCAGACATCGGGCTGAACCAGTTTTTACAATTTTTTAAAAAATTGTGTGTATGATAAATTGGGCACAAATCCGGGATTATGCAAATTTTTGGGCAAATACTCAAAACAGGCAGATTAAAAAAATATTTGCCCATGGAATTCTGATACATAAATAGAACCTATATACAATATAACCATATATACATCAAAAAATAGACGTAACGTCCTCAATAAATCCCCCGTGTTTTACAAATCTCAGCAAATTAAATGAACTTAAAATTAAAAACATTAAACGAAGACTGTAAAGCATTTGCTCCCCTGCTGCCGTATATCTCCTACATAGCACGTGGCGCACGCTGGCGACAAGCTGACTGCTCAGGACATATGTCATTTATAGGAACAGTCTGTTAAGTCACAAAACTGTCAACACAGATTTAGAGGGATTTTCCCATTAAGATAAATCGGTCTAAACCAGGGGTGTCAAACTGGCGGCCCTCCTGCATGATGGGAATTGTAGTTGTGCAGCAGCTGGATGGCCGTTAGATTGACTCCCGTGGTCTAACCCAATGCTATATGTAAAGTTAAACATATTGGGAACGTAGACGGGTTTGTGAACATCGTCTACGCTCTCTGAGCCCCTCCATCCCGTTCTGCCCCCTCAGGTCCTGAGCTCGCTGTAACACAATGTTTCCATTTGGAAAGGATTTGTTCTTTTAAACAGACGTGAGCTGAAAAGTATCAAATATTTAAATGTATCAATCTCCAAAGCATTGTTCTAGGCCTCGGATTTCTCAGATATCCATGGCTTACAGCAGGCATGGGGAACCCTCCAATGGCTGTCCAGGCATGATGGGAATTGTAGTTTTGCAACAGCTGGAGAGCCAAAGGTTCCCCGTCGCTGGTTTACAGGATGAGATCTCTGAGCGTCCTGGGAGGATTGTTACCGTATCATATAATAGACTGAGACAAAGTGACTATGTCTCTTAATGGTGACCCCCATCCAATAATAATATGTGTATATTAACGTGCAGAACACTATACATATAACAAAAATACAAAAAAAAAACTTTATCAAACTGGTGTAAAGTAGAATTGTCTCAGTTGCCCCCAGCAACATATCAGATTCAACTTTTTATTCCTCACAGATTATTTGAAAAACAAAAGGTAGAATCGATTGGTTGCTAGGGACAATTCTTTTTTACACCAGTTTGATAAAAAAAAAACCTTTGTGTCGATGCAGCTAAAAAATGTTTCCAATCATCTGGAACATACAAGTCAAGAGAAAGGATGAACACTTTAGGGAAAATATAAAAAAATTCCGTGCTGTACAATTTCGGGGATCTACAAGGACTCAGGAACCTAGATGTGACCAGACTCCAACAGGTCCGACCCCTACGTAAGTGTGGAGATCCTAAACCTCGATAAGGCCTTGGTGCACTCAAAGGTGGGAGAAAGATTATGAAGACCGCAGCATCGGGCTGAACTAAGGCTGGCTTCACACTGCCTTAAAATCTTGGGAAAACACCCATAAAAATGCCATGGCGTTTTTTTTTTTTTTTTTCAAAAATGCCAGCAGTCAGATGTTAGCTGGAGGTCAATGTAAGTTTATGGTCGGCCTTCCACACATGTCTGATGTTTTTGAGGCTCTCTGGCAGTTTTTCCAAAATGCTGCATTTTTTCTCCCATAGACTTAAATGGGATTGTTCTGGTTATTTTAAAAAATGCCATTGTTGTTTGTATGTTTTTTTGGGGGGGTTTCCTGCCGTTTTTGTCCCCTTTTGTGGTCCAGCAGCTAGGTCATGTGATGGTAAAAAAAAAAAAAATGTTCTGTACACAAAAACACCTAAACTGTAAACAAGATCATTCACATATACAGTCACAAATGCCAGAAAAACCACAAATGCATCAGCAGTTTTTAAGGCATGTTTTCCCAATGGTGTGTACCTGTAAATCATGGTAAATCGGGGGCTGGAGGAGATCACACCCCCTCTGCAGATTGTCACACCCCACGTCTGCCTGTCAGGCAAGAAGGGAGTAGATCATCAGAAAGTCACACATTTTTGAGCAAATTGCTATCAGCAGACTCCCCTCAGCAGACTTAAAAAAAAATAAAATAATACTAATAATTTTCTACAGAGCCCGTCACATATTACATCATAACCGTATCCTTTTAATTATGTATTTCAATATTGACTTTTTTTACAACTTTATTACATTTTTTCTTTTTGAAATTTGTATTTAAATTCTCCATTAGCATTTCTGCCTGGCACAAGTCGCCACATCTGCCTCGAAGGCCAAGTCAGGGAGTGAAGAGCGTCCAGCATTGTGTCTGGAGACGTTGCCCACTCTTCCTGAAACACCTGTTAGTCACCCGGCCCGGAATATTTGATCACAGGATGTGTCATCTCTAATTTAGAAGCAGAACAGATGGCGGTAACTCTCCTCCAGCCAGAGCCCATTACAGCGCTCACCTACCTGCCCCAGGCTGTCCCCGGGCAGCCGGATCTGGATGGCCATGTTAATCATGATACATGTGGATTTGTTTGCTGATATTTGTCACAAAAACCTTTGTGGGAGGAAAAATGATTCTGCCATGTGCAAGAGATACAATGTAACCTCTACGAAAGCTCCACCTCCCTGCCGGTAGGACCACCACCGATCCCGAGCTTTCAGTCACCTTATTTCTTATTCATATATCCTCAGCTCTGAGGAGACCACCCCTTTAGAAGAAAGCCCCCTCGAAGGATGAAGCCTTTTACCTCTACATATCCCGAGAGGAATGACTTAATTTTGTTATACTCTGTCAGGAGTTGTTTATATATATGTTGCGGAGAAATGATAGAATCCAGGAATTTGATCAAATCCCGGGAAATGATAGAAATAACACGCCATTCCAACATTTCCCTAGGGATTTGATCAAATACCTGACCCCTTTAAGGGAAATGATGGAATAAACGATTGAGGAGTCGCCCGGCTCAATGTTTGGCGGCGGAGGCGGCAGAGGAGCCGAGCGGCACACCTCCCAGGCATGCATATGGTGGCGATGACAGATGGGAACTCCCGGCAGGCACGGCAGCGGAAGCGGATGGGGGAGCAGAGCAGCACACCTCCCAGCAGGCATATGGCGTTGGGGCGGATAGGGGAGCAGAGCAGACAGGCTGGGGGAGCAGGAGGCATGTCGCAGGGTGGGGCGGACCAGAGGTGGACGGGGAGCAGAGCAGCACACCTCCCGGCAGCCATATGGCGGCAGGACGGACAGGAAGCAGAACGGACAGGCTGTAAGGTTATACCTCCACTTTGGCTTCACTCTTATGGTTAGTTCATTCTCATCTTATAGAATATTTGTGGAGCTTTTCTCTAAAATTTTAGAACAAATTCATATGAATTGATTTTTAGGGGATTTACTAGTAGTGCAGAGGGAACTCCAACCTGAGTGGCCAGATAAACCCCCACCCCAGGGAATATACAAGCAGTGAGCCAGGGGTGCAGAGGGCCTGCCTAGCTTACTGTTTTGTAGGCAGAGCAGGGACTTCTGCTGTCCTTGCTCCTCTTTCCATTATGCCCAATGTTAATAGTATAGGGAGCAGGTTAAAAACCGGTGTTTGTGGTCTAAGCAATGCATCGCATGTTTTGTAGCATGCACTGAGTCAATTACATTTATAAATTTAATAATGATGTGCTAAGAAATGCTGTTTACTGTATGGCCCACAGGAGTCAGTGGTGATGCTATGCATCATACTCAACTACACATCTCTAGAATTTCTGTCACTAGTTGATTTAAAAAAAGAAATTCCCCTTAAATTCCATGCTAAGAAAGAAGCTTACTTGTATAAGGGCATACATTTACCCTAAACCCCATGGGTTGCCTTTTGGTTTGCATCTCTATTATCCATCAGCTATGATTCCCTCTTTAACTTGGATATTTGCAGGAAAATCCCATCTAATGCCGCCCTCTTACATGCCGCTTCTTATACGACCAGTAATAAAAGTCTCCAATGTTACGCCTTACATTTTTCATTGAGCTTTACATGCTTCACATTGAAGCTGATGGTCTCCCGTGTCCACTAAATCTGGCTGAAATAAGAACATTTAAGCTGAGATTACTCGGGTCCGGCGTCTCCCACTTGGTTCCTTTTAGTACATTTTGTACTCTCGGGCTGATGAAAGAATCCTTTCTACCTCTGCGCTGCAATCTTTCCATCTGAGGCTGAAAATCTCCCGGGTTAATGAATGGAAATGAAAGCTACACATTGGCCTGCCAAGTCAATGTCACTTTAATCAACTTTTCAGATGGAGTAAAAAAAAAATCCAACTTGTCCATTTCTTCCTGCCGCATTTCAGGCACTTAAATGATTTGATGAACTCGTAATGTCAAGGTTAAACTCGGCTTACAATCTGTTTTGCTTCCACGCTTTGAGTGCAGATGTTACATTTTAGGGATGGAGCCAATAGCGCACATAGATTTAATAAAACACCGATTAGAGGAGGTCTGTCGAGTCGCATGGCGTCTTTACTCCATCACCACTATAAAAAGTCAGAGCGCTATTCACCTACATCATGGAATGTCTATGAGGCCGGGTGCCGGGGATATTAAATGGTCGAGAAAACTAATAGGAAATGGAATGGACTACGACTTCTAATGACATGGAAACGGTCACGAGAAACCATCGGGAGGTCTACCGAGGCCAATGCCATGAAAAATGGAGCAAAGGTCATGTATCGATTTATTTTTTGTAAAAATGTGTAAAATTCTCCAAATTTTGTAGAAACAAGCTCAACTAGAGTCTTTGATAGATAGATCTTACCATCCTTACCTTTCAATTTCGACAATTTCTCATTTTTATTCATTTTAACTCCATTTATCCTGACATGGATTCAATGCATTATCACAACATTTTGGTAAAATTCTACAGGTTGCAACAGACATCACATCCACCGGGTGGCGACATAGACACATATAGCAAAAACAACTCTTGACAGAGTATGGTGAAATCATGGTTTTTCTTGTCTTCATGTCTTTACAGCTGCACATCTCAAGATATTGTGATCCGAGAGGAAAGGTAAGGATGGATACATCTGTATATGTGGTAGCCTTTAGGTGGCATAAGGAGAAGAAATGTGTCTTGAATGAACGGTTGCACCAAATTTATGACAATAAATGAAATGGCTCCACTTTATGAGTTTTGTCTGACTGGGGACACAGATCTGTGACTGGGGGCAATATGTATGAGGTCTGAGTAGAGAAAAGGTTACTAAAATTTTGGTAAGAAGAATGAGGCATTAAAGGGACTCTGTCACCCCTAAAACGCTTCCTAAACTTAAAGTGACCCTGTCACTGCATTATGACTTGGTGTAATGGGTAAATTAAGCAGTTTTCATACCTTACTTTATATCATACGTCATGGTGCTTGTTCCAGTAAAAAGTGATCTTTTATAATCTGCGGATTGTGCTACCTGGATGGGGCTTCACATCAGCAGTGCCACTTAGCCCCGCCCACATCACCACCATAGGCCCCACTATAGGTCCTAGACCTTTAGGCTGCCCTTTCCAATGGCCGTTGAGGGGGCGGGGCCTATGCGGCGATCACAGGAGTGAGGCTACAGTGGTAATGTTTGCGGGGCTAAGTGGCGCTGCGACCTTTAATCCCCGTCCAGGTATCACAATCTGCAGATGATAAAAGATCCCTTTTTACTGGAACAAGCACTATGACGTATGAGATAAGATAAGGTATGAAAACTGCTTAATTTAACCTTTACACCTAAGTAGAGATGTCATAATGCAAAAGGGGGGGACAGTGTCACTTTAAGCATTGCAGTAGATAGAGGGGATAAGCATCATATCTGGTCCTCCACTTTTGGCTGGTGATTATATCAGTCACTCCATTGTTCTTTCATTATATTGGTCACTCCATTGTATTATTACATTGGTCACTACGTTGTTGTTCTATTATTATATTGGTCACTCCATTGTCCTATAATTATATTGGTCACTCCATTGTTCTATCTATATATTGGCCACTCCATTGTTCTATCTGCAGTATATATTGGTCACTCCATTGTCCTATCATTATATTGGTCACTCCATTGTCCTATTATTATATTGGTCACTCTATTGTTATATTATTATATTGGTCACTCCATTGTCCTATAATTATATTGGTCACTCCATTGTTCTATCATTATATTGGTCACTGTCACGGCCGCGGCGGCGTCCCATGCTCCGGGCCGCCGCCGCGACCTCCCCCCATCTCATGCAGCTGCCGGGGTCCCGGTGCAGGGACCCGGCGCTGCTACATGTTCGGCCCCGGGGGGCGCCTTACCTGGTCCCGCTCCTGCCTCCGTCTGTGCCGGCCGGCGCGCGCGTCCCCGCCTCCTAGGGCGCGCGCGCGCCGGCTGTCTCAGATTTAAAGGGCCAGTCCGCACCTAATTGGCCAGTTGCACCAATCACTCCCTATTTATTCCAGCCCTGCCCCACTACAGGTGTTGGAGCCTCTACATGCTTCCCATAGCGTTTGGCCCAGCTCCCTGTTGTTCCTGATTCCCGTCCGTTACCTGTTTCCTAGTCCCTGTTCCTGATTCCTATCCGCCACCTTGTCCCTAGTCCTTGTTCCTGGTTCCTGTTCCCCTGCATCACCGTTGCTCCTGTGTATAGCCTGTCACCTGCGGTCACGTCCACTGGCCTCTGCAGCACCATCTCCTGCCTACTGCTCCTGCCACGCCTCGCCTGCCGTCACCAGCAACCAAGCCAGGGGTAGCGACCTGGGGGTCGCCTGCCGCAGCAAGTCCATCCCGCCTTGCGGCGGGCTCTGGTGAAAACCAGCGGCCCCTTAGACTCCGCTCCCTGGTGAGGTTAGTGCCATCGCTGGTGACGGTCCAGTGGATCCACTAGTCCAGGCGTTACAGTCACTCCATTGTCCTATCATTATATTGGTCACTCCATTGTTCTATCATTATATTGGTCACTCCATTGTCCTATCATTATATTGGTCACTCCATTGTCCTATTATTATATTGGTCACTCCATTGTCCTATTATTATATTGGTTACTCTATTGTTCTATCATTATATTGGTCACTCCATTGTCCTATTAGTATATTGGTCATTCCATTGCTCTATCATTATATTGGTCACTCCATTGTCCTATTAGTATATTGGTCATTCCATTGTTCTATCATTATATTGGTCACTCCATTGTCCTATTATTATTTTGGTCACTCCATTGTCCTATCATTATATTGGTCACTCCATTGTCCTATTATTATATTGGTCACTCTGTTGTTCTATCATTATATTGGTCACTCCATTGTCCTATTATTATATTGATCACTCCATTGTTCTATCATTATAATGGTCACTCCATTGTCCTATTATTATTTTGGTCACTCCATTGTTCTATCATTATATTGGTCACTCCATTGTTCTATTATTATACTGGTCACTCCATTGTCCTATTATTATATTGGTCACTCCATTGTTCTATCATTATATTGGTCACTACATTGTCCTATGGAGGGATTGGCCATAGTGATGGGGGAGTTTGGGAGGGGGCCGGGGTTGGGGTTGTTGTTCGGAGTTGGGAAGGTTGTGGTAATAAGGATTGTAGCCCACACTGGACTCAATCAATGAGATCAATGAACGGTAGACCCATTTCTCACTTCCTGTTAGAGAAGGAAGAGAAGGCGACATGGAGCAGATGTCATTTCTTTTTCCTCCCTATTGCTTGATCCAAGGAGAAGATCTGTTCCCCAGACCCTACACAGACTACGCCCAATAGTCGCCCACTGACATTGATACATCCTTGAAGAAAGAGGAAACATCTGTAGTTCTATGCGGCCGCCTTCTATTTAATGGAGGCAGAGAGTAAATCTCTAATAACTAATGTCTCCATAGCCGAGAGAAATATCCTGAGAGGCCATCTCTCCTCTGAAGATGAAGCTAAATTCCCCTTCCGGATTGGAGGCAGAGCCAACGTCTTCTAGACAGGCAACAGAAAGCGGCAATACAAAGAGATGAACTGGGCAGAGCGGAGAAGAATCCGTCTTTATCTGCCGCTCCGAACACCCAGTTTCTGAGAAAACCCATTAAAAAGTGCTGAACACGGGGCCTTGTGTGGGGGAAGCGGCTCTTACAAATCAGCCCAATTTCTGAAACGTGCGTCTCCCTCTTATTTGTCTTTTATCATCGGAGACAAGTTGCAGGAATGTGCAGACCTCGGTGTTTTCTGTTCTGAGACTTAACGTCTGTTGCTACGCCGGGTTTTATAATCAAAGGAGATAATAGATAGAGAGGAAATATGGGCCAGTTCTACAGTCAGAGTGCCCCCGGCATCCAGAGATGGCATTTTCTGTCGAAGCAGCACTTTCCTCCTCCGCTATCGGCATATTAGTGATACCGCCACCTAATTATTACAATCCCTTAAGCTATCGCTCGCGTCGTTCCAGCCGCCGAGCATCACGGCCCCCTGGGTGTCAGTGTTTTGTCTGGGAGAAGATACCTGTGATGGAAACTTTTGTCGTTTTTTTTTTTTTTTTCCTTTTTTCCCCTCATTTGTTAGTTTAGCTTGTTGAAAAGTGCAAACGCTTGTAGGGGATGTTAGTTACATATCTCAACCGGGAGCCGCGGAAGGTTATCAGGCTGATCAAGAGATAGCCGAGCTTCAAAGGACGCTGGGTAATTTCTGCTCAGTCACTCAGAGCTCTTCAGTTAGATGAAATGGGAGAAGCCGAGCGCTTGAGGAGCTGTACTAGTCAGGACTGAGTCCCATACGCTGCAAAGCAGGACTGTCTGTGGAAAATGAGGGAATATCTGCCACGTGGTGCATAACAACAATGCTATGTCTGGGTGATGATACTCAAGGGGTGCAGATCAATGCTCAGTGATTGTTTTAGGACTATTAGGGGGTGTCTTAGATTTACATGTATTAGGGGTTATCATAGGACTATTAGGGGGTGTCTTAGAACTTATAGGGGGGGTCTTAGGACTATAAGGGGTTGTTTTAGAACTATTAGGAGGTATCTCAGGACTATTAGGGGTGTTTTTAGAACTATAAGCGTTATCTTAGAACAATTATGGGGTATCTTAGGACTATTAGAGGGTGTCTTAGAGCTACAAGGGGTATCTTAGAACAATTGGGGGGTATCTTAGAAGTTATGGGGGGTCTTAGGACTATTAGGGGTATCTTATAACTATTAGGGGGTATTTCAGGACTATTAGGGGTGTCTTAGGACTATAAGAGGTACCATAGAACAATTATGGGGTATCTTAGCACTATTCGGGGTATCTTGGAACTATTAGGGGTGTTTTTAGAACTGTAAGCGTTATCTTAGAACAATTATGGGGTATCTTAGGACTATTAGAGGGTGTCTTAGAGCTGTAAGGGGTATCTTAGAACAATTGGGGGGTATCTTTGGACTATTAGGGGGTATCATAACTATTAGGGGGTAACTTAGAAGTAATGGGGGGTCTTAGGACTATTAGGGGGTATCTTATAATTATTTAGGGGGTGTCGTAGAACTAATAGGGGGGTCTGAGTACTATTAGGGGTTGTTTTTGGACTATTGGGAGTATCTTAGTACTATTGGGGTATCTTATAACTATTAGGGGGGGTCTTAGAACTTATAGGGGGTATCTTAGTACTGTAAGGGGTTGCCTCCTATCTATTAGGTCAGGCAGACTTGGGGATTCCCGGCTTACCATCCCCTCCTTGTTCCAGAGTGGAGAGCCCCTCTGTATGATCACCTCCTGTTCTAGGGGACTCGTGTCCTTGTTACATGGATGTCCCTTCATGGGAATGGCTGCCATGTAACACTCTGGGAACCATAGAGTAGAAATGAAGCTATTCACCATCCTAATCCGATAGAGTCAGAGGACTCGGCCAGACCTACAGCACAAGGTGCAGCAGGAAATGTAATTCTGTGTCAATCGGCAGGTGATTGCCAGGAAGATGGAGGAGGATAGTCAGCAGACAGTGAAATTGCTTCTGACTATCTAATGACATGCATCCCTCCACCAACAAGCCTCCCATCCAGCATCGCCACCACCAGAATAATCACAAAACCCAATCCCAGGATCTCGCTCCTCGCATAGATGAAGGGGAAGCATCACATTTATTGTTATTAGTTCATTCTCAGCCACTGAGATGCAATTTTCATAACTTTACAAGTGGCCGTATAGCGGGTGTAATATCCGCCATATCAGCAGCTGCTTAATGTTTCCAAAGACTCAGCAAGAAGTTTACACATCGGGATGAGGCAGCGGGGGGAGATTGTGCCCAAATATCCCATAAAGAGAATACACATGGATATCTGTATTATTAACTAGTGGCGGTGGGTTGTATCAGAGTGACAGACACCCGGCGCTGAGAGGGTTAAAAGCAATAGGTCTCATTGTTTCCTTCTTCAAATGGGTGATTTTCTGTTACATTGTATATGGTTCGTGTTACATTGTACATTGTTTCTGTAACATTATATATGGTTTGTGTTACATTGTTTCTGTTACATTGTATATAATTTGTGTAACATTGTATATGGTTTGTGTTACATTGTATATTGTTTGTGTTTAGAGATGAGTGAGCATGCCTGTCAGAGCTTGGTACTCGTTCGAGCATTAGGGTACTCGATGGTACTGGTTACTTGGACGAGCATCTCGTGATACTCGAGACAATGGCGTCTTCCTCTTCCTGCATATTTGGCGGCTTTTTTCAGCCAATCATCATGCAGGAGAGTCTTTGGGAGCTCATAGCATCATGTGGGAACCCTACATGTTGATAGCAGTGATTGGTTGGCCAGATCAGATGACCCTGTCATATAAAAACCTGGGCCTGCTTGCCTCACATGCATGTTGGAAGAGATTAGGGACAGAGCTGCTGCTGGTCAGGGGGAGCGTTAGGGAGGGAATTAGTGTTCCAGTAGGTAGGGATACTATATACAGAACCCAACAGCCCTTGTAAGGGCTTAATTTTTTTTTTTTTTTGTATTACTACAGACTTCTGGCTGGGACTTGCAGTGCAGCTAACACGATTTCAGCAGCACACTGTTGTGATCGGCTGCTGGCAAAAAGGGGACATTAGGTGTTGCATACACACCCCTAAGAAGTGCTCAGTACCACTAAATTTTTTTGTGGCTGCTGCTGCTGTTGTACATTGTATTGCTGTGATTTGTAGTACAGATGCATAGAACCTAACTGCTCATTGTCCTGTGTAGCAGGTGGCATAGACCATATACCACCACTTACACACAGACTATTCGACAACCTCAAAAAAACAGTCTGACCAGTATCTTTTGTCATCTGCAGCCAGTCTGCAGGGTTGCTTTCTTTCTTAGTGCAGCCATATCCAAGCTCACTGCTCATTGTCCTGTGTTACCGGTGCCATAAACCATAAAGCACCACTTACACACAGACTCTGCACGACAACCCTCCAAAAACTAGTCTGACCATTATGTTAATGGTGCGATTAGGCAGCCTCAGAGGCATCCATACATGCTGCCCCTGCTGCTTCCTGTCCATTTCCGTGGTGTTTCCATCATTTTCTGAGGTTGACAGGTTTTCACACAACCTTCTCCCTAACGAACCTGAGTCTCCTGCAAAAATGCTTGAGTTTCCCATTAACTTCAATGGGGTTCGTTACTCGAAACGAGCACCCGATTATCGGGAAATATTCATCTCAAGTAACGAGCACCCAAGCATTTTAGTACTCGCTCATCACTATTTGTGTTACATTGTGTATGGTTGGTGTTACATTGTATACTGTTTCTGTTATAGTGTGTATTGTTTCTTTCACATTGTACATGGTCGGTGTTACATTGTATATGATTGGTGTTGCAATGTAAATTGTTTCTGTTACATTGTATATGGTTTATGGTGCTCTGTATATTGTTTCTATAATGTATATTGTTTCTGCTACATTCTATATTGTTTCTGTTACATTGTATATGGTTTATGGTGCTCTGTATATTGTTTCTATAATGTATATTGTTTCTGATACATTCTATATTGTTTCTGTAAGGTTATGTTCCCACTTTGTATGACACCGGACGTTCCGTGTCAGAAAAGATCATCCCAGCCGGTACTGCCGCTGAATTTGGATGCGGGTGCTTCCATGTTTGCCTGCATCCAAATACCCTGCGGCTCACACGCCATACGCTCCATTGTGTGAACTGACATCTCAGTTTCTTGCGGTGCCGCTAGGGATCCCGGCCGAAGTGTATACATTGGGGGAAATTTATCATTTGCATCTTTTTTGCAAATATTTTTATCACTGTGCACTGGCTTATAGGCTTGCAGTTTAGTCAAGTATTTATGAATATTCACATGTTGGTCCATAAATCACCTGCCATAGCTTCCCTGGCACTGCACATTTTACTGCAGGTATTCATGAATTGACCTTAGGAAACTTCTGCTACCCTGGGACTGGAGTACAGATGCGAATAAATATGCGAATATTCCAAAATGCGCACATGCGCTATCTGCCACAGAGAAGTTAAAGGGATTGTTTAAAAAAAAAAAAATTAAAATCTTTCAAATCACCAGTAGGATATATAGATTTTTAATCTACTTCTATTAAAAAAATCTAAATTTTTACTTATCAGCTGCTGTATGTCCTGCAGGAAGTGGTGCATTCTTTCCAGTCTGACACAGTGCTCTCTGCTGCCACCTCTGTCCATGTCAGGAACTGTCCAGAGCAGTAGGTGAACAATCCCTTTAACCTCCCTGTGGCAGATAGTGCTCCCTGCCTCCCAGGACACTTATGTCACAGCACCTGCTGCCCAACCAGAACATTCTCCTCTATAAATATTCCAATCCACCACGTCCGCCTCCTAATATTGTAGAAATGCAAATGCCGGGATGTTTTTATACGAGATAAGAGGCAAACAATTCGTTCCCTTCTCTGCGGCTGAAAGTGAATTGTTGATTTTGAGCTTCCACCAACACAAAATGGATGAGCTCAACAGGACGATTTTTCAGCATCTTTCGAGATGAGGAGAAGCCGAATGGGCATGAAAAATTCAAGTCCTGCTTCCTGTTATTCCTCAATGACTTATTTGTGAGAAAGATTTTTTTTTTCAGGTTTCTGCCGCTGTCTTTATGTGGAAGACATTAGTCTCTGGTGTATAGGATCAACCTCTAGATACACAGGAACGGAGAGAAGATGGATCAGGCTGGAGACCGACCAGAAGCAGAGACAAGAGGGAAGAAGAAGCCCGGACAGGAGAAAGTTACCTCATACTACTAGTAGAAAGGAAGTGTTTTATCCAAAAGCCAAACTCATGTCACACCAGTAAGGGCGTCTGGTTATGGCAGTATTATAGTAGTTATATTCTTGTATATAGGTGGCAGTATTATAGTAGTTATATTCCTGTATATAGGGGGCAGTATTATAGTAGTTATATTCTTGTATATAGGAGCAGTATTATAGTAGTTATATTCCTGTATATAGAAGCAGTATTATAGTAGTTATATTCCTGTATATAGGAGCAGTATTATAGTAGTTATATTCCTGTATATAGAAGCAGTATTATAGTAGTTATATTCCTGTATATAGGAGCAGTATTATAGTAGTTATATTCCTGTATATAGGAGCAGTATTATAGTAGTTATATTCCTGTATATAGGGGGCAGTATTATAGTAGTTATATCACTGTATATAGGAGAAGTATTATAGTAGTTATATTCCTGTATATAGGAGCAGTATTATAGTAGTTATATTCCTGTATATAGAAGCAGTATTATAGTAGTTATATTCCTGTATATAGGAGCAGTATTATAGTAGTTATATTCCTGTATATAGGAGCAGTATTATAGTAGTTATATTCCTGTATATAGGGGGCAGTATTATAGTAGTTATATCACTGTATATAGGAGAAGTATTATAGTAGTTATATTCCTGTATATAGGAGCAGTATTATAGTAGTTATATTCCTGTATATAGAAGCAGTATTATAGTAGTTATATTCCTGTATATAGGAGCAGTATTATAGTAGTTATATTCCTGTATATAGGAGCAGTATTATAGTAGTTATATTCTTGTATATAGGAGCAGTATTACAGTAGTTTTATTCCTGTATATAGGAGCAGTATTACAGTAGTTATATTCCTGTATATAGGAGCAGTATTAGGCTATGTTCACACTACGTATATTTCAGTCAGTATATTTCAGTCAGTATTGCAACCAAAACCAGGAGTGGATTAAAAACACAGAAAGGATCTGTTCCCACAATGTTGAAATTGAGTGGATGGCCGCCATTTAATGGCAAATATTTGCTGTTATTTTAGAACAACGGCTGTTATATTGAAATAATGGCCGTTATTTACTGTTTTATGGCGGCCATCCACTCAGTTTCATCATTGTGGGAACAGATCCTTTCTGTGTTTTTAATCTACTCCTGGTTTTGGTTGCAATACTGACTGAAATATACTGACTGAAATATACGTAGTGTGAATGCAGCCTTATAGTAGTTATATCCCTGTATATAGGAGCAGTATTATAGTAGTTATATTCTTGTATATAGGAGCAGTATTATAGTAGTTATATTCCTGTATATAGGAGCAGTATTATAGTAGTTATATTCCTGTATATAGGAGCAGTATTATAGTAGTTATATTCCTGTATATAGGAGCAGTATTACAGTAGTTATATTCCTGTATATAGGAGCAATATTATAGTAGTTATATCCCTGTATATAGGGGGCAGTATTATAGTAGGTATATTCCTGTATATAGGGAGCAGTATTATAGTAGTTATATTCTTGTATATAGGAGCAGTATTATAGTAGTTATATTCTTGTATATAGGAGCAATATTATAGTAGTTATATCCCTGTATATAGGAGCAGTATTATAGTAGTTTTATTCTTGTATATAGAAGGCAGTATTATAGTAGTTATATTCTATTTTATAGGGGCAGTATTAGGCTATTTTCACACAGCGTAAAAGTACAGCCGTTGTTGCCACCGGCAACCACGGCCGTACTTTGTACGGTGTGGAACACTGCCTATTCTTCTATGGGATCCCGGCCGGAGCATATACGCTTAGTATACGCTCCAGCCGGGATCCCATGCAGCGTCGCAAACAACTGACATGTTAGTTTTATGGGGCCGCAATTCAATGACTTGCGGACGCAGAAAGCCCTGTCAGTTCACACAATGAAACGAACGGCTCTGGCTGCTTGCTTCATTGTGTGCTATGAGGAGTTCTGATGCGGGCGCAGTACCGGCCGGGATGATCTTCTCAGAGACCAGCCCGGTCGGGTCACGGAACGGCCGGTCTCATACGCCGTGTGAACATAGCCTTATAGTAGTTATATTCTTGTATTTAGCAGCAGTATTAAAGTATTATCTGGCCCGATGAAGCAAGAAAGATAGCCCGCGAAACGGCTGTAGCCACGGTGCACAGCACCCTTGGACTTGTCTCTTCCTGCCCTGAACGGACCTGCATGATGGCATCTCGAAAATTAACTACTACTATTACAGAAATCTGGTGAGTGCCGCTGGCTCCTATTTCCTTACTCAAAGGCTTGTGCTTATAGTAGTTATTATAGTGGTTAGATTCAGCTTTTTATTCTCCGGAATGATGGGAAGTACATTGATAATATATTAGTATTATCCCCATGTAATATAATGTATGATAACTGACAGTCTCCTCTATGTAAATAATGCCAGTCAGGGGGATGTCTCTATGATGGAAATAATGGCTGACTGTCAATTTGCTGCTATCTCTAGACTGACTGACTTACACAAGGCGTGCACACACACAGAGAACGCCGGCAGCCAGCTGCGCTCCCACAATGCTTTGCAGGCGGCCAGTAACACTTGTCAGGAATAAGATTTGATTACATTCGGCAATCAACAGTAAACTGAAGTTTCATATATACAAGTCACAGATACATTATCACCACAGCCCAGACAGCATATGTTTCTCCTTCTACTTCAAAGCCGAGCAGACTTCAAAGTTGTGTCTGTGATATGTGGGAGAGGGGCCACATGTTGCATTAATGAGCCTCCAGGTTTTGATTTCCAGAAATATTACAATTGGTCCTCAAATCGCCCGTAGAAAATCCCTCATTAGTTCCATGGCGGGTCATCCTCTGCCGGTAATGATTGTCCCTTTGCCGCTAATCATGTTTATTTTTCGGCGACTTTTTTGTGTCACTCGTCACTTTCAAAACAAGAAAGGAAGCGGCGGCGAACGGTTGTTTGGTGTTAACAGGATGCGGGGCTGATCAAAGTAACAACAGCTAATAACGCGTACTCCAAAGATCGCGCTCGATCGGCTCTGACGGCTACGTGTGATGGAGGAACCAAGAAGAGAACCGAAAACGACGGGGGAAAAAAGGAATTAACCGACTAAGAGAAAAGCGGAAATGGACGTCGCTTGTTTTTGATGGAGAAGATCAATGTTAAGTGCTATCCAGATAGAAGGGGTGGACGGCTCCGAGGCTGGAGAGACTGGTTGTGAGCTCAGATCTGCAGTAATTGTCTCACACGGCTGTGAACTGATCGTTTCATCAAGTATCTTCAGAAAGAGAGAGAGACAAAGAGAACGTTCTTCTTATGCAAAGCTCTAGATCTTCTCCATACACTGGGAAAGGACATTCTGGCTTCCTATTCCCACCCATAGGGGGAGCACAAGAGCTTACTGTATACTGGATCAAAGGTGTTTTGGGAAAACAAATTTCAGCATTTCAGTACAGTGTGAACAAACCTTAGGCTAGGTTCACACATCGGTTTTTTTTTAAAGAAATGACGCTGATTGAAATGGCCTCAGTGTCCGTTCTTTAGTGCGGGGGCAGCATTGCATTAAAGTCAATGCAATGCCGCCCGCTGTGTTCACACATCATTATTCTAAAGCCCACTCTTTAGAACAGGCGTTAGAATAATGTGCCCGTCAATTATTTCTGGACGCTGTTCACTGAACAACGTCCGGAAACATCAGCTGTTCACACAATGTGCAGCGGCAGAAGTACATTGCATTGAAGTGAATGGCTAATTGATTTGCGGGCACACCCAACGATGCCCGCAAATCAATTGTAAGAAAAGAACGTTCCTGCAGCCGATACCTCTGTAGAAACGGGCTGAGTGCAGCGCGACAGCCCGCTGTTTAACAACGGACGATGTGTGAACATAGCCTGTAAAGGGAACGCTGGCAAAAAAACAAAAAAAACAACAAAAGTTTTTTTAAATTAACTGTTCCCAGAAAGATAGACATGTAAACTACATCTCTTTAAAAATCTGTAGTACTTATCAGCTGCTGTGTGTCCTGTATTCTGTCCAGTCTGACACATTGCTCTCTTCTGCCACCTCTGTCTGTATCAGGAACTGTCCAGAGCAGGAGAGGTTTTCTATGGGGATTTGCTGCTGCTCTGGACAGTTCCTGACATCAGCTGCTGTATGTCCTGCAGGAAGTGCTGTATTATTTCCATTCTAACACAGTGCTCTCTGCTGCCACCTCTGTCCATGTCAGGAACTGTCCAGAGCAGCAGCAAATCCCCATAGAAAACCTCTCCTGCTCTGGACAGTTCCTGACATTGACAGAGGTGGCAGCACTGTGTCAGAATGGAAATAATACAGCACTTCCTGCAGGACATACAGCAGCTGATAAGTACTGGAAGATTTGGGATTTTTAAATAGAAATAACTTACAAATCTATATAACTTTTTGACACTAGCTGATTTAACAAAAAAAAAATGTTTATAGTACAACTACAACTCTAATATATGCTTGTGTAAAGCCTGTGGTGGCGCTGCAGGAAAGTTACATATTTACTGCCAGCTTTATTGTCATAAATCGGATGAGTAAAGCCCAGCACCCGTCCATAAGGTTCCTGATTCTCTCCCTCTACATGAAAGGACGCTCTCCTGTTTTCTTGTCTCGTGTTTATTCCTGAGTGATTACCTAAATTTAATACAAGAACATCAAAGCGGCAAACAAACCTCAAAGGTTCACACATAATGTAAAAATAACTGCGCTAATCTGATCAGGAAATCAGCTGATAGTTGTCGGCTTATGTCTCCAGAAAAGAGTGGCTCACCGCGCTGCCCCCTGGAGAGGGAAGGTGCCGGAGAGTTTATAGGAATGGAAATAAATATTCTATGACATCAGGGAGAATGAGATGGTTCCATATACATCTATATAATAAGAAGGAGGCTCTCACCGAGGGTCCCTGGTATCTAATAATGTGCAAGAAAAGGTGAGGGTTTTTTTCCCCCCTGTACTTAAATGTCCTCTGTTGAAGGGTTTATTCCAGCAGGTTAAAGCCTTCTCACAATACAGTAGTGCAAGTAATCACCAAGGCCTACCTCTTCACCCCTATGTACCAGAATCTAACTACTATAATATTGCCCCCAATGTATATGAATATAATTACTATAATACTGCCCCCTATATACAAGAATATAACTACTATAATACTACCTCCTATATACAAGAATATAACTACTATAATACTGCTCCTATATACAAGAATATAACTACTATAATAATGCTCCTTTATACAAGAATATAGCTACTATAATACTGCTCCTATATACAAGAATATAACTACTATAATACTGCTCCTATATACAGGAATATAACTACTATAATACTGCTCCTATATATAAGAATATTACTACTATAATACTGCTCCTATATACAGGAATATAACTACTATAATACTGCTCCTATATACAGGAATATAACTACTATAATACTGCTCCTATATACAAGAATATAACTACTATAATAATGCTCCTTTATACAAGAATATAGCTACTATAATACTGCTCCTATATACAGGAATATAACTACTATAATACTGCTCCTATATACAGGAATATAACTACTATAATACTGCTCCTATATACAAGAATATAACTACTATAATACTGCTCCTATATACAGGAATATAACTACTATAATACTGCTCCCTATATACAGGAATATAACTACTATAATACTGCTCCTATATACAGGGATATAACTACTATAATACTGCTCCTATATACAGGGATATAACTACTATAATACTGCTCCTATATACAGGAATATACTACTATAATACTGCTCCTATATACAGGAATATAACTACTATAATACTGCTCCTATATACAGGAATATAACTACTATAATACTGCCCCCTACATACAAGAATATAACTACTATAATACTGCTCCTATATACAGGAATATAATTACTATAATACTGCTCCTATATACAGGAATATAATTACTATAATACTGCTCCTATATACAGGAATATAACTACTATAATACTGCTTACTATATACAGGAATATAACTACTATAATACTGCCCCCTATATACAGGAATATAACTACTATAATACTGCCCCTATATACAGGAATATAACTACTATAATACTGCTTCTATATACAGGAATATAACTACTATAATACTGCTCCTATATACAGGAATATAACTACTATAATACTGCCCCCTACATACAAGAATATAACTACTATAATACTGCTCCTATATACAGGAATATAATTACTATAATACTGCTCCTATATACAGGAATATAATTACTATAATACTGCTCCTATATACAGGAATATAACTACTATAATACTGCTTACTATATACAGGAATATAACTACTATAATACTGCCCCCTATATACAGGAATATAACTACTATAATACTGCCCCTATATACAGGAATATAACTACTATAATACTGCTCCTATATACAGGAATATAACTACTATAATACTGCCCCTATATACAGGAATATAACTACTATAATACTGCTCCTATATACAGGAATATAACTACTATAATACTGCCCCTATATACAGGAATATAACTTCTATAATACTGCTCCTATATACAGGAATATAACTACTATAATACTGCCCCTATATACAGGAATATAACTACTATAATACTGCTCCTATATACAGGGATATAACTACTATAATACTGCTCCTATATACAAGAATATAACTACTATAATACTGCTCGTATATACAGGAATATAACTACTATAATACTGCTCCTATATACAGGAATATAACTACTATAATACTGCCCCTATATACAGGAATATAACTTCTATAATACTGCTCCTATATACAGGAATATAACTACTATAATACTGCTCCTGTATACAGGAATATAACTACTATAATACTGCTCCTATATACAGGGATATACTACTATAATACTGCTCCTATATACAAGAATATCCAGCAGTCGGAGATCAGATGTTGGTGCTTATGACAGTAACCAAGCGTTCTCTGTTTTGTGCAGTCACAGAATCTGCAATGAGACAGAGTATATTTTCTGTGGAGAAATATCAGGGAGGGAGACAGGTCAGTCAGCTCTTCCTGGAGCAGCCCTTCCATGTAATGATACTGAACCTCTTTTCCATATTTTGTGTTGTTCTTGAGCTCCCTCTAGTGGTCGATCCCTTTAGTGTAATTTTTTTTAAATTTCTGGACAGAATCCAATCATAAATCTTCCAAGCACAGTGGATATTAATTTATATGAAGGTATTTTTATCTGTTTCCATGTAACCTGATTCACTGGTTGTGTCCAGGTCACCGCATTATAACCAAGTATAATAGCCGGGTGGATTATATTCGCCCACGTTCCGCCTAGAGATGCCCCCTCAGCGGCCAGCCGTCATTGTCTGCTTTCAGTACACCTGATTATATTGAGTCTAATACATTTATTGTTTTGCGTCCATCATCTCAGAGACAAGTGAACAGATGTAAGCGCCCGGATATTACTCAGCACAAAGTAAATGTCCTTCCCAATGCAATTTTCCTCCGACTCTTTTCACATTACGTTTGTTACCCGCCATAAATAAACAGGATCAAGGAAGCATAAAATATGAAAAATTTTACTAGTTAAGGTCCATTGTCCCCGTCTCGCTGCGATCACGATGCCCGCTCCATTATTCATAATTCAATATGCTGCAAACAAACCTAGAATTGTAGCTGAGCATTTAAGAATATGAGAAGTCGCAGCTTCCTCCTCCTCCTCCTCCGCCAGGAGCCGATTCGTCGCTTCCAATATTTAGAAAATAAATAAAAATGAAGATTTGCAGTCGGTGGCGGCGGGCGGTGGGAATTCGCGTCTATTGACTTGTACTCGATTAAACAAGTCCAGATTAGTGCAAGAGGAAACGATCTGTAAGGATCAGCGACAAATCAGGATTTATAAAGCGGCGCGGGATGATGGCGGCGGCGCGGGGCCAGATGAAGAGGAGAGAAGAGATTGTAAATTTCCTGGGGAGAATGAGCGAGTAAGGCTGGAGTCATACTGTGTTTTTGCTTTCGCTTTATGTAAAAAAATGGGTGAAAAACAGTGACCCCCGGTGGTGACCCCCAGTGTGGAGGTACGGCCGGTCACTTGCCAGATAGTAAAGTGTGATGCCAGTCCTATGGTGGTTGGCCGAGATATAGCCGGGCCCACTGATGTTGTCTCATGACGCCAGTGTCGGTTGGGCACACAGGTATGGTGGCACACCTGCTCTTAGTTTGGCAGGGTGCTACGGGGTCCCTTGGGTTGATATCACAGTGGGCCGGAGTGGTATAGTGACCCTGCTGGACTATCGGTATTGCCACCCACAGAAAGGGGAAATGTCCGAAGGATTTGGTGTATGCTGTGTTGGTGCGGGGCGAAGAATCACAGAGTCTCTTTACCATAAATAATCTCTTATTTACTTTGAAAGTACTTGTGAGCAGCACAACATACAACTTTTCCTTGACAGGGTACGGTAATACACTTGATAATACACACGGTAATACACTTGACAATACAGAATCCAGATCTGCAGTAGGAGCACAGTAGAGAGTACAATTGTGCTGACTGGGTTGCGTGCTGAGAGATACGAGTAATCAGAGGAGCAGACAGGAGGAGGTTGTGAGAGTCCCAACCCAAGTAGTAATGTGCTCTGCCGGGATGTTGGAGGATGAGGTAGAAGAATACGTAACACTACTTGTACCCGTGTTTTGACCTGTGGGTCTTCGCACAACCCAATGCCTTACCAGTGTTGGAGGACCCGTCCTAGAGGGTGACACAAGGACCCAGACCTTGTTACCTGGGATGAGCGGAATGCTGAGAGTTCCCTGCTGACAACCACAGTGCGTGATAGAGTTCCTAGGCTCTTAGCAACTTTGCTCTATCCGGATCAGTTCCTAGCTTGTGGCTTTTGTGGATACAGTCCTGCACTGTGACTCTCCTAGTCCACAGCGTGGGTTGAGGTTGTCTCTGACTTGTCCTTTCCTGTAAGAGTTTTAACACTGCATCGTGTTGTATAGAATAAACTGAGGAGAAACTCTACCCATGTGACTTCCTATCTCCAGCATATTTAATGTGCGCTGTGAGTGGGTGAAGAGTGCAAAAAGAAGAAGTAACGTGAGAGATGATAGGATAGAAGAAGAAGACACTCCCGTAGGTTCACATATCCATGTGACACACAATCAAACAATAACCCTTTCCATACTTCAACCGTGCAGCATCTAAGTACACATACCTACAACAGCAACATCTAGTGGCAAAACTTTATCATTACTTCATCACCACTGACTCACAATAAGTACAGGCATTTACGAAAGGTGTAACTAATAGCAACACCCGTGGTGGGACACCACATGTGCATCCGTTTTGATCCGTTTTCAATTGACTTCCATTATAAGGCCATGTTCACATGGTGTAAGACACCAGCCGGTCTGTGACCCAGCCGGGTCACAGAACGGCCGATGTCAGAGAAAATCATCCCGGCTGGTACTGCAGTAACGGACTGATGAACTTCTTTCCTGATGAATTGGGATGTGGGCGCACCAGTGTTCGCTCGCATCCCAATTCCTGCACACAATGTAGAGTGCGCCCGGAGCCGCTCGCTCTATTGTGTTAACTGATAGTTTTCTGCAGCCGCTATTCATTAAATAGCGGTCGCAGAGAGCCTGACATGTCAGTTTTTTGCAGTGCCCTTAGCGATCTCGGACAGAGCGTATACTTTGTGTATGTATATTTATACCATGTTTATACACTCCGGCCGGGATCCTATTGTATACTATGTGTATGCATATATATATATATATATATATATATATATATACTATGTGTATACACTCCGGCCGGGATCCTATTGTATACTATGTGTATGCATATATATATATATATATATACTATGTGTATACACTCTGGCCGGGATTCCCTCTAGCTGCAGCACAATATAAGTTCAGTATTAATCACGGCCGTGTTGCAAATCAGCAACAACGTCTGTGATTATTACTCAACTTACATTGTGTGAACATGAAAAAAGGATCAAAAAACATATCAAAAGGCATGTTTTTTTTGTGTACCCAACAATTTGGTCAACCACATTTTTGTGTGTACTAAAAACAAATACGATACAAAGTCGATAGAAAAACGGATCAAAACAGATGCAGACAAATGCATCAATTTTTTCATCCGTTTTTTGCATAGCTCGAATGAAAAAAAAAAAAACGGATTTAAAAAACGCAGTGTGAACCCAGCCTAACACGGAACTGATTGTTCTGCTCGCTGCTCGCTTATATGGGAATTTTGCCTATGAAGAAAACATACAGGGGGCAAAGGAAGAGATGTGTTACCTGCAATGGAGATCAGTGATCTTAGAGGAAGAGAGAGATGACCTTGCAGGAGGGATAATGCTGCCCAAGGGCGCTGTACACCTCCATCAAACAGCCTCTACATTGTAGTAAAGGGGTTAATGGTGGTGGGTACCGAGCTATGGTGAAGTAAATAACAATGTTTGTTTTTGTTTAGATTTTTCAGTTTCAGCCTACAGATGGCGCTGCATTAATAGAACACAGTGCCACTTAGTAACCAAAAATCAGCAGCAGGTAGTGTGAACACACGCGTGGTCCGGATTGCTGGATACATGTGAATTACCCTCACCCTCTCTGGGTCCTGCTGCTGTACTGGGTCCAGATGTCAAAAAGTGCCAAAATGTAATGTGAGTCAGCACCAAGTCCTGGCAGAGAACTTCATAGAAAGTTATATTCCGCACAAGATAACTTTTGATATGTTGTTGCCCATGGTGAGGCTGACAATTCCTTCCATACTTGTTATTATCTATTCAGTCTTCTTCCCCCAGTTCTCAGCTGCTGCTTTTTGCTTAAGACAAAAAAATCTGTGTGTGAGCCTTTCTCTCTGTCTCCCCCTCCTCCCCCTTCCTTCTGAGACAGCTGATGTCTGGTAAGCTTTATCTGCAACATTGTAGCTTCTTTGTAATGCTGGGAGGGTTAATCACAGTGAGTTCATTAGCAACTCCACCTCAAAATAACCCTTCCAGCATTACAAAGAAGCTACAATGTTGTAGATACAGCCTGCCAGGGACATTACATCAGCTGTCTCAGAAGGGAGGGGGGAGGAGGGGGAGACAGAGAGAAAGGCTCATGCACAGATTTTTGTGTCTTCAGCACAAAGCAGCAGCTGAGAACTGGGGGAAGGAGACTGCATAGATAATAACAAGTATGGAAGAAATTGTTAGTCTCACTATGGGCAGCAAAATATCAAAAGTTATCTTTCAGTGGAATATCCCTTTAATGCAACAAAATAAAGGACTGGGAAGTGGCAAGTAAATCATGACACCAACCAACAGACTACCCTAGTAAATCTGCTAAATCTATAGTTCAGATCCTGGTGGGTGGAGCATGACAGAGAGTTCTAAGAACACCAGACATGACACTGGCCATAGGCTGTAGTCGGCATAACACAGAAGTTTTGCGTGGGCTGCTATTTTAAAGAAGCACACCCCCATTTATTTTTTTTTATAACATATAATCCTTACTCATCATCACTATGGCTGCAATGTCATCTGCTTCATCCCAGCTCTGCTACATCCATATATTTGATTCCTGTATCTGAGTCATGTAATTTCTGATCAGTTTCTACTTCCTCCTTTGAGGTGAAATTGGGTTGAACAGTCCATGCAGCTTTAGAAAGCTGAGATGGTGACCACATTGAGAGCACAAAAACACATGCTATTCTTGGGGATCACAATGAGATCACATGACCAGACTGGAGAAAAGGATTCCAGTTAATTCTGAATGGAAGGTTTTGCTCCCGTGATTAGAGGTAATAGAGTAAATAACAGATTGGTAGGAGGGGGATGCAGCTGCAGGTTCTCACTTCCAGCATGCTGTGATAGGGAAGGAGGAGCAACAGAAAAACAAGATGTGGGCAGTTTAGTTTTTCTCTCAGCTCTTATATTATATATATATATATATATATATATATATATATATATATATATATATATATGTATACATCAGAAAAGATCTTTATTGGGTGTGTAAATATTCTATTTAGTAAAATCCTTTTTTTCAGTCAGGACAAGGACGATGTCTGTAACCTAGAATACACTTTACTATTGTATTTATCTTTTAGTCTTCAATGAGCCTGGAGATTAAAGAAAGTCCATTAACCGCATCAGGCATGAAATGTGCCTTAATAGCGGCCGTGGTATCGATCGACATCCCGGCCGTCAATAACCCGACGCGGCTCACAGATATAGAATTCACCGAATTTCAATTTGTGAAGTTCATAAATCAATCCGTCTGTTTAGTGAAAGTGTTTACATGAATGTATTTGCCGATAGCTGACTGCAACACGTCCTCTCATCCGTCCCACTGACCCCCCCCACCCATGTAGATGACTGCACATGAGATGTATGAGGCTTCAGTAACATATATATATATATATATATATATATATATATATATATATATATATATAGAAGATCCCCAGGTTTTACCGAAGATCCAGAAGATCCCCAGGTTATACCAGCTGTACATATATAATTATATACAGTATATACCCAGGTTATACCAGCTGTACATACTGTATATAATTATATACAGTATATACCCAGGTTATACCAGCTGTACATATATAATTATACACAGTATATACCCAGGTTATAGCAGCTGTACATATATAATTATGTACAGTATATACCCAGGTTATACCGGCTGTACATATGTAATTATATACAGTATATACCCAGGTTATACCAGCTGTACATACTGTATATAATTATATACAGTATATACCCAGGTTATACCAGCTGTACATATATAATTATATACAGTATATACCTAGGTTATAGCAGCTGTACATATATAATTATATACACTATATACCCAGGTTATACCAGCTGTGCATATTATTATATACAGGAGATACCCAGGTTATACCAGCACTGG
Source organism: Dendropsophus ebraccatus (assembly GCF_027789765.1). Lineage (NCBI taxonomy): Eukaryota > Metazoa > Chordata > Amphibia > Anura > Hylidae > Dendropsophus > Dendropsophus ebraccatus. The sequence goes on from NC_091464.1 coordinate 92,363,190, forward strand.
CCATGTACTTAAACTTTGATCCTTGACATATTTATTTTGCCTCCCAAGTTCTTTTATAGGGCCCTTATGTACAGAATGAATGACATGATATTGATGTATGTAAAAACCTCTGCAAGGTCCCTGTGCTTTTCCTGCCCACTGTGCTGCAGCTCATTTCACATCCAGCCCTGAGCAGGAGAGATATCTGTCTGTTCAAATACAGAAGGTTCTGTGTTATGGAAATATGTGCACGCCAGCCCCATCTAGTGGTGGTCGGCAGCATTGCATTCCATGGCTTTTGCCCTTCATTCCAGAAGGTCATCAGCTGGAAAAGGCATAAAAAAGTACATGAAATTTATTTCTATATTTTAAATACTGCCCCTTACTCTGTACAACCAATGAAATGGAAATAAATCAAGCAGCCAATAAATATTATTATTATTATTATTATTATTATTATTATTAATATTAACTTCACCATCATATAACGAGATAAATACTAATGAATGCTTACGGGTGGGCTCTAATTGGGAATAATAGAATTTCCATCTAAAAACCACGTTAGAAAAACATAAATATATATATCAAATGAGCATAAAATATTCTAAATAGCACATAACACCCACACACAGATGGCAGAAGAACGTGTATGTAAAAGAAATGATGAACGGACACATTTCAGGGTATCCCACAGAGGGAGGTCGGATAACTATAAAGAGCACAAAACTCTGGGAACAACTTTTCCAAAGCATATACAGGAAGATAACTACTCTAATATGGCCCCCTATATACAGGAAGATAACTACTCTAATATGGCCGCCTATATACAGGAAGATAACTACTCTAATACTGCCCCCTATATACAGGAAGATAACTACTCTAATATGGCCCCCTATATACAGGAAGATAACTACTCTAATACTGCCCCCTATATACAGGGATATAACTACTATAGTACTGCTCCTATATACAGGAATATAATTACTATAATACTGCTCCCTACATACAGGAATATAACTACTATAATACTGCCCTCTATATACAGGAATATAACTACTATAATACTGCTCCTATATACAGGGATATAACTACTATAATACTGCTCCTATATACAGGGATATAACTACTATAATACTGCTCCTATATACAGGAATATAACTGCTATAATACTGCTCCTATATACAGAAATATAACTGCTATAATACTGCTCCTATATACAGAAATATAACTGCTATAATACTGCTCCTATATACAGGAATATAACTACTATAATACTGCTCCTATATACAGGGATATAACTACTATAATACTGCTCCTATATACAGGAATATAACCACTATAATACTGCTCCTATATACAGGAATATAACTACTATAATACTGCTCCTATATACAGGAATATAACTACTATAATACTGCCTCCTATATAGAAGAATATAACTACTATAATACTGCTCCTATATAGAAGAATATAACTACTACAATACTGCTCCTATATACAGGAATATAACTACTATAATACTGCTCCTATATACAGGAATATAACTACTATTATACTGTTCCTATATACAGGGATATAACTACTTTAATACTGCCCCTATATACAGGAATATAACTACTATAATACTGCTTCTATATACAGGGATATAACTACTATAATACTGCTCCTATATACAAGAATATAACTACTATAATACTGCTCCTATATACAGGAATATAACTACTATAATACTGCTCCTATATACAGGAATATAACTACTATAATACACGAACTGGAGAGAATGGAACCGCTGCACATCCCATCTATGGCTGATACTAATGCCGCTAGGCCTATATTAAAAATCAACACCAGAGTGTCTGTTTATGAATTGATCAAGCCATATTGCCCCGTGTACCACCGCGCAGGTCCTCTGGTCCACACGGGTCCCTACGCTAACTCCACACTGTGTCGGTCAGCGACCGCCAACCCCGCAAAGCGTGCACGTGCAGGGAAGGGAGGCCATGGGACGGCCCTGCAACCCCAATGTCACAGGACCAGACCCAAAAAGCCCCACCAAAACCCAGCCAGCACCACCGTCGGGGAAGGCTGCCCCCAAACGACACAAGTATGGATATGGTATTACACTTACCATTGCTGCTCTCACAGAATGGGGAAGACATAGGGTCCAGACATGTGAGCACAGACATATCCTGCTAATTTTGGTCATGTGGGTCTTATAAAGGAGTGCTAGCTGTTCAGAGAGGGAGAACTGTAAAACACGAACTGGAGAGAATGGAACGGCTGCACATCCCATCTATGGCTGATACTAATGCCGCTAGGCCTATATTAAAAATCAACACCAGAGTGTCTGTATATGAATTGATCAAGCCATATTGCCCCGTGTACCACCGCGCAGGTCCTCTGGTCCACACGGGTCCCTACGCTAACTCCACACCGTGTCGTTCTGCGACCGCCAACCCCGCAAGTGGGGCTTTTTGGGTCTGGTCCTGTGACATTGGGGTTGCAGGGCCGTTCCATGGCCTCCCTTCCCTGCATGTGCACGCTTTGTGGGGCTGGCGGTCGCTGACCGACACGGTGTGGAGTTAGCGTACGGACCCGTGAGGACCAGAGGACCTGCGCGGTGGTACACGGGGCAATATGGCTTGATCAATTCATATACAGACACTCTGGTGTTGATTTTTAATATAGGCCTAGCGGCATTAGTATCAGCCATAGATGGGATGTGCAGCGGTTCCATTCTCTCCAGTTCGTATAACTACTATAATACTGCCCCCTATATACAAGAATATAACTACTATAATACTGCCCCCTATATACAAGAATATAACTACTATAATACTGCTCCTACATATAAGTATATAACTACTATAATACTGCCCCTATATAATACTGTCTCCTCTATTTCTAGTAAAATAATTGATAAAGAAGACATATCCTATAGGTTTATTAATATTCTGTACATTCTGTTCATATCGTTTCATCCTTAGTGTGACCTGTAATAACCTCCCCATCTGCCTGGTATATATCAGTGATATTCGCAGCCATCTATGTGTTATATAAGCATTTAGTACATTTAGTTCTTACAACATAGAAGCACAGTGAGCGTCTTTAGCTGCTATATAGCTCCAGAGCCTCTTTACATTTCTTGGATCGCTCAGCAGGTATAAGCTTCACAGGACACGGCTGCCTGCACATGGCGGAGGATGACAGCCGGAGACAATATGCAGGCGCTCTGTACACAATCGCCTTTCTGGTGTGGAGCTCAGGACGCGGAATCTTCTATTTCAGAACAAGGACAAGTAACATTGTGTTCTTTAGCTACACACTGATGTGACGGGTCGACGCTGATTGTACCTACCTTTTACTAAAGGCGTACAGCATATAGTCATAGACACAACAAGGGCATTACTCAAGGTTAGAAAGTGTCCTTCAAAACCTTCATGGATACATGCAGTGTGTACACTGACACTTTTAAAGGGGAATGTCATTTGTAGGCCAGGTTTACATCTTAGATCTTGCCTCATTGGCCTCAGCTCAGATAAATGTCAGATCATGATGCCATCCTGTTGAAGAAATAACTCTCCACCAATCTCCAACCTAATATCTGAGAAATAATTCTCTACCAATCTCCTACCTCCTATCGGAGAAATAACTCTCCACCAATCTCCAACCTCCTATCCAAGAAATAACTCTCTGCCAATCTCCTACCTCCTGTCCGAGAAATAACTCTCCACCAATCTCCAACCTAATATCTGAGAAATAATTCTCCACCAATCTCCAACCTAATATCTGAGAAATAATTCTCTACCAATCTCCTACCTCCTATCGGAGAAATAACTCTCCACCAATCTCCAACCTCCTATCCAAGAAATAACTCTCTGCCAATCTCCTACCTCCTATCCGAGAAATATCTCTCCACCAATCTCCAACCTCCTATTGAAGAAATAATTCTCCACCAATCTCCAACCTCCTATCCAAGAAATAACTCTCCACCAATCTCCAACCTCCTATCCAAGAAATACCTCTCCACCAATCTCCAACCTCCTATCCAAGAAATAACTCTTTGCCAATCTCCTACCTCCTATCCGAGAAATAACTCTCCACCAATCTCCAACCTCCTATCCAATAAATATCTCTCCACCAATCTCCAACCTCCTATCCAAGAAATAACTCTCCACCAATGTCCAAACTCCTATCCAATAAATATCTCTCCACCAATCTCCAACCACCTATCCTAGAAATAATTATCCACCAATCTCCAACCTCCTATCCAAGAAATAACTCTCCACCAATCTCCAACCTAATATCTGAGAAATAATTCTCCACCAATCTCCAACCTAATATCTGAGAAATATTTTTCCACCAATCCCAAATTCCTTTCCAAGAAATAACTCTCCACCAATGTCCAACCTCCTATCCAATAAATAACTCTCCGCCAATCTCCTATCCAAGAAATAACTCTCCACCAATCTCCAGCCTCCTATCCAAGAAATAACTCTCCACCAATCTCCAACCTCCTATCCAAGAAATAACTCTCCACCAATCTCCAACCTCCTATCCAAGAAATAACTCTCCACCAATCTCCAACCTCCTATCCAAGAAATAACTCTCCACCAATCTCCAACCTCCTTGGTCACATGGGCTGGGTACTTGTTGATCACTCTTTTTGTCGATAACTTGAGTACTGTACTTTCACCCAAGTGCATAAAAAGTGCACAAAGATGTGGTTCACTGCAAGACCTGTCAAATTTTTGATAGAACCTAAAAAAAACTTGGCTTAAATCTATGTAGAAAGTGCTCACAGTGGTCAGAGATCAATTCCTAATATTAAGGAAAACCTGACTTTCTCATGGCTCCCACATGATTTTCTATAGTGTCCACTAAAGTAAGGTTAGCTCATGGTTGGCCTCACAAAATGGAGATCTAGATTTGCAGGAGATGGAAACCTGATGACCACATGATGCAATCCTATAGAAGAAATACCTCTCCACCAATCTCCAACCTCCTAGCCAAGAAATAACTCTCCACCAATCTTCAACTTTCTATCTGAGAAATAACTCTCCACCAATCTCCAACCTCCTTGGTCACATGGGCTGGGTACATGTTGACCACTCTTCTTGTCGATAACTAGAGTACTGTACATGCTTTCACCCAAAAGTGCACAAAGATGTGGTCTACTGCAAGACTTGTCAAAGATAAGATAGACCTTAAAAAACTTGTCTGAACCCTGTGTAGAAGGCGCTCACAGTGGTCAGAGACCAATTCCTAATATTAGGGAAAGCCTGACTTTTTCATGGCTCCCACATGATTTTCTATAGTGTCCACTAAAGGAAGGTTAGCTCATGGTTGGCCTCACAAAATGTAGATCTGGATTTGCAGGAGATGGGAAATCTGATGACCTCATCCAGTGATACCAGAAAACTTGACATCTGTCTTTATGTAGAATGAGTAGCCATGAATGCAACATTTGGTGAAGTGGAGAGATGAGCTAACCTCGAGACAGCTAAGGTTAGTCCGAACTTGAATGCTCTGCCTTTGATTACCAGTGGCTGAAGAAGTTGGATGTAGCCCGAAGGCTCCTGGAAAACATGTATGCAGCCATATTTCCAGGACTCCCGAGAGCTGTATCCAACTCCTGCAGCCACTGGTCATCAAACGCCACACATGTGAGTTCGGATGGACCCGAGGTTCACTCATCTGTAGTTAGGAGATGGAGTTAGAAGTCCGGGCTTTTAATTTTTTTCAAAAGAGCTGGGGAGGAGGTGGCTGAACATAACAACATGCACCTGCCTCCCCTTCTCCAGCTCTGCGTTCTCGGCGCGAGTTCCTGGTCCCCTGGCCTCTTCTTGGTCTAGACGGGCGCCTGGGTCGTGACATGTCAGACCTGGTAAGTCAGTCAGCAGCTGGTGGACTGGGAACCAGAGCGGAAGACAGGGAACCTAGGAGCTGGAGCTGCGGAGGAGGTGGCTGAACATAACAACATGCACCTGCCTCCCCTTCTCCAGCTCTGGGGTCCACTGTTCTCGGCGCGAGTTCCTGGTCCCCTGGCCTCTTCTTGGTCTAGACGGGCGCCTGGGTCGTGACATGTCAGGCCTGGTAAGTCAGTCAGCAGCTGGGGGACTGGGAACCAGAGCGGAAGACAGGGAACCTAGGAGCTGGAGCTGCGGAGGAGGTGGCTGAACATAACAACATGCACCTGCCTCCCCTTCTCCAGCTCTGGGGTCCGCTGTTCTCGGCGTGAGTTCCTGGTCCCCTGGCCTCTTCTTGGTCTAGACGGGCGCCTGGGTCGTGACATGTCAGGCCTGGTAAGTCAGTCAGCAGCTGGTGGACTGGGAACCAGAGCGGAAGACAGGGAACCTAGGAGCTGGAGCTGCAGAGGAGGTGGCTGAACATAACAACATGCACCTGCCTCCCCTTCTCCAGCTCTGGGGTCCGCTGTTCTCGGTGCGAGTTCCTGGTCCCCTGGCCTCTTCTTGGTCTAGACGGGCGCCTGGGTCATGACATGTCAGGCCTGGTAAGTCAGTCAGCAGCTGGTGGACTGGGAACCAGAGCGGAAGACAGGGAACCTAGGAGCTGGAGCTGCGGAGGAGGTGGCTGAACATAACAACATGCACCTGCCTCCCCTTCTCCAGCTCTGGGGTCCGCTGTTCTCGGCGTGAGTTCCTGGTCCCCTGGCCTCTTCTTGGTCTAGACAGGCGCCTGGGTCGTGACATGCCAGGCCTGGTAAGCCAGTCAGCAGTGAGGCGGGGACTGGAAACCTGAGTGGAGAACAGGGAACCCAAGATCTAGAGCTGCAGAGGAGGTGGCTGAACATAACAACATGCCTCCCCAGCTCTTTTGGAAAAAAGTCAGAGCCTGGACTTCTCCTTTTAGTAGTATTGAAGAAAATCTCGTAACATTGGATACGCTAAACTGTGTCAATTAAGGGGCTTAGTGTTAGTCTTAGGGAGGGTGAGAAAGGGCGCAGCCTTGTGGCAGCCCATACATGAAGGGGGGTAGATGGTTAATTAGTAGGGGAGTAGATGCCGGGCAGGGGGTTAAAAGTCGGTCAGGGAGACGGTTATGAGCAGAAGGGAGCTGGGAGCCTAAGTGTTCCACATGGTCCTGGTGTGGGTAGAGGCCAGTCCTGAGAACTTGACATAGTCAGTCTGACCATCAACAGGGATGAGGTACTAGGGATGAGGCAGTAGTGTAGTCAACAAGATAGAGGGTCAGGGCAGGCAGCTTAGATGGAGGTCAGACAGTCTGGGTTGGCAACAGGAAAGGCAAAGGGTACAGAAGGAACAGACAGGCAGGTGAAGGCTGAGGAATAGGAGTCAGTTTACATGGAATAGTAGGCACCTTTGCTTAGGAAAACAAGAAACAAACAATGCTCAGGCAAGGATGAACGAGTGGAGCAGCCTTAAATAGGTCCAGGACAAACAGGATAGGTGGAGTAAGAATAATAAAGAGCAACAGCTTTTTAGATATAAGAAGGTGGAAGAGTGCCCCCTAGAGCACAGTGGAGGAACTGCAGCAGTGCCGGAAGTGTGGAGCCCAGGACAGGAGAAGAGAAGATGCCAATGGACACCTGCTGCCATGGACTGAATGGGTAGCAGGGCAGAGGTGTTGGCAGGACTGGGAGCAGGCTGTAAGCTGTGAGTGGAGGATCACCATCATGACACATCTGGTTTAGTAGCCACAGTTCATTTGATCAAACATAGGACAACTCTTGGAATTTTTTGTCTTAATAATGGTATAAAAATTCCTTGTCCCCAGGATTAGCGTCGTACAGTATTCTGTGCATCCTGAGAGCAGCCCAGACATATGGATATGGTAATAAGCTCAGTAGGGAGCGGCCAATCTTCCGCTCAGCGCAGTTTAATTATTTTTCTATACTGTGTACGTGTTGTAGAGGATAAAAATAGTAAAGGAGACAGGACGGCTGCGCTTTGTAAAAAGTTACACATAAGAATAAGAAAACCTTAAGACATTCAAAGAGAATCGGAGGATGACAGTGCGGCCGCCGTCTCCATCACACTCCTGCCCCTAAACTTTGTGGTTACGGAGAAAACTTTTTTTTTTTTTTTTTTTTTTTTTGTCATCTTAAAGTTAATAAGAAGTTTCTTACGATCTCTGTACAGCAGGAAAAGAGAAAATCTGAGAAGATAGTGTTCCAGAATCCTCTGTGTGATATGCAGTCATTGTACCAGTCTTCTTATGTAGTTATGTTCCCTGCTGCAGATTTGTAGGATTCAAGTGAAACCGAAGTAACAGGAGAAAATATCTCACAAATGATGATGTATCTATACTACTGCAAATCAAAAAATCCCAGAATCACGTCTAAAATCTAACTTTTACTAAATATGCAATAAAATTTAACAAAAAATGGCAAAATCAACAATTTAAGAGTGTTTAATCTCTAAGATAATGTATATAGTAATAGGATAGGAATAAATTACGCCTCAAACTTCATGTCTCATGTCTCTACGTGTTTCACCCACACTGTTTCTGTGGGATCATCAGGAGACCACAAAAAAAACCTCAACAGTTATCAAAGTAATGAAAGAGAAAGGAAATTAGGGAGAAAGAGGAAAAGAGGAAAAATGGGGCGGAAGTCTACGTACACCATATTGCAGTGCCCTCCCGATACTCCATGGAGTGCACTGGAACGCACTCAACACTCATATATGGACTTGGATCGCTGAGTGCGTTCCATCCATGGATGCCGGAATCATTACCTTGGGCATGCGTGCTGGGCAGTGAGTTATCCCTGCTGGGACATACAGTACACCTGTATACCCTCTCTGTTGTGCAGATATTTGTCCGCCATTTGCTTTATCTACAGTATATGTGAATGAATTACTTATGCCATGATTATTGCACATAATACTGGGGCTTAGTTGATATCGGTTACTTGGGCTCGGCGCTCCAAGCTTTTATCAGAGTCCGCGTACTCCTGTGACTTAAATCTTTCTGCTGTGCCCTATATATCTATGTAGTTGGTGTATAACACCACTGCTACGATAGTTTATCTATGTAACATTCTGTATGCACATATACAGTATGTCAACTGGACACTGTGTCTGGACACTCTAAGGATACCCACTCTCTATAGTCCCACAGTGTTCCTCCTGACCCTCCCTCTTTTTGTAGAGTGGGTGTATATGAATGGAAACCCCTTGACTCATGTTTTATAACTAGGGAGGTTTTTTTTGTGATCCCCTGATGATCCCACAGAAACAGTGTGGGTGAAACGCGTAGAGACATGAGACAGGAAATTTGAGAAGTAATTTATTCCTATCTTATTACTATATACATTATCTTAGAGATTCAACACTCTTTAATTGTTGATTGTGACCCTTTTTGTAGAATTTATACTCTTATAAATTTTAATGCATATTTAGCAAAATTTACATTTTATACGTGATTCTGGGATTTTTTTGTTTATTTTTCACGTGTTGACCAATAGTTTTATGCTCAACAATACAGGGTGATGCAACTGTAATTAATCCATACTACTGCCCCTCTACCCCCTTATTATACTACTGCCCCTCTACCCCCTTATTATACTACTGACCCTCAACTATACTACTGACCCCTTACTATACTACTGACCCCCTACCCCCTTACTATACTACTGACCCCCTACCCCTACTATACTACTACCCCCCTACCCCCTAATATACATATGACCCCCTACTATACTACTGCCCCTCTACTATTCTACTGACCCCCTACCCACTTACTATACTACTGCCTCCCTACCCCTACAATACTACTACCCCCTACCCCCTAATATACATATGACCTCCTACTATGCTACTGCCCCCCTACCCCCTACTATACTACTGACCCCCTACCCCTACTATACTACTGATCCCGTACCCCTACTATACTACTACCCCCTACCCCCTAATATACATATGACCTCCTACTATGCTACTGCCCCCCTACCCCCTACTATACTACTGACCCCCTACCCCTACTATACTACTGACCCCGTACCCCTACTATACTACTACCCCCTACCCCCTAATATACATATGACCCCCTACTATACTACTGCCCCTCTACCCTCTACTATGATACTGCCCCCCTACCCCCTACTATACTACTGACCCCCTACCCCTACTATACTACTGCCCCTCTACCCCCTTACTATACTTTTGATACCCTACCCCATAATATACTAATGACCCCCTTCTATACTACTGCCCTTCTAAACTCTTACTATACTACTGACCCCCCTATACTACTAATCTCAAATCCCCTACTATACTACTGACCCCCTTCCCCTAGTATACTACTAATCTCAAATCCCCTACTATACTACTGACCCCCCTACTATACTACTGCCCCCCTATTATACTACTGACCCCCTACCTCTACTAAACTGCTAATCCCCTACCTCCTACCATACTACTGCCCCCCTACTATACTAATGATCTCCTACCCCCTAATATACTACTGACCCCTAACACTACTATACTATTGAATCCCTACCCCTACTTTACTACTGCCCCCTTACTATACTACTACCCCCAACCCTACTAAACTACTCATTCCCTACTTCCTACTATACTTCTGCCCCCACTATACTAATGACCTATTACCCCCTAATGTATTACTGACCCCCTAACCCTACTATACTACTGACTACCTAACTCTACTATACTTCTGACCCCCTAACCCTACTATACTACTGACTCCTAACCCCACTATACAACTGACCCCCATAGAAACATAGAAGATTGTCGGCAGAAAAAGACGACTTGGTCCATCTAGTCGGCCCTATTAGTACTTTCCTTCTTATTATCTTAGGATAGATATATGTATACACCAGGCAGGTTTACATTCAGTTATTGTAGATTTACCTACCACATCTGATGGATGCCCCCTACTATACTACTGACCGTTTACTATACTACTGACCCGCTACCCCTGCTATACTACTGCCCCTACCCCCACTGTACTACTGTCCCTACCCCCTACTATACTACTGCCCCATACCCCATACTAGAAAACTGCCCCATACCCCCTACTAGAAAACTGCCCCTCTTTTATACTACTGACACTCTAACTCCTACTATACTACTGTCCCCTTACCCCCTAATATATCACTGACCCCCTACTATACTACTACGTAACTACCACTATAGCAGCCATAGCGGCTGCTATGGGGCCCGCCGCATCAGGGGGCCCCATGGCCTGCTCCTTCAATACCCTGGGCCCCCTGAGCCGTCATCATTTGCAGCACCGGGTGGCCCTGCTGGTCTCCTGGGTTTTGCAAATGTCCCTTTAACTGCAAGCACTCCTGACCAGAGCTAGCAGTTATGTAGTTATGACTTCACTTGACCGTTTAGCGGTCAGTCGGGGGGGCCCCTATCAAAAGTTTGCTATGGGGCCCAGCCATTTCTAGTTACGCCCCTGCCCCTAACCCTACTATACTACTGCCCCCTAACCCTACTATACTACTGCCCCCTCCCCTACTATGCTACTGCCCCCCTACCCCTTATTATACTGCTGACCCCCTACTACACTACTGACCTCTACCCCCTACTATACTACTGACCCCAAACCCCTACTATACTACTGAACCCCTATCCCTACTATAATAATAACCATACATACTATACAACTGACCCCCTAACCCTACTATTCTACTGACCCCCTACTGTACTACTCACATCTAACACAGATGACAATGTATTAGTGTGTACTGACAGTACAGATAGACAGATAGACAGATAGATAGATAGATAGATTAAGCAGAATAAGATTAATCAGAATAAGCAGACATACTAAAATAGTAGTCTGGCCATTTTAGTTTTTTTTTTTGTTAATACATCTAATTTTTTGATCTTTTAAAAAAACTTCTTAGATTTTTTTTTATTTCACTTTTTGTTTAACAGGATAAAAATATAAGGTGTAAATGTGCGGGGACCCGACGGTCTGACCTGCCTTTAATTGGCTCCTTGAGTCTGGCTGGTGGCTGCTCAGCCCTGCAGGAGGAAGCTCTGTACATCGTCCCATGGGAAATTACCGCTCAAAGGACATGAAAAGTTTTGTCTGTCCAAAGGGAGAAAAAAAATATATCTCTCCATTCTGTTCCCACTGGTAACTCATTTCTGTCCCGCGAATAACCTTTCTACGCCGAGCCTGTAGTCTCAAGGGGTGAGTTCTCTTCAATAGTCAACATATATTTATCTTTATATCGGTATAAGAAGTTAACAGCCATATACTTACACAGAACATAAAAGACCAATTAACATCAATAGAGCAAAAGCCGAAGTGAACCCAGTGTTACATAAGTCATGTTACTCCATAAACCAGCAAATATATGTCACAGAAAAGGAGACTGACACAAATCTGTTCATTTCATTCCTAAAAGAGATTATATCTTTTTTTTTTTTAACACTGGAGTACGCTCGAATGCTAAAATGTATGTGATATAATACCGCATTCTGTATGTACAGAAATAGAACTACTGTAATACTGCCCCATATACAAGAATATAACTGCTCTAATACTGCTCCTATATACAGGAATATAACTACTATAATACTGCTCCTATATACATGAATATAACTACTATAATACTGCTCCTATATACAGGAATATAACTACTATAATACTGCTCCTATATACAGGAATATAACTACTATAATACTGCCCCTATATACAGGAATATAACTACTATAATACTGCTCCTATATACAAGAATATAACTACTATAATACTGCTCCCTATTTACAGGAATATAACTACAATAATACTGCTCCTATATACAGGGATATAACTACTATAATACTGCTCCTATATACAGGAATATAACTACTATAATACTGCTCCTATATACAAGAATATTACTACTATAATACTGCTTTTATATACAGGAATATAACTATTATAATACTGCCCCTATATACAAGAAAATACCTACTATAATACTGCCCCATATACAGGAATATAACTACTATAATACTGCTCCTATATACAGGGATATAACTACTATAATACTACTCCTATATACAGGAACATACTACTATAATACTGCTCTTATATACAGGAATATAACTACTATAATACTGCTCCTATATACAAGAATATAACTACTATAATACTGCTCCTATATACAAGAATATAACTACTATAATACTGCTCCTATATACAAGAATATAACTACTATAATACTGCTCCTATATATAGGAATATAACTACTGTAATACTGCTCCTATATACAGGAATATTACTACTATAATACTGCTCCTATATACAGGAATATAACTACTATAATATTACTACTACCGCAGCGGTTTTTGGTGAGTGCAAGCTTCTTTGTCTCCCTTACTGGATTATCTATACACTTTGTTATAGCTTTGCACCCCTATGCTGCATACCGTAAGCCTACTATCCTCACCGTAAATGTCCTAGCTCAAGGGTACACAGAACATGATATTGGACTTTGGTGCAAACTCAGATCTTCTCCCCTAGCTGGATTGGACTTCCTTTTTCTCTTTACTGAGTACGTGCACACTGTCACAGACGTTGTATTACCCATGGAGGTGAATATGGACACAGAGAATATTAATGAGGATGAGGCCCTTCATGTGGGGAGGGAGAATGCAGGGGCGTTCTTTACGTCCTGCAATGTGAAACACGACTTGCAGTTGATGAGTATCAAGGCCCTTGAACATAAAATTTTCTCTCTAGCAGAAAAAGAAACTAGATTGTTTTGGACGACCACCTCCTACAATCCTATGTTGATAGCAATCGGGTGCCGAGAGGGTTAAGGATGTATAAGAACCCTGCACAATATGATGATGACGAAGAGTTTATACAAGAATGGCAACAGGCACATAAGATACACTCTATGAACTTGCTACAACTAGTGCTCAAACGTAACCGGGCTGAATACGAGGCTATCACAGCTGACCTCTGTAAAGCTCAATTAGAGCACAAGACCCGATCTTCTGAAACTTATGTTGCCACATTCAACAAGAAACTAGATAAGAAACTGCTACTACTACAAATTGAAATAAAAGAGAAAAAAAGAGATAAATTTCTCAGAGATAAAAGTGATTATGAAACTAACCGCATATTTGATTGGCACACCGAGCGATCTAAGCGTCTTAGACCAAAACGCAAGATGCCGTCTGAATTCTGGACAACAGATTCAGACACCAGTCTTTCAGATGAAACCTCCACCGGGAGATCCGCCAGAAATCCTAATCAAGCTATTACATCTGCTGCCCCTTCAGGAGACGCACCCGGAGGGGTGGCAAAAAGAGGAAAGAGCGGCTGGCGAGGAAGGAGGCCATACAAACATGTGTCGTGGAGGGATTGAATACCGATAATAATGTCCTCAATATCTCTGGTGTACAATTATCATCGGACTGTTTAGAGGTCCTCTCTAAGGGTCTGAACTTTGGCGTGGTAGAAGATTTTTCTGTATCGACCTTTGAAATAGATCTCCATAAAGCTCAACGGAGAGTGAATTTACATAAGTTTTTTTCTGTGAATAAATCACTTAATAAGCATGACAATTCTGTGAACCAAAGATGTACTATCGGGCCTATAGGTTTTATCATTTCTAGCGATTTCTCCGCACAAGAAAATGAGTGTGTTCATATATTAGCTAACTTAGAACAGACCAATCCAGCATTTCTGCTATAGTCCAAGATGATGTCCCATTTACAGGAGGTAGATCTTCTACATTTACCCCACCCATTGCCCCAGGTGGGGCGGTTGATTGCTTTTCCAAGGCTGTCATGCAAGATGTACGTGCTCTCATATATCCTAAAAGTCCTGACAATCTCTCAAAAAGGGAACAAAAGGCCATTGACTGGTTAAGAAAGAGACCCGATCTCACTATAACTAGAGCTGACAAGGGGGGCGCTACCGTGGTCCTCTCCTCTAGTTATTATAACTACGAGGCACACAGACAGTTAGACAATCAGGCTGTATATAAATTAGTCAGCCAAGACCCCACAAAAAAGGTAACTGAAAAACTCAGAACCCTGCTCAATACACATGTTAGAGAAGGAGCCCTAACAGAAAAAACAGCTGAGAAGCTTTTAATTGAGAACCCTAGAGCACCAAAATGGTACTTTTTGCCTAAAGTCCATAAATGTATTGAGAGACCCCCCGGACGACCGATCGTCTCGGCGATCGGGTCTGTCACGGAGGGTATCTCTCAATACCTTGACTGGCTCCTACGTCCTTTATTGGACGGTTTTGTTACCTATCTTAAAGATTCTCCTGACTTTTTACTGGCTTTGGATGAGATCTCCCCTGATTGTGCACTTGCCTCGATCGATGTCGAAAGCCTCTACACCCGCATCCCCCATGATGCGGGTGTAGAGGCAGTAGACAGGATCTTGGAAATTACTAACCATCCCTCCACTATTAGACGTTTTGTTAAAGAAGGGCTTCTGTTTATTCTCACTAACATTTTTTTTACTTTTGAAGGTGCATGGTACGGGCAAGCAGTTGGTACTGCGATGGGCACGCCCGTATCATGCACCTACGCCAATCTATTTTTGGCTTATCTAGAGACACAGATCATTTTTTCTACCTCCAACCCTTTTATTCGTTACATTAAATGTTTTTTTCGTTATGTGGACGATATTTTTATTATTTGGGAAGGGACAGAAAAGCAATTTAATGAGTTTGTGCAATATCTTAATGAAAAAAACGGAGTCAATATGATGTTTACTAGTAAGTTCGGTAATAAACAATTAGAATTTCTAGATGTTTTGGTCCAATTAACAGATGATAAAATAATAACCTCCGTCTATCGCAAACCTCAGGCAACCAACTCCATCTTGCATTATGATAGTTCACATCCCAAACAAACAAAAAATAGTATCCCCTACAGTCAAATGCTGAGATTAAAAAGAATAAATAATACTGAAGATTTATTTAACAAACAAGTACATGAATTAACTCTTAGATTAGAAGACAGAAAATACCCTACTGAAATAATCCACCAAGCTAGAGAGAAAGTTCAACAAAAAAACAGAACCCAGTTGTTACAGTATAACAAGAAAAGAAACAAAAGTACACAAAAGAGATTTGCTTTCTCATTCCAAAACACAGCAATGAATAATTGTATCAGGGAAAGCACTAAACGCCATTGGCACTATTTAGAGTCTGATCCCGACCTTAAAAATGTTGCGGTTTTAAAACCATTGATCACATACCGAAGGAACAACACCATGGGAGATATACTCAAAAGAAAAAAGATTTCTCCTAGTACATCTTTTGCTAATAAAAATTGGCTCAGCAGCCAATGTATTGCAGGAAATAAAAAATGCGGACAGTGTGCATACTGCAATCAGACGCTACAAGTAGCTTACATTAGAATTAATGGTGTCGAGTGCTACATTAAAGAATTAATTACATGTAAAAGCACCTTCATTATCTATGCAATAGTATGTCAATGTGGACGGTTTTATGTCGGGAAGAAAAAACGGGCAATGTGCATTAGATATAAAGAGCACTGTTATTCTGTGAGGTCGGGGAAGGGTGTCCCTAGACTTAAGTTCTCCATTACGTGGGTCTAGAAAGAGTACACCCACTGAAAGAAGGAGGAGATCGTCACCAGCGGCTTTTGCAAAGAGAGACTATTTGGATTAGTCGGCTGAATGCCGTGGGGCCTGCAGGTCTGAACGAAAGAAACAACTTTGGTCCCTTTCTTTAGGTGTTTAAATGTTGTTTTTAATGTTTTATATGCACACATTTTTGTATTGGTTGTTCACCTATTTAAGCACCCTCCCCTATAGCAGTGACGTCCCCAGGCCAGAAGAGGCGTGATTAGTCACGTGAAACGGCTGTAGCCACTGGACGCCCCTGCTTTCACTTCCCCTCCCCACTCTTGTCTATCAAGACGAAATAAACGGACTTATAGCGCAGCGGTTTTTGGTGAGTGCAAGCTTCTTTGTCTCCCTTACTGGATAACTACTATAATACTGCTCCTTTATACAGGGATATAACTTTTATAATACTGCCCCTATATACAAGAATATAACTACTATAATACTGCTCCTATATACAGGAATATCACTACTATAATACTGCTCCTATATACAGGAATATAACTGCTATAATACTGCTCCCTATATACAGGAATATAACTACTATAATACTGCCTCCTATATACAGGAATATAACTACTATAATACTGCTCCTATATACAGGGATATAACTACTATAATACTGCTCCCTATATACAAGAATATAACTACTATAATACTGCTCCTATATACAGCAATATAACTACTATAATACTGCTCCTATATACAGGGATATACTACTATAATACTGCTCCTATATACAGGAATATAACTACTATAATACTGCTCCTATATACAGGGATATACTACTATAATACTGCCACTAATATATAGGAATATAAAACGTTTATATTGCATCTCTCAGTGCATGATATAATAGATAAGTTGGCTTCTTGCTTTCTATCCTATATGAGCTCTTTTTTATATTGCTTTTTGTCAGTATTTCTTCATGTGTATATTATCAGTTTCTTACGGATGTCTCCAGTGGGGCTCACAGTCTCCGCCGTTATCTCGCAGGCGCATACTTTGCTATTATTCCGCAGACAATGAGCTACGTTGCAGCTTCATGATATTTTTTGACCCAGCTTTAGATTTGAGCTTAAAACTTTCTTTTAGTCACTTTCTTTTTCATTTTTTTTTTTTTTACTTTTTCTTCCATTTCACTAATTGATTTTTTCTCTCGGCTTTTGTCCTGGTTTTTCATTGCGCCCCCTGTTATGTCATGGCGGCAGCTGGCCGGCGCTGCACACCCTGAAGTGGTTTCAGCAGAGGTGATTTACATACCGCTCTTACATGGTGGAGAAATTAAAGTAAATGAAGACTCTGGAGAGCGGATTCTTTTATTTGTCTGTGATATATTTCCTCGGAGGACGATGGCGGTTCTGACCTGAGGCAAGAAGTGAAGAAGCGAAGAGCATTTTAACATCATTATATTTTGACTCAAAGGACAATTTTTTTTTTTAGGAGGGGGGGATCTCTAGAGCCAGTGGATGCCATAGATCCCAGGAATTGGGGAATTAATGAATTGGGATGCTGGCGCATATGTATACACTCCGACCAGGATTTCCTCAGCCTGCAGCACAGTGTAAGTTCTGTATGAATCACGGCCGTTGGTGCCGTTGTACAGCGGCCATGATTAAAACAGAACGCCTGTCTCATAGACTCCATTCTATGGCCAGACGGACTGTGCTGTCTGTCCAAAGAATTGACATGAAGAGTGTTTGTGACAGGTGGAACTTCAAGTGGCAGCAAGGGGGGGGGGGCAAGTGAGGAAATCCCCATGGAGTTATCCGCCATATTCACTCTGTGTATATACCCCTATAGGGCAATTGACTCACTGTTATAGGGCAAGATGTGACTTCATTCAAGGTTTTTATACTCAAATGTTTCAAAGAATCACAAAATTGTTGGGGTGCACTAAAATGAAGCAGCTCCCCGCCATACTGACCCAAGGGGACTACAAAATGTGTGTAACACAACAGATCAGATATCCCTGCTATGTACGGGACTCTGGAGCAGATAGATGGCAACAGCCCATCTGATAACAACGTTGTATCAGCAGAAAAGGCTTCAGTATTCTTAGCAGTTTCAGGATTTAAGTCTGCTGATTGGTAAAAAAAATTTTTTCTCTGTTAGTTGGTAAAGTGTTGTCTTCTCCAAGTATTGGTAAATGGTTGTTCTCTCTGATGATCAGTAAAGGGTTGTCTTCTCTGCTGGTTGGTAAAGGGCTGTCTTCTCTGCTGGTTGGTAAAGGGCTGTCTTCTCTGCTGGTTGGTAAAGGGCTGTCTTCTCTGCTGGTTGGTAAAGGGCTGTCTTCTCCACTGGTTGGTAAAGGGTTGTCTTCTCCACTGGTTGGTAAAGGGCTGTCTTCTCTGCTGGTTGGTAAAGGGCTGTCTTCTCTGCTGGTTGGTAAAGGGCTGTCTTCTCTGCTGGTTGGTAAAGGGTTGTCTTCTCTGCTGGTTGGTAATAGGTTATCTAATCTTCTCCTCTTATTGGTAAAGGGTTGTCTTCTCTGCTGGTTGGTAAAGGGTTGCTGTCAGAAACCGGTGACACCAGACACACAGAGACAGTGAGCCCTAAGCTCAGCCCCGCCCACTGTCCTCTACCTACTTGCCACAATCCGCCCTAAGATGGCGGCGAGAAACTGGGCGTCAGTCCCTGCACTGGCTAGGTGGGACACAAAGACAGACAAAACACAATAAAGAATGGTCGGCAGTCCGGGTCACAACAATCGGGCAGCGCAGTACAAAAACACAATCCAAAAAGCAAGGTCAATAAACAGGCAATATGGTCAGAGGCTGAATAGTCAGAATAAACACAGAAAATAGTCAGAATAAACACAGAGCTAAACAGAGGCAGAAGCAGGCTGAGACAAGCTCAATAACCGGCACCAGAATGAGCCTCAGCCAAACACTTATAGGGAATAAGGGGAAACTCCCAGCCCCTATTGGACAAGGCTCCTGGTATCAACTAAATCACCTGTGCACAGAACTGGCAGCAGTGTAACTCCTACATAGCCAGAGCACACAGCAGACGGGTGGGGCTGAACATCATGATAGAAACAGGCCAGTGTTCAGACAGGGTTCAGGTTACAGCACAACACATACAAAACACTGAGTATCAGCACCATCTCAGTCGCACAGCACCAGCCGAGGGGCGCATGGAACTCAGCACAGGCACATTCATGACAGTTGCCTTCTCTGCTAGTTGGTAAAGGGTTGTCTTCTCCGATGATCTGTAAAGGGCTGTCTTCTCCGATGATCTGTAAAGGGTTGTCTTCTCTGCTGGTTGGTAATAGGTTATCTAATCTTCTCCTCTTATTGGTAAAGGGTTGACTTCTCTGCTTGTTGGTAAAGGGTTGTCTTCTCCAATGATTGGTAGAGTTGTCTTCAACGCTGATTGGTAAAGGGTTGTCTTCTCCAATGATTGGTAGAGTTGTCTTCAACGCTGATTGGTAAAGAGCTGTCTTCTATAACGATGGGTAAAGGGCTGTTTTCTTTAATGATTGGTAAAGGGTTGTCTTTTCTGATGTTTGGTAAAGGGTTGTCTTCTCCACTGATCGATAAAATGTATTATTCTGTGCTGATTCTTAAAGGGTTGTCTTCTCTGCTGATTGGTAAAGGGATGTCTTCTCTTATTATAGGTGATGGGTTGTCTTCTCTGCTGATAGTCAAATGGGTTGTCTTCTCCAATGATTGGTAAAGGGTTGTATTCTTTGTTGATTAGTAAAGGGTTGTCTTTTCTTCTGAGTGGTAAAGAGTTGTCTTCTCTGATCATTGGTAAAAGGATGTCCTCTCCACTGATCATTAGAGGGTTGTTTTCTTCCCTGGCTTGTAAAGAGTTGTATTCTGCTGTCAAGGGAAAAACATTAAAAAAAAAAAAAAACACCTTGCAGCCAATGTTGGAAGAAAACAAGCTGGTGGGGGCAGTTATAGTTTAGGGAATGTTCTTCTGCCATTCTCTGGGCCACTTATCCATGTGGAGGCACTCTCAACCAATCTGGATAAAAATCCATCCTTGTAGATCATGTAAACCCAAACATGCTGGTTGACTCACCTGGGGAAGATAGGATCGTCTAGCAAGACAATGCAACATGTCACACAGCAAGAAAAGTCCGCCATTACATGCTAGAACATGACCAAGACATTCCACTACTACCCTGGCCCTCTTTTTAACCAAACTAAAACATTCAAGAACTTGAACATTCATTGGACCAATGAGATGGTGGTGGTGGCTCTATGGGCTGTAGTATACAGTCAGCATGGCTCCAGATACCTGTGATGCATACTAGAACCTTATTGAGTCACCCCCGACCCATCTAGTTGCAGTCTGTGCCGGCACACACCGGATACTGTGGATATTACCGGCTGGTCACAATAATAGGACAGTGTATGACTAGTCCTTTCCTGCAAATTTATCCAGGTTGGCTCAATCCTTTGCTTTAACCCCTCACTTGAAGCATTTACTGCCTAGAAACTCGCTGATTCGCTAAATTGAATGTAAAAGTGGAAACAACAAAGTGCAAGATGGAATGGGTTCCTCGTAGTCTAGAACTGCATTAAAAGCAGAACACAATCTTTGAGGCAGTAATTGGCCTGACATGATTCATGTAGATTTTTCATACCCAGCACAAAAGATAAATACTGAGCTGACCTACTTAAATTTTAAAGCTGAGCCCCATCATCTCCCTGATGACTGTGCAGACAGATGCTGTGAGCCGAGAACAAAAAATCTCCAATGCTTAAAAATATTATTGTGTATAAGGAAAATAATGAGCAGTGAAGCGGGAGAGCGCCGAGAACCCTGGGAATGGAATGGCAGAATGTCATGACCAACACTGCTTCAGAACTTATCACCTATCTGCTGAAACCAGGCTCAACTACCCATGAAATGTCTTCACTTATAACAGACGTCCTTCACATTGCCGGGCACCCAAATAATGACTCTGCTAAACACATGAAAGTTTAAGAAGAAAACCGTCAAACTGTATAATATAACCCTTTATACACACAATTACCCACTCTCCATACAAGGGTTTGTTTTTGTAAACAGGGAAGGGGGGGGGCAGTATTACAGCAGTTATATTACTGTATATAGAAGGCAGTATTATAGTAGTTATATTCCTGTATATAGAAGGCAGTATTATAGTAGTTATATACCTGTATATAGGAGCAGTAGTATAGTAGTTATATTCCTGTATATAGGAGCAGTATTACAGCAGTTATATTACTGTATATAGAAGGCAATATTATAGTAGTTATATTCTTGTATATAGGAACAGTATTATAGAAGTTATATTCCTGTATATAGGAGCAGTATTATAGTAGTTATATCCCTGTATATAGGGGGCAGTATTATAGTAGTTATATTCCTGTATATAGGGGCAGTATTATAGTAGTTATATTCCTGTATATAGGGGGCAGTATTATAGTAGTTATATTCCTGTATATAGGAGCAGTATTATAGTAGTTATATTCCTGTATATAGGAGCAGTATTATAGTAGTTATATTCCTGTATATAGGAGCAGTATTATAGTAGTTATATTCCTGTATATAGGGAGCAGTATATAGTAGTTATATTCCTGTATATAGGAGCAGTATTATAGTAGTTATATTCCTGTATATAGGAGCAGTATTATAGTAGTTATATCCCTGTATATAGGAGCAGTATTATAGTAGTTATATTCCTGTATATAGGGGGGCAGAATTTTAGTAGTTATATCCCTGTATATAGGGGCAGTATTATAGTAGTTATATTCTTGTATATAGGTGCAGTATTATAGTAGTTATATTCCTGTATATAGGGGGGCAGTATTATAGTAGTTATATTCCTGTATATAGGGAGCAGTATTATAGTAGTTATATTCCTGTATATAGGGGCAGTATTATAGTAGTTATATTCTTGTATATAGGTGCAGTATTATAGTAGTTATATTCCTATATATGGGGCAGTATTATAGTAGTTATATTCCTGTATATAGGAGCAGTATTATAGTAGTTATATTCCTGTATATAGGAGCAGTATTATAGTAGTTATATTCCTGTATATAGGAGGGGAGCAGTATTATAGCAGTTATTTCTTGTATACAGGAGGCAGTAATATAGTGTATATGTTCTTGAACATGATTGGTGTTATTATAGTAGTTATTTTCTTGAACATATAAAGCTGTAATCTATTAGTTATATTTCTCATAATAGAAATCTGTTTGACAAAACTAGAATAATCATTGTGACCTGGCTTGATCCTCAGCTAGTCACAACATATGGCGGTATCAATAACATTAGTCTATATACAGTTGGAGATCACTCTATAGCCGTACAGTAAAATCACTCTCTGTGGCTATAGCTGTTCCCCCAGCTGCTCAGAATAGCCGCATGCCCCATACAGAATCCAGTTTTCACATGAGTTTAAAGACTCTCTACCGATTCCTAAATTCTGGGTTATTTTTCAGGTTATAACTCTTGGATCCAAGAGTTATGCTTTTTTCTTTTAGAGTTTGTACAACAACAACAAAAAATACATTTTCCCAGTTTTTCTCCGTCAGTCATAATATTAGCGTCTTATAAGTATAAGTTCCCTATAAGAACATTGACTCACACAGTTACACACAGTGACACAGCTGTCGAGCTATAATCTCATACTGCCGAGATCTGAAAGAACTTAACTTCTTTAATGTTGGGGAAAAAAACGCAGCTCACAATGGGAACAAAGCCGTATGTTCCAGTGGAAGTAATCACATTCACATCTCCCCAACAATTCTAAAGAGAATGCCGAGCAGCAAACTTGTTTTTATTATTTGCCCTGGATAATATCCTGAGATTGTGCCCGGCCCCGGTGTAAGCTGGTGGGCTATACATGGGTCAATCTGCCCTCTAGAAGTAATAATCAAACCATATGAGCATGGTGGCTCGATGGATAGCACAACAGCCCAGGACAACCTAGGACAACATCTGCAAAGAGTTTGTATGTTCTCTCCCTGTTTGCGTGGGTTTTGCTTTACAAATAAAAGCATTATTACTATTATTAATATTTTCAGGATATCTGCCTCCTAGTTGTATTAGTCTCACCATACATTGCCGGATATCTCCCCCCCTAGTTGTATTAGTCTCACCATACATTGTAGGATATCTGTCTCCTAGTTGTATTAGTCTCACCATACATTGCCGGATATCTGTCTCCTAGTTGTATTAGTCTCACTATACATTGCAGGATAACTCCCCCTAGTTGTATTAGTCTCTTCATACATTGCAGGGTATATGCCCCCTAGTTGTATTAGTCTCACCATACATTGCAGGATATCTTCCCCCTAAGTTGTATTAGTCTCACCATACATTGCAGGGTATATGCCCCCTAGTTGTATTAGTCTCACCATACATTGTAGGATATCTGCCCCCTAGTTGTATTAGTTTCACCATACATTGTAGGATATCTGACCCCCTAGTTATATTAGTCTCACCATACATTGCAGGATATCTCGCCCTAGTAATATAAGTCTCACTATACATTGCAGGATAACTCCCCCTAGTTGTATTAGTCTCACCATACATTGCAGGATATCTCGCCCTAGTAATATAAGTCTCACTATACATTGTAGGATATATCCCCCTAGTTGTATTAGTCTCACCATACATTGCAGGATATCTGCCCCCCTAGTTGTATTAGTCTCACTATACATTGTAGGATATATGCCCCCCTAGTTGTATTAGTCTCACCATACATTGTAGGACATATCCCCCCTAGTTGTATTAGTCTCACCATACATTGTAGGATATCTGCCCCCTAAGTTGTATTAGTCTCACCATACATTGTAGGATATCTGACCCCCTAGTTGTATTAGTCTCACCATACATTGAGGGAGATCTGCAGTGAAAGAAAATATCATTACTATAGAAGGATACATAAAAGTAAAAGACCCCATTATGAATATAAGGCCCTTCTATTGGTTCACAGTATTTTACCCTTGAAGAAGAAGAGTAGCTTGTACCTTGCACTGGTGTTTTCCAATGAGACCTGGAGACCATTACGCTGCCTTAGACCCAGGGCTTCTGAGCGTTTTTTACACCTGCAGCTGCTATGGCTTCAGCCCTGCCATTATATGGGAGACTGTTTATCATGCCAGGGTTCCCGCTATCTTACCTTTCATGTAAATAAATAGTAAGATAGAGATGTAGTAGGTGTTACACAAGCCTTTATCCCACACTGCCGTGCCATGATGCTATTTACATAGGGTCGCCGCTCTAATGTAATGTAAGTGAACGATGCTATACTCAACTATGCTCAGATACATGACCTGATTACTTGGTGACTGCATAATTTAGAGGTAAACTACCATCCATAGAGCCTAGATGAGCTATCTGTAATGCTCTACAGCTTTGTCTATATATTTCATAACAAAAACGTTACATAGTCATAGAACAAGGCAACAAAATGACTGATGGTCATTAGGTACATGAACCCACTAGGGTCTCATCAGGCCTGATAATTGTTATGCCTTGCATCCTTGCTATGCTTACGATAACATCACTTTGCTGACTGTGTAGGATGGATACATACAGAAGAATGCGGATTGACTTTTTATTACCCCGCATGAGTCGCACCACCGTTGGACACTAACCTCGGAGGTGCGTACCACTGACGCCCTCCCATATCGATATGCAGTATTTCCATAAGATCTACACCATCACCTCCCCCTCAGTATTAAAATGTTTCCTTGTGATTTCTCCTTCTGTACTTTCCCACCATTTTAGTGCACAGTTATATTGGGTTTCTATACGAAAATCAATTTAATACTTCAAAAACAAAAAGATTTGAGAAAATAAATTACCAATGGTAAAGGACACAAAAATTCAGTGGTTCTCTAGTGCTGCTTTTCTAGGGGGCAGCAAATTGTTCTACATGTCTACAAAACACAACAGGTATAAATCCATCTCATGTCTCTGTATACTTCACACAGACCTCAAGACAGTCCTAACTTCACAAAGACCTCCGGGTAGTACAAACCTCACACAGATCTCCAGGTAGTACTTACTTTACACAGATCTCAGGACTGTGCTAGCATCTTACTTACCTCCAGGGACGGTGCTAGCATCATACTTACCTCCAGGGGTGGTGCTAGCATCTTACTTACCTCCAGGGGCGCTGCTAGCATTAAACTGACCTCCAGGGGTGGTGCTAGCATCATACTTACCTCCAGGGGCGGTGCTAGCATCATACTTACCTCCAGGGGCGGTGCTAGCATCATACTTACCTCCAGGGGTGGTGCTAGCATCTTACTTACCTCCAGGGGCGGTGCTAGCATTAAACTGACCTCCAGGGGTGGTGCTAACTTCACATTGACCTTCTACCTTCAGTTTTTATGTTCAATTCAAACATGTACTAAAAAGTACAATAATGTCTCCCAAATCCTTCCCCAAAGCATCTGAAGGGGATCATTTGTTTTTCCTAATCTCATATAAAATGAAAGTAAAGCAATAATTAAAGACAACTTGAATTCTTCTTCCTCTTATTATAGAAAAATAAAAACACTAATAATAATAATAATAATAACAACAACACTAATAATAATAACACTATTATTATTATTATTATTATTATTATTATTATTATTATTATTATTATTATTATTATGATGATGATGATGATGATGACTTCACTTTTCCCAACAACCATTATCTGGTAAGGCACGAGGAGGTGGCTGGTGTAGTTTTGCATTTCAGTTCATTAAGAATTTCTGTCTAAAAGCTCAAATCAAATGTTATACACAGCAGAGGAGGTGCGGAGCGGGTCACTGATTCCATTTCACTGAGGAACAGAGCAAAGCTTTTAGGTGTGACAGCGCTTATAAGTGGGAAGTTGTGTGAAGAAGACAAAGTGATTATTAGGTAAAGGAGACCACAATCTCAGCACATGCTTCAGCGTCTTCTGTGATGGGGTCAGCAACACTTTGTCAGCACTTCTGGCAAGTAGAGTCTGGCACAGAAAGTGTTAATGCATTTTTGACATTAGGAAAACATAATTAGAGGTGAAGTCCCAATCCCATCTACAGATTCAAATGGACACCGCTCCTGACAGATGCATCATGGGTTATGCTAAAAATATCCTTATATCCTTCCAACAAAACAGTGAATGCAGGAAAATATCATCATCACAATACTGCCCTCTATGTGCAAGAATATAACTAATATAATACTGCCCCCTATATACAAGAATATAACTACTAAAATACTGCCCCCTATATACAAGAATATAACTACTATAATACTGCTCCTATATACAGGAATATAACTACTATAATACTGCCTTCTATATACAGGAATATAACTACTATAATACTGCTCCTATATACAGGAATATAACTACTATAAGCTGCTCGTATATACAGGAATATAACTACTATAATACTGCTCCTATATACAAGAATATAACTACTATAATACTGCTCCCTATATACAAGAATATAACTACTATAATACTGCCCCCTATATACAGGAATATAACTACTATAATACTGCTCCTATATACAGGGATATAACTACTATAATACTGCCTCCTATATACAAGAATATAACTACTATAATACTGCTCCTATATACAGGAATATAACTACTATAATACTGCTCCTATATACAGGGATATAACTACTATAATACTGCTCCTATATACAGGGATATAACTACTATAATACTGCTCCTATATACAAGAATATAACTACTATAATACTGCTCCTATATACAGGAATATAACTGCTATAATACTGCTCCTATATACAAGAGTATAACTACTACAATACTGCTCCTATATACAGGAATATAACTACTATAATACTGCCTCCTATATACAAGAATATAACTACTATAATACTGCTCCTATATACAGGAATATAACTACTATAATACTGCTCCTATATACAGGGATATAACTACTATAATACTGCTCCTATATACAGGGATATAACTACTATAATACTGCTCCTATATACAAGAATATAACTACTATAATACTGCTCCTATATACAGGAATATAACTACTATAATACTGCTCCTATATACAGGAATATAACTACTATAATACTGCCCCCTATATACAGGAATATAACTACTATAATACTGCTCCTATATACAAGAATATAACTACTATAATATGCACAAGCCAAAAAGACAGAAATGGCTGCACATCGCACCCATGGCTGACAACAAAACATTTAAAACCAACATCAGAAGTTAGTATATAATTTGGCCAAACCATATTGCCTCATGTACCACGTGCAGGTCTTCTGATACACATCCTAACCAAAAAACATCACTGTGCCGGTCAGCGACCACAATCCCCGCAAAACGTTCGCAAGCAGAGAAGGGGGGCCACGGAATGGCCCTGCAGCCCCATTGTCACAGGACCAGACCCTAAAGGGCCCCCCGAACCCCGCAGGCACCACCGGCGGAAAAAGTGGATGCCAAGCAACACAAGTGTGAATAAGCTCTTACCTCTCTCTCCATTCCCCTGCAGGCCAAATTATATACTAACTTCTGATGTTGGTTTTAAATGTAGCTGAATAAGCTTTCGTGTCAGCCATGGGTGCGATGTGCAGCCATTTCTGTCTTTTTGGCTTGTGCATATTTTATGTATTCTGTCCCTTTTTTCATTGTGGCTAGCACTCGTGCTTTGTAAGACCCATGTGCTCCAAATTAGCAGGAAGCACCTGTGTACATAAGGGGAGGATTTCCTAGTATTCTCCCATTCTACCTGCAGAGGAATGGAGAGAGGTAAGAGCTTGTTCACATTTGTGTTGCTTGGCGTCCACTTTTTCCGCCGGTGGCGCCTGCGAGGTCCGGGGGGCCCTTTAGGGTCTGGTCCTGTGACAATGGGGTTGCAGGGCCATTCCGTGGCCCCCCCTTCCCTGCTTGCGCACGTTTTGCGGGGATTGTGGTCGCTGACCGGCACAGTGATGTTTTTGGTTAGGGACTCGTGTATCAGAAGACCTGCACGTGGTACATGAGGCAATATGGTTTGGCCAAATTATATACTAACTTCTGATGTTGGTTTTAAATGTAGCTGAATAAGCTTTCGTGTCAGCCATGGGTGCGATGTGCAGCCATTTCTGTCTTTTTTGGCTTGTGCATATAACTACTATAATACTGCTCCCTATATACAAGAGTATAACTACTACTAAGTAGAATTGTCAGTAGTTTGCGGTGACTTACACTACGGTATATGTGTGTGGGCAGTGTATAGTATGTGCTGTGGTTTGGTCCCATGATTTGCAGTAATTAGACATCATCCTTTTCTAAATCTGGCATCAGAGATGAGGTGATGAATCGGCGGGGGTGAGTGGCGGTACAATGTGCAGCAGGTGTCACAGTCTCTTTGTGTGGCAGGTTGCTTCTGTCCAGCAGATCCTGAGATGGTATCTCACAGATGTCATTGTCCCTGTGCCGGATGATGAATGGGCAGAGTCCTAACTAACATCTAATGACCCGTCTGAGGGAAACGTCGGTAACCTGCACCGGACATTAATTGCCGGCTAATGTCTTGGTTAGAGGCGATTATTGTTAATTGTATTGAAAGAAGGTTCTGATGATAACTGCACTGAAACACTCATTACCCAGCATGCATTATTCATCCTCTGCCCAAATACAAGTATGAGGAGGCGAGGGCCGAGCAAGGTGACAACCGCAAGAACCATCAGAGGAGAAAGTCTACCATATGGTATACAAGATATATAGCTATACAGTATATAGTAATAGGCAAATAGGTATAACCTGGGTATCTCCTGTATATAATTATATATGTACAGCTTGTATAACCTGGGGATCTTCTGTATATAATTATATATGTACAGCTGGTATAACCTGGGTATATACTGTATATAATTATATATGTACAGCTGGTATAACCTGGGTATATACTGTATATAATTATATATGTACACCAGGTATAACCTGGGTATATACTGTATATAATTATATATGTACAGCTGGTATAACCTGGGGATCTCCTGTATATAATTATATATGTACAGCTGGTATAACCCGAGGATTTCCTGTATATAATTATATATGTACAGCTGGTATAACCTGGGTATATACTGTATATAATTATATATGTACAGCTGGTATAACCTGGGTATATACTGTATATAATTATATATGTACAGCTGGTATAACCTGGGTATATACTGTATATAATTATATATGTACAGCTGGTATAACCTGGGTATATACTGTATATAATTATATATGTACAGCTGGTATAACCTGGGTATATACTGTATATAATTATATATGTACAGCTGGTATAACCTGGGGATCCCCTGTATATAATTATATATGTACAGCTGGTATAACCTGGGTATCTCCTGTATATAATTATATATGTACAGCTGGTATAACCTGGGTGTATACGGTATAAAATTATATATGTACAGCTGGTATAACCTGGGTGTATACGGTATAAAATTATATATGTACAGCTGGTATAACCTGGGGATCTCCTGTATATAATTATATATGTACAGCTGGTATAACCTGGGGATCCCCTGTATATAATTATATATGTACAGCTGGTATAACCTGGGGATCTCCTGTATATAATTATATATGTACAGCTGGTATAACCTGGGGATCTCCTGTATATAATGATATATGTACAGCTGGTATAACCTGGGGATCTCCTGTATATAATTATATATGTACAGCTGGTATAACCTAAGAATCTCCTGTATATAATTATATATGTACAGCTGGTATAACCTGGGGATCTCATAGAAACATAGAAACATAGAAGATTGTCAGCAGAAAAAGACCACTGGGTCCATCTAGTCTGCCCTTTTAGTATT
This sequence comes from Dendropsophus ebraccatus, assembly GCF_027789765.1. Taxonomy (NCBI): domain Eukaryota; kingdom Metazoa; phylum Chordata; class Amphibia; order Anura; family Hylidae; genus Dendropsophus; species Dendropsophus ebraccatus. The sequence goes on from NC_091464.1 coordinate 92,393,560, forward strand.
TCCTTTCTTATTATCTTAGGATAGATGTATGTTTATCCCAGGCATGTTTAAATTCTTTTATTGTAGATTTACCAACCACCTCTGCTGGAAGTTTGTTCCAGGTATCTACTACTCTTTCAGTAAAATAATATTTTCTCACATTGCTTCTGTTCTTTCCCCCAAGTTTTTTTTTACTAAAAACACTCCCCTCCTGAACCTTATTTAGTCCTTTAACATACTTAAAGGTTTCAATCATGTCCCCCCTTTCCCGTCTTTCCTCCAGACTATACAGATTCAAATCTTTAAGTCTTTCCTGATATGGTTTATGCCTCACACCCTCCACCATTTTTGTAGCCGTCTTTGGACCCGTTCTATTTTATCAATGTCCTTTTGTAGGTGAGGTCTCCAGAACTGGACACAGTATTCCAGATGTGGCCTCACCAGAGCTCTATACAGCGGGATCACAATCTCCCTCTTCCTACTGGTTATACCTCTAGCTATACACCCCAGCATACCATTATATATATATATATATATATATATATATATATATATACACACCCCAGCAATATATACAGCGGGATCACAATCTCCCTCTTCCTACTGGTTATACCTCTAGCTTTACACCCCAGCATACCATTATATATATATATATATATATATATATATATATATATATATATATATATATACCCCAGCATGCCATTATATATATACAGTGGGATCACTATCTCTCTCTTCCTACTGGTTATACCTCTAGCTATACACCCCAGCATACCATTATATATATATATATACCCCAGCATGCCATTATATATATACAGTGGGATCACAATCTCTCTCTTCCTACTGGTTATACCTCTAGCTATACACCCCAGCATACCATTATATATATATATATATATATATATATATATATATATATATATATATACCCCAGCATGCCATTATATATATACAGTGGGATCACTATCTCTCTCTTCCTACTGGTTATACCTCTAGCTATACACCCCAGCATACCATTATATATATATACACCCCAGCATACGATTTGCTTTCCCTACCGCCTGGTTGCACTGGTGACTCATTTTAAGGCTTTCCGAAATCATTACCCCTAAATCCTTCTCTTCTGAAGTCTTTTCCAGCCCAGCACTGCCGATGTGATACTCGGATAGAGGATTCCTCCTCCCCAAGTGCATTATTTTACATTTGGAAACGTTGAACTTCAATTTCCACAGTTTGGACACTTATCTAGCAAAGCTAAATCATTTTCCATATTACTGACACCTCCAGGAATATCAACCCTATTGCACACTTTTGTGTCGTCAGCAAACAGACAAACCTTACCTATCAACCCTTCTCCTATGTCACTTACAAACATATTAAAAAGAATAGGACCCAGAATAGATCAGTGTGGCCACCATGTGTAACCAGTCTCTGCTCGGAATATTCACCATTACCAACAACCACCCTCTGATATCTCTCCTTCAGCCAACCACAAATCCACTGAACTATCCAGGGATTTAGTCCAATTTTCTCCAACTTCTCTATCAGCTCTTTATGGGGAACTGTATCTGCGTCTTTGCTGAAGTCCAGATAGGCGATATCCACAGCACCACCTTCATCTCCTGTATATAATTATATATGTACAGCTGGTATAACCTGGGTATATACTATATATAATTATATATGTACAGCTGGTGTAACCTGGATATATACTGTATATAATTATATAATTACAGCTGGTATAACCTGGGTATATACTGTATATAATATATATGTACATCTGGTATAATCTGGGTATCTCCTGTATATAATTATATATGTACAGCTGGTATAACCTGGGGATCTCCTGTATATAATATATATGTACAGCTGCTATAACCTGGGTATATACTGTATATAATTATATATGTACAGCTGGTATAAACTGGGTATTCTGTATATAATTATATATGTACAGCTGGTATAACCCAGGGATCTCCTGTATATAATTATATATATATACAGCAGGTATAACCTGGGTATCCCTCCCATATCACATGGTAGGGATAGTAAAAGGTATACTTTTTTTCTGGTTACTTTGGATATTTCATAAATGCAGCGCCCTCTGGAGGTGAGACATTATAATATCATGTCATTGCACATTTGGATTCTCACTAGTGTCTGATGTTTTACTGAATACTGCTGGATTATACAGCAGGAGTCTGATACTGACTGTCTATGGAGTCCTGGGTAAGCTACCTGGAAGCTGAAGCTATAAGATGATATCACAATGCAGGGGTCCCTATGACCAATTACCCATAAAGAAGATGCTGTTTTATATTAGGGTGACATGATATCATTGCAAACAACAAGTACCGACCCCCGATGCTGCTGCTGGGATACAATGTATCTGCACTGGGTCTGGATTTACAGCACTGTAGATGAGTAACACAGGTACACAGCATGATGAGTAGGTTATACATTTACTTGCTCAGGGCGCCCTCTAGAGGTATAATGTGGAACTGCAGAGGAGGATGTTTACATTCTATAGAAAGGAGGGGGGATCTGTTTACTTCTTCACGATCTGATTCAACTGTCCAATTTATTAAGCAATTATTAGAATTAGTGGATTTAATGGCAGAGGTATTGTTTACATTGATTACATATTCATCTATCTATCTATCTATCTTCTATCTATCTATCTATCTATCTATCTATCTATCTATCTATCTATCTCCTATCTATCTATATATCTATCTATCTCATATCTATCTATCTATCTATCTATCTCCTATCTATCTATCTATCTATCTATCTATCTATCTATCTATCTCCTATCTATCATCTATCTATCTATCTATCTATCTATCTCCTATCTATCTATTATCTATCTATCTACCTATCTATCTATCTATCTCCTATCTATCTATCTATCTATCTATCTATCTATCTATCTATCTCATCTATCTATCTTCTATCTATCTATCTATCTATCTATCTATCTCCTATCTATCTTCTATCTATCTATCTATCTATCTATCTATCTATCTATCTATCTATCTCCTATCTATCTATCTATCTATGATCTATCTATCTCCTATCTATCTATCTATCTATCTATCTATCTATCTATCTATCTATCTATCTTCTATCTATCTATCTATCTATCTATCTATCTATCTATCTATCTATAATCTCCTATCTATCTATCTATCTATCTATCTATCTCCTATCAATCTATCTATCTCCTATCTATCTATCTATCTATCTATCTATCTATCTATCTATCTCCTATCTATCTATCTATCTATCTATCTATCTATCTATCCATGATCTATCTATCTCCTATCTATCTATCTATCTATCTATCTATCTATCTATCTATCTATCATCTCCTATCTATCTATCTATCTATCTATCTATCTATCTATCTATCTCCTATCTATCTATCTATTTATCTCCTATCTATCTATCTATCTATCTATCTATCTATCTATCTATCTATCTATTTATCTCCTATCTATCTATCTATCTCCTATCTATCTATCTATCTATCTATCTATATATATATATATATCTCCTATCTATCTATCTATCTATCTCCTATCTATCTATCTATCTATCTATATATATATATATATATCTCCTATCTATCTATCTATCTATCTATCTATCTATCTATCTATCTATCTCCTATCTATCTATCTATCTATCTATCTATCTATCTATCTATCTATCTATCTATATCCTATCTATCTATCTCCTATCTATCTATCTATCTCCTATCTAACTATTTATCTATCTATCTATCTATCTATCTATCTATCTATCTATCTATCATCTATCTCCTATCTATCTATCTATCTATCTATCTATCTATCTATCTATCTATCTCCTATCTATCTATCTATCTATCTATCTATCTCCTATCTATCTATCTATCTATCTATCTATCTATCTATCTATCTATCTCCTATCTATCTATCTCCTATCTATCTATCTATCTATCTATCTCCTATCCATCTATCTCTGTCCATGCTGGGCGACTTTAGGAGTTAGGGTTACCCCTACCATCTGCTATGATGCCACAGGTGGGGTTGCTACATTGGGTCAGCAGTAAGAAAGAAGTGTAAGAAATACTGTAAGAATACTTGTGTGTGGTGTGCACATTGTTTATACATGGAGGAGACGTTTGTTTCTGCTTTTACCTCTAGTTGTGTAATCTATGTGCTGCGGTACGGAACACTTGTGATACACATACCAGATGGAACACACATAGATACTCCAGCATGGAAGCTTTCATCTGAGTTAGGGGATCCCGAGAGAAGCCGGAAGTTTAGATTGTGGATCTGCCTTGCTGATAAAGCAGGGAGGAGATAGAGCTGTTATCCTGAAAAAGCGTGGGGTTCCAGTGGATTCATAGATTATAAACTCAGCAGCCTGATTATTTAAATAGAACCTGTTATTTAAACACCTTTCTGACAGAGGCCTCAATATCTCTCATAGATGTAATTTACTTCATTAAAAAAAATGTTGTTTTCTTTGTCCAATTCAAAGTTATAACATTGGCCACTAGGTGTCACTACTGAGCTCCACTGCTTGTTGTCAATGAATGGTCATCAATAATTATAGCAATTTAGACAGTGACCAGGGAGTGAGGGCTGTAGATTCAAAGTTCGGCTCCTGTGCTGTCAATCACAATGCAGGGGGGGGGACATCAGACATCACAGACAGAGAAGCATCAACTCCACTTTAGTTACACTCATTAGGCCAATGTTATAGCTGTAAATTTGACACAGAAACTGTTTTTTAAATGTCAGAATATGAAAGTTGTTTTTAACGACAGGGCCCATTTAAAGGGACTACCCACCTAAGAGCTAAAAATGAAATGCTAGCTGGTCCTACCTGAGTATTGTGAGCCATCTCCTGTCTTTCTAGCTGCTGCCATTCCTGAGTCATTACTTCATATTACAGAGACCTAGGCTCAGGGACACATGTAAGTCTATGGCAGCAGCACAGGTGCATGGAGATGATGCAGATGATGTCTCCTGGGGGTCGATTTACCAAGTCAATAGACAGCTAACTCGGTCCCTGGAGAGGAGATCACAAGTCCTTTGACTACAAAGGGAGAGGGGAAGAGGAAGCAGCGTGCTGTCAGAGTGAACATACAGAAGATGAATTTAGATGTCCAAAATATGAGAACAAAACAGGGAAAGGGTGCAAGATGGGTTATACATGTATATTAGACATAGGGTGGAATTGGGAAGGAAGATCATTTAGAAAAAAAAAATTATTACCCAGATAACCCCTTTAAGGCTATGTGGTAATGATTATAACAATGGCCGTTCTTGTAAAAAAAAGAATACACTGTGATTAATCCTATGGGGAACAGCGGCCGTTATTTCCCATAGGATTCAACACAGTTGTTTCCCCCACGGCTGTGGAAATAAGTCACTTGTCAATTATTTCTTGCCAGCAGACTGTGACCAATGGCCGTTGTTCATAATCTATTCACACAATGTATGGCCGTTCTCACAGCCAAACATTGTATTAAGGTCAATGAATAATTTTATTAGAGACACACCCAAAGGAGCCCACAATCCATGTAACCACTTAGTAATGTTTCTGCGGCCGATATGGCAGTATCGGCCGCAGGAGAATGTAAAATATCGGCCGTTGTATTGCAGTGTGTGAACCTAACCTAAATGTGGAATTCAAAATCACTAGTGGGATGTAGAGGTAGATGTGCTGTTTGCCCTTATGGCCCTGTGAGTACGGTGCAGGGGCGGAACTACCGCCATAGAAGCCATAGCAGCTGCTACCGGGCCCGTCATATTGGGGTGCCCGGAGCCCTGCTTAGCTCTGTAATGTCCCTGATTAGCCGTTCAGGACCTCTGTCCTGGAGCTGGGGATAACCAGGGATGTGGTGTGTACTTCAGTGCCCCAGTGGGTTGTGTGTCAGTGGGTTGTCTGTCTGTGTCAGTGGGTTGTGTGTCTGTTTGTGGTGTCAGTGGGTTGTGTCTCTGTCTGTGGTGTCAGTCGGTTGTGTGTCTGTCTGTGGTGTCAGTGGTTTGTGTGTCTGTTTGTGGTGTCAGTGGGTTGTGTGTCTCTGTCTGTGGTGTCAGTGGGTTGTGTGTCTGTGTCAGTGGGTTGTGTGTCTGTTTGTGGTGTCAGTGGGTTGTGTCTCTGTCTGTGGTGTCAGTGGGTTGTGTGTCTCTCTGTGGTGTCAGTGGGTTGTGTGTCTGTGGTGTCAGTGGGTTGTGTGTCTCTGTCTGTGGTTTCAGTGGGTTGTGTGTCTGTCTGTCTGTGTCAGTGGGTTGTGTCTCTGTTTGTGGTGTCAGTGGGTTGTGTGTCTGTTTGTGTTGTCAGTGGGTTGTGTGTCTGTCTGTGGTGTCAGTGGGTTGTGTGTCTGTCTGTCTGTGTCAGTGGGTTGTGTCTCTGTTTGTGGTGTCAGTGGGTTGTGTGTCTCTGTCTGTGGTGTCAGTGGGTTGTGTGTCTGTCTGTGGTGTCAGTGGGTTGTGTGTCTGTCTGTGGTGTCAGTGGGTTGTGTGTCTGTCTGTGGTGTCAGTGGGTTGTGTGTCTCTGTCTGTGGTGTCAGTGGGTTGTGTGTCTCTGTCTGTGGTGTCAGTGGGTTGTGTGTCTGTCTGTGGTGTCAGTGGGTTGTGTGTCTCTGTCTGTGGTGTCAGTGGGTTGTGTGTCTGTCTGTGGTGTCAGTGGGTTGTGTGTCTCTGTCTGTGGTGTCAGTGGGTTGTGTGTCTGTCTGTGGTGTCAGTGGGTTGTGTTCAGTGGGTTGTGTGTCTGTCTGTGGTGTCAGTGGGTTGTGTGTCTGTCTGTGGTGTCAGTGGGTTGTGTGTCTGTCTGTGGTGTCAGTGGGTTGTGTGTCTGTCTGTGGTGTCAGTGGGTTGTGTGTCTCTGTCTGTGGTGTCAGTGGGTTGTGTGTCTCTGTCTGTGGTGTCAGTGGGTTGTGTGTCTCTGTCTGTGGTGTCAGTGGGTTGTGTGTCTCTGTCTGTGGTGTCAGTGGGTTGTGTGTCTGTCTGTGGTGTCAGTGGGTTGTGTGTCTCTGTCTGTGGTGTCAGTGGGTTGTGTGTCTCTGTCTGTGGTGTCAGTGGGTTGTGTGTCTCTGTCTGTGATGTCAGTGGGTTGTGTGTTTGTGTATGCAGCTGCTGCTGTGTATGCTGAGTTCTGATCTTAGTTGTAAGACCCCCCCCCCCGCCCCATTTCACATGGAATATATATTGCCCCATTTTGCACTCAGTAGTATATATCGGGTGATTGACAGGTCTGCTCCCATAGATGTCCTGCAGCAGCTGCTATTCAGGCTGAGTTCTGATTTTTAATGCTATGATCATCTACCATGATCTCTGTGCTGGAAGACGTCTTCCCTCTATCCTGTCCCCTTTTGTTGTACTTCTGCTGCATAATTCCACATAAACTGCATTCCCAAAGATGTTCTGCAGCAGCTGCTATTAATGCATTGCTAATCACAAAGGTTCCCACCACACATTTAATGGTGTTTACACTGACAAATTAATCTGACAGATTTTTGAAGCGAAAGCCAAGAACAGACTATAAGCAGAAAACAGGTCATAAAGACCTATGTAAGAGCTCCCTGTACTGGGTGGGAGGGGGAGGGGGGGAGGGGCAAGATCTACATAGCAGGGTCTACAGCCCTTTATTCTGACCCAGGAAGTCTCCCTCACCTTCCAAATCATAGCAGATCCACTTCAGGCTGGGGCTTGCATCAGGGGACAGGACTGTGGAGGTAATCTCTCCATAGCTGTAACCCCTGTCTCCCCAGACAGAGAGTGCTGCTATACTGTGCCCTCATATGTCCAGCTAATTCCTTCATGCTCCCTGCAGTCTCTATCAGTCCTTAAGTTTCCCATCCTCTCCGTTCCTGCTATAATGTGCCTGCACATACAGTACACTCAGCTATACACACTGCTGCTATAATGTGCCTGTACACACTCAGCTATACACACTGCTGCTATAACATGTCTGCACTTACACTCGACTAAACACACTGCTGCTATAACATGTCTGCACTTACACTCAGCTAAACACAGTGCTGCTATAATGTGACTGCACTTACGCTCAGCCATTCACACTGCTGTATAGAAACGTTTCTATCACTGTCCTCCTGTACAGCTCTGTGATTCTCACTTCCTGATTGGTCCATGCTTAACACCCCCCCTCTTCCCCATTGCTGTCATGTGACCACACAGGCCTCTGACAGCAGCCCTCCTTTTCTATTCTAGCCTGTTGTACTACACTACTGCATTATGGGGATCTACAGTTCCATCCTGTATCTACAAACTGCTGCTGTGTTATCAGGGTTATACAGTTACTATACATTATACACCACATGCTGATTGCTATACTGTACAGTAACTTATATATCACATATCCAGCTGCTGCTTTATCAGGGTTATGCAGTTATATACATTATACACCACATGCTGCTATACTGTACAGTAACTTATATATCACATATCCAGCTGCTGCTGTGTTATCAGGGTTATACAGTTACTATACATTATACACCACATGCTGCTATACTGTACAGTAACTTATATATCACATATCCAGCTGCTGCAGTGTTATTAGGGTTATACAGTTACTTTACATTATATACCACATGCTGCTATACTGTACAGTAACTTATATATCACATATCCAGCTGTAGTGTTATCAGGGTTATACAGTTACTATACATTATATACCACATGCTGCTATACTGTACAGTAACTTATATATCACATATCCAGCTGCTGCTGTGTTATCAGGGTTATACAGTTACTATACATTATACACCACATGCTGATTGCTATACTGTACAGTAACTTATATATCACATATCTAGCTGCTGTGTTATCAGGGTTATACAGTTACTGTACATTATACTCCACATGCTGATTGCTATACTGTACAGTAACTTATATATCACATATCCAGCTGCTGCTTTATCAGGGTTATGCAGTTATATACATTATACACCACATGCTGCTATACTGTACAGTAACTTATATATCACATATCCAGCTGCTGCTGTGTTATCAGGGTTATACAGTTACTATACATTATACACCACATGCTGCTATACTGTACAGTAACTTATATATCACATATCCAGCTGCTGCTGTGTTATCAGGGTTATACAGTTACTATACATTATACACCACATGCTGATTGCTATACTGTACAGTAACTTATATATCACATATCCAGCTGCTGTGTTATCAGGGTTATACAGTTACTATACATTATACACCACATGCTGCTATACTGTACAGTAACATATATCGCATATCCAGCTGCTGTGTTATCAGGGTTATACAGTTACTATACATTATACACCACATGCTGATTGCTATACTGTACAGTAACATATATCGCATATCCAGCTGCTGTGTTATCAGGGTTATACAGTTACTATACATTATATACCACATGCTGATTGCTATACTGTACAGTAATTTATAATATCACATATTCTGCTGTTTCTCGTTGTTTGCTTCATCTGTTTTACATGTTATTCTGAATAATAATCATTATTTTTGGGGTGTGGAACCAATTGTCTGCAGATCAATGATTTCTTACGGGAAAATTTGCTTTGGTTTAAGAGTGGATTTAGATTACAAGCGCGGTTTCAGAACGAATTAAGATCCTAACCAAGGCACCACCACTGTATGTATAAATCCCAAGTTTGTAAAAGTGACCAGTGCACTATGCAGGATAAGTATGTGAAAAGATGGGTGACATCCCGAAAAAAGTGATGTATACCGGGATGCCCTGGAAGTCTGTTCGCTCCTTTCCGGACGCGTGTTTCGGCATCTGCCTTTGCCAAGGGGTCTGTCAATCTTTCTCTTGTCGTCTCTCTAGATTGTAGTTACTCCTGATGATTTTACTTCACGATGAACCATTGCTGCAGAGCCTGGAAATGCTGATGTCCTTTCATGTGACCCCCCCTGGTGGCACCGGGCAGTGCTACAACCTCTCACCTACTGCAGGCAGTATGACTTACCTGCACTTGTCTGATGCCCCTAGCTTGTGGTCACCTGACAGGAGAGAGCCGGATACGGTTATGGGAGGACTGCAGCTCCCTGGGCCTCATACATGTGCTGCTTATATAACAGTCTGGTCATGGTCACAGATGCTGATCTCTGTATTCCAAGTAAGAGGTGAGCGAATCACTCATCTAAACTAAGCAAAGCACTTTGATCAGCGCTCCGTCGGCTGCCTGTCAGTGCTGCTCCACCCCGAGTGCAAGGGAAAAGCTGGATCCATTCCTGGCAAACTGGGAGAACATTCCTGGGATTGGATCCAGCTTTTCCCTGGCACCCGGGGTGGAGCGGCAGGGAGCAGAGCAGTGCTGAAAGGCCGGCAGCTTGATGAGCGGAGCCCTGGTCAAACAAAGCACTTTACTTAGTTAAGAAGCGCGATTCACTCATCTCTATTCCAAGTATTCCGCAGTGATTTACTGAGTGTGATGCCTATGATATATATATATATATATATATATATATATATATATATATATATATATATTACTCATAGACTGTCCTGCTCACCACCTGCGCTGCCTCTTTCCTCTCATGCCAATGGTGACACTTCAGCTCACATGGCACAGAGATTGATCTATCCACTGTAGTGGTAAGTGGTGGTGACCTCCACCCATCTACTGTATACACATGTGATTGATATATGGATTTGTAGCACTAAGCACCTCTCTAAGCACCATCTCCTATCTTTCTATCTATCTATCTATCTATCTATCTATCTATCTCCTATCTATCTATCTATCTATCTATCTATCTATCTATCTATCTATCTATCTATCTATCATCAGTGCATTACACACACAGCTCTCTAAGCAATTTATAGCAGTAGGTTAGAGTTGTACTACCAGTATGTCACCACTAGATGTCAGTATATTAGTCTGCTATGCTTAATAAAGGATATCATGCCGGTACACAGCGTGTTGTGTTTACATTACATACAAATATTCACATTTACATAACATAAATAAATAAATAAATCTGCTCCGTCCCCTGCTGGATGTTAATAAGGAGTTCAGGCTTATGATTTCCAGATTTATCATTTCTTTCTCTCCGGCAGTGAATAAGCATCGAGTAACCTGTGTGGCAGCAATCTGCATTGGTGGTGATTCTCAGCTCCACTTAAGAGAATGGAAATAAGCCGCTGCCAGACATTACAGACGGCTATGGCGCTCTTTCTGGCGGAGCAAAGTCATGTGACTTCATTCTAAATAGTTTATAACACTGTGGGCGACACTTATAAGTTCTATTTCTGAACCAGTATTCTACGGGCGAATATTTTTAATATGCACATTTAAAAAAAAAAAAAAAAAACTTCCTGTGTTGAGCATTTACCCCCAAATAATCCAGGATTTGCACCTAATTTATCATCTTCAACTTTATAAAATATCACAGTCACTGGTGCAGGCCGACGTCTGGTCAGTATCAGGTGAATGTATTTGCGCCTTTTTTTATGACTTTTTTTTTACAAATTTATGAATATTTGTTAAATTAGTCCTATTCTGCTGGGTAAAAGTAGACAAACACTCTGTAGAAATGCCCCTCCTCACCCTTTCCGTTGTTACATTCTCCTTTTGGAAAGAGATTTAAATTAAAAAATTCTGATGATTTGCCATCTCCAGAAACCACTACATTCTGAGAATAAAGATGACATGCGGCATACAATGAAATACGCTACACGCAGGAACCATCCAAATTATTACTTCACACAGTAACAGATTCAAAAACCAAACAAAAAAAAAGACAAGATTTTGTTTAACTCGAATTTTAACAATGACATGTTGTTTACATAAAGTTTTTGTTAATGTAAAAATGAACTGCAATCTCTGATCTGCCCACCAGATGGCTGTATAGCCACACAACATGGTCAGAGCAGCTGGTGAAGTCACTGAGAACATGAACAATCCTTTATTTTAAGAAATGTTTACTGTACATAATGTGCTCTTTTAAGAACAGTAATTCAAGAAATGTCTTTCATTTTCTTCTACTGTTACATAATTTTTATTTGTATTAGTTGGTATCATATTGTACAATAGGCGGCATCTGTAATTTTACATAATCTCATCTGTCATCCAACTTCTTACTGCTGAAAATTAGTCTATTTATTATCTATTTACTGTATCTATCTATCTATCTATCTATCTATCTATCTATCTCCCATCTATCTATCTATCTATCTATCTATCTATCTATCTATCTATCTATCTCCTATCTATCTATCTATCTATCTCCTATCTATCTATCTATCTATCTATCTATCTATCTATCTATCTATCTCCTATCTATCTTCTATCTATCTATCTATCTATCTATCTATCTATCTCCTATCTATCTATCTATCTATCTATCTATCTATCTATCTATCTATCTCCTATCTATCTATCTATCTATCTATCTCCTATCTATCTATCTATCTATCTATTATCTATCTCCTATCTATCTATCTATCTATCTATCTATCTATCTATCTATCTCCTATCTATCTATCTATCTATCTATCTATCTATCTATCTATCTATTATCTATCTCCTATCTATCTATCTATATATCTATCTATCTATCTATCTATCTATCTATCTATCTATCTATCTATCTATCTATCTATCTCCTATCTATTATCTATCTATCTATCTATCTATCTCCTATCTATCTATCTATCTATCTATCTATCTATCTCCTATCTATCTATCTATCTATCTATCTATCTATCTATCTATCTATCTATCTATCATGGATCTTATATCTATTTGTGATCTAATGACAGAATGATATGAAACGTTGCTATCAGACCCTCCATGTATCTTGTGATATAACCGTGTTGCTCCTCCTGCCGCCTCTCCCCAACTTCTTCCATAGATATAAATATACTGTACACATATCCAGGAGAGACAAAGTCATGTTTTAATAGCGTTAATCAGTTATCATAGATGTCAGAGCAGTGACAACAGTGCCAACAGCTCTGTGATGTCTATGGGCCCCTCTAATGCATCTGTTCAACAGATCACAGCTTCGATAGAAGTAATCTATATAAACTATACATTACATCTCGTACTGATCCTGAGTTCCATCCTGTATTATACCCCACAGCTGCACTCACTATTCTGCTGGTGGGGTCACTGAGTACATACATTACATTATTGATCCTGAGTTACACCCTGTATTATACTGCAGAGCTGAACTCACTATTCTGCTGGTGGAGTCACTGTGTACATACATTACATTACTGATCCTGAGTTACATCCTGTATTATACTGCAGAGCTGAACTCACGATTCTGCTGGTGTGGTGACTGTATACATACATCGCATTACTGATCCTGAGTTACATCCTTTATTATACTCCAGAGCTGCAGTCACTATTCTGCTGGTGGGGTCACTGTGTACATACATTACATTACTGATCCTGAGTTACATCCTGTATTATACCTCAGAGCTGCACTCACTATTCTGCTGGTGGGGTCACTGTGTACATACATGACATTACTTATCCTGTACTGATCCTGAGTTACACCCTGTATTATACTGCAGAGCTGAACTCACTATTCTGCTGGTGGAGTCACTGTGTACATACATTACATTATTGATCCTGAGTTACACCCTGTATTATACTGCAGAGCTGAACTCACTATTCTGCTGGTGGAGTAACTGTGTACATACATTACATTACTGATCCTGAGTTACATCCTGTATTATACTGCAGAGCTGAACTCACTATTCTGCTGGTGGGGTCACTGTGTACATACATTACATTATTGATCCTGAGTTACACCCTGTATTATACTGCAGAGCTAAACTCACTATTCTGCTGGTGGGGTCACTGAGTACATACATTACATTATTGATCCTGAGTTACACCCTGTATTATACTGCAGAGCTGAACTCACTATTCTGCTGGTGGGGTCACTGTGTACATACATTACATTACTGATCCTGAGTTACATCCTGTATTATACTGCAGAGCTGAACTCACTATTCTGCTGGTGCGGTGACTGTATACATACATTGTATTACTGATCCTGAGTTAAATCCTTTATTATACTCCAGAGCTGCACTCACTATTCTGCTGGTGGGGTCACTGTGTACATACATTACATTACTGATCCTGAGTTACATCCTGTATTATACCTCAGAGCTGCACTCACTATTCTGCTGGTGGGGTCACTGTGTACATACATTACATTACTGATCCTGAGTTACATCTTATACTTCTTTTAGTAAAGAAATGTTTTAAGCAGTGTTTGACACAGTAGACCACCAGCTCCTCCTTTCCATGCTCCACTCTGTTCTCTCCTGGTTTTCTTCCTACCTCTCTGACCGCTCCTTCAGTGTATCCTTCTCTGGCTCTGCATCTTCTCCCCTACCTCTTACAGTTGGGGTTCCCCAGGGATCAGTCCTGGGTCCCCTCCTTTTTTACCTCTATACAGCCCCCATTGGACAGACCATCAGCAGGTTTGGTTTCCAATACCATCTCTATGCTGATGACACCCAGCTCTATACCTCCTCCCGTGACATCTCCCCTGCCTTCCTACAAAATGCTAGTTATTGTCTATCTGCTCTCTCTAACACTATGACCTCTCTATTTCCCAAACTCAACCTTTCTAAAACTTAACTTCTTATATTCCCGCCCTCTATCCAACCCAAACCCGACATCTCCCTCTCAGTCTGTGGTACTAGGATAACTCCTGTGCATCAGGCTCGATGTCTGTGGGTTATGCTAGACTCTGATCTATCCTTCACTCCCTATATCCAAGCTCTTACACGCTCCTGTCATCTTCATCTCAAATACGTCTCCAGAATCCACCCATTCCTCACCACTGACACAGCTCAGACTGAGTCAAGTGATCCCCAACATTGGCCTGGTAATATCACGAGTCAAATGATACCCACCATTAGCCTCGTAATATAAGTCACGTGATCCTAATCCATTGGCCTGGTAATATCACGAGTCAAGTGATCCCAATCCATTGGCCTGGTAATATCACAAGTCAAATGATCCCAATCCATTGGCCTGGTAATATCACGAGTTAAGTGATCCCGAACCATTGGCCTGGTAATATCACGAGTCAAGTGATCCCAATCCATTGGCCTGGTAATATCACGAGTCAAATGATACCCACCATTAGCCTAGTAATGTCATGAGTCACATGATCCTAATCCATTGGCCTAGTAATATTATAAGTCAAGTGATCCCAATCCATTGGCCTGGTAATATCACAAGTCAAATCATACCCATCATTAGCCTAGTAATATCATGAGTCACGTGATCCTAATCCATTGGCCTAGTAATATTATAAGTCAAGTGATCCCAATCCATTGGCCAGGTAATATCATCAGTCAAGTGATCCCAATCCATTGGCCTGGTAATATCATGAGTCAAGTGATCCCAATCCATTGGCCTAGTAATATTATAAGTCAAGTGATCCTAATCCATTGGCCTGGTAATATCATGAGTCAAGTGATCCCAATCCATTGGCCTGGTAATATCATGAGTCAGTGATACTCACCATTAGCCTGGTAATATCACGAGTCAAGTGATCCCCAACATTAGTCTAGTAATATCATGAGTCAAGTGATCCCTATGATTAGCCTGGTAATATCATGAGTCAAGTGATACTCACTATTAGTCTAGTAATATCATGAGTCACGTGATCCCAGTGGCACTGTATATTTTTTAAATCGCCACCTGCTTCCCTCCATGTGCACCAGTTTCTAGATATGCAAATAGGCCGGCGTGGTGCACTGCAGGTGGACCTGGTGCTCCCAGTGCTCCAATATCCCCTCTCCTCTGTGACAAACCTCCTTCAGAATTAAAGTGAGGGCATATTGGTGCACTGGGGGCATGAGGCGGGCCTATTTGCATATCAAGAAGCTGATGCAGAGGGCGGGAAGAAGGCGTGATCCCATGCCACCGGGATTTACGTGCCGGCGCCAAAAAGTGGTACATTCACTTTAAGTCACCCCCCTCCCCACCTTTGGCCTTTGGAGTCATGAATATCCCACATATTCTCCTTTTCCATTTACAGCAGAGTTCATGGTTTTGGAAGTGACCCCCACATGACCGTATATTTGTAGTATGGGGGCCATACACCATATTTTACGGGGGTTAACAAGCCTCCGTGGCCAGTTACAAACCATAATACAATAACAACAATGCAAGACTATGAAAAGCCCCATTGACTTTCGGGGTGGGGGAGAGATTGGTTTGCTCGCTCTCATCCAGGGTCACACAGTCGAGGGTTTGGAAGTTGGGATTTTACGAGCGGCAGTAAAGAATAATCAGCACCGCGGACAGCTCCGCTCGGCTTTGATGGTGCAGCTTTGTTTGGAGGCCGATGCACAAAGCTGTCTTAAAATGTGGTTATCTGCTTAATGACTTCATCGGCCGCTTGTCACACATCCGTAAGCAGCAGCCGGGGTGGCTTTTTTGGATTTGTGGGCCAGGGGATGGGAACTTGCTCCCTTCATGCATGACATCTTCTAATTTGAATTCTAATAATTCTTTCCAGAATAGCTTCTTGCTCAGAACTTTCATGCACAATGAACAGAAGGAAAGAAAAAAAAAATGTTCGACTTCTGGTGCCCGAAGCGTTTGGAGATGAAGAGACCCGACCAAGGTCATGGAGTTGGCACCGGCTATCAAACCATTGTCTCCGACTTCAAGGCAAAGTGATGGCAGTTCTTAGCGCTTTCTATTCTTCGAGTCCGGTGATTTGAGCCGGAACAAATTTCTACTTATGTGGGCAGAAAGAGACTCGAAAAACTTAGTGGAGACAAGAAAAAAGCTGCCTGGTAATGGGGAAAACTCGAGGAAATTCTATGGGAGGGGGAGGAGGGAGGAGGATGGCGGGTGAAGCGGTGGAGCAGAATCCAATTAAAGAAGAAAATGACTGAAATGTTTCATTCGTCCACAATCCACTAAATATATCGATGAAAGCATACAGATGTAGCTGAGCTCATTCTGGGTAGTGGAGCTAAGATAGTCAATGGGCACAGTATACGGCATAGTTTATAACATTGCTGCTGGAAATACTATGTCACCCGACAGAGTGAATTCATTTGGTTTGATCCAACAGATTTGATGTTCTACATACTCATAGATATTGTAGTGGCCCAGTTACCAATCTCCTGCACATTGTTGTGTGTCTGTGACCAAACCTTTTTGTAATCAGTAGGGGGCACTGTAACTATACCAGTCATTGGGTATTGCATATACTGAGGCGAGAAAGTAGTATAAGGCTTAATATTTGTATAATCTTAGTAAAAGATGACTGATGCCTTGGTCACATGATAGATCCAAGTTGCAGAATTCTCCAGAACAGTTGTGAGGAATCCCTATTCCAGCCTCCTTTAGCCCAGAAGATTTAGACCACAAACAAGTATATATCTGGCAACATCTCCTACCTAGGTTTACAGAGTGCTCTCCCTAGGTATAATTCTAACCTGAGCTCCTAAATTCCAGTCCAATTCCAGTCTAATAGAGAGAGGCTCAAGCTGTGAAAAGAGAAGTTTTAGCCTCTGCAGGGCTTCTGAACTCAGCCTAAAGTTCCAGACAGCGACAAACAAATTACTGTCCGGTACCAGTCCATACTGTGAGGGTAGAATCTACTAGACTTTTGCTCCAAGGAGAATGGTCTTAGTCAGAGAATAAAGCTGGACAAGGGTCTCTAATCTCCACTAATGTCTAACATCAGAGATACTGTAGCACTGGTCTGCCATGTTGTTGAATGTTCCCTTGATTCCTCCTGCAGAGATTGTGAGTAACAGTATAAGTAGTGCGCCCCAATCTGTGCCAATGCTCATCAGTAGAATAGAAGCTAAATTAAACTGTGCTCCATTTGCATTAGTTATTCCATGTACACGTGCTAACAGCGCACAAGAGACTCTCTCTTCAGTAACCAGATAGTCACTCATCTATAGCAAAGTCTTCAATGTTCCACTCTGTGCTGATAGAACTGGATTCTATGGGATTTGCACAAAAAGTTCAAATTATTTAGTAGAAGTCTCATTCCTGCACTTTGCATCACTTTAACAACTATATTAACATAAGGGATCATGAGGTTAGCTCCAGCAGCCCAAAGGACTACTATCCCCAGGGAGCCCGTGCTGTCACTGCTCGTGTGCTACAGATGTGTCCTCCCCTATCTTTCTCTTGACTAGACATATATGAGTGGTCTGTGATACTCTGTTAGGAGATGTTTATGCTGTAGGGGGGAGGCGCATTTACTAAGACCAGTATAATTGTCTGAAATACCCCCCCATACCCCACTTTATTTACTAAGGGGCGCACACCTTTTAATAAAGCTGGTGGGACATGCACCTGTTGCAGTGCAGAGACTTTCCACTGCTTCAGCACAGGTATAAATTTTGGCCATGATGTACACCTGTTTCCAACACCAAATCTGCCCCTTCTTTCTGGTGTACCCTAGGGGCCCATCTGTTATAAATGTGCCCTTATTTTTCTATATGTAGCCACCCAGTGGTTGTGATGGGAATTGCAGGCTGTTTTTTTTTTTTTTTCATGATAGACAGAAGTTAAAGGAGAAGTCCGGCCAAAATTAATTTTTGATATGTTGTTACTTATGAAAAGTTATACAAATTTCTAATGTACATTAATTATGGGAAATGCACATATACTGCTATTTCCCTTAATTTAGTAGATCAGGAAGTGTTAGAAATATCTCTGAAGAAGTGACGTCACGACCCAGGGTGTAATTCCTATGGAGTGTCCAGCAGGGGGCGCTCTCTATATAGAAGTCTATGGGACTTTATTGTTTCTATGGGTTTCTATGTAATGTAATGTAATGTAATGTAGTGTACAGTGCTTTATTGAATGAATACATCTATGGAATACTTTGGGGAGCAAGTGTCCTTGCTCCCCAAAGTATTGCATAAATGTATTCATTCAATACATTCAATACACAAGCCCGCCGATCCGCCGCATTTCCGCCGATCCGCCACACGCTGATCCGCCGCATCCCGCCGATCCGGACCATATACATTGAACTACAGCTCCCATCATCTGCTTCTAGTATGAACAGGTGATGGGAGCTGTAGTTGGGTAATGGATATGACATGCCGCCGGGCGCAGGGGGGAGCCGCTCAGTACACAGGAGCTCTCCCCCCTCCTCCTCCTCCTTCCGGGATAACTCCCTGCCTGGCCGCCGCTCTCCGCTCACATATACCGGCTCCCGGCATCAGCGCGGACACCAGGATGCATCGGGAGCCGGTATGTATGGGGGGGAGAGCGGAGAGCGGCGGCCAGGCAGGGAGTCAGCAGTGCTATAGGCGGAAGTTATCCCGGAAGGAGGAGGAGGAGGAGGGGGGAGCGCTCCTGTGTACTGAGCGGCTCCCCCCTGCGCCCGGCGGCATGTCATATCCATTACCCAACTACAGCTCCCATCACCTGTTCATACTAGAAGCAGATGATGGGAGCTGTAGTTCAATGTATATGGTCTGGATCGGCGGGAATGCGGCGGATCAGCGTGTGGCGGATCGGCGGGAATGCGGCGGAAATTCGGCGGGAATGCGGCGGATCGGCGGGCTTACTGTGTATTGAATGTATTGAATGAATACATTTATGCAATACTTTGGGGAGCAAGGACACTTGCTCCCCAAAGTATTCCATAGATGTATTCATTCAATAAAGCACTGTACACTACATTACATTACATTACATTACATAGAAACCCATAGAAACAATAAAGTCCTATAGACTTCTATATAGAGAGCGCCCCCTGCTGGACACTCCATAGGAATTACACCCTGGGTCGTGACGTCACTTCTTCAGAGATATTTCTAACACTTCCTGATCTACTAAATTAAGGGAAATAGCAGTATATGTGCATTTCCCATAATTAATGTACATTAGAAATTTGTATAACTTTTCATAAGTAACAACATATCAAAAATTAATTTTGGCCGGACTTCTCCTTTAACAGCAGAAAGGAAAGGATGGACACATCTGTACCAGCGGATGAAGAGTCTTAGAGAGAATAATTGTTTATCTCCATTATTCTATACTTTCAACCAAAAAAATGCAAAAAATTTCTTTAGAAAATGTCAGTGATGTGGTGAGGCTCTGCATAAGTCTATTCCCCGTATCTTTTGGATTCATTCTAGTTAATACACTGCAGCCAGAGGAGAATGGAAAAGCCCTTCAAGAAGAAGCAGATACATTGAATTGACATTGACTGTCTGTTTTTTCGACTCATCCTGAGTCCAATCCGGAAAACAGGGGGTGATGCGTGTCAAGTCTGCGCTCCCCAGGGTGGGATAATATAGGTCTAGAGCCCACAAACAGCTGTGCCAGGGAAACGTCCATGCGGTGAGCTAAATAAGAAGCACTCAGAGGAGGAGGGAAGCACATGGCAGGTTACCAATTACCACCCTCCGCCTGATTACAGCTCTCTGCTCCCAAGACAATGGAGGTTTACAGACAAGAGCCAGACTGTCACCACCATGCAAAACCCCAACCATAAAGAGGCGAAAGATGTTCAACAGCATGTACAGAATAAATATAATTACTGCCATCCCAGCAATAAACAAAGCGGAGGCCTCCGGGGCAGGTAACATCACAGCCAGCGACGGCAACACAGAAACAAGAAACGTGCACAGAGGATAAAAGAGCGCGGAGATCACACATAGGAGCAGTATTATAGTAGTTATATTCCTGCATATAGGAGCAGTATTATAGTAGTTATATTCTTGTATATAGGAGCAGTATTATAGTAGTTATATTCCTGTATATAGGAGCAGTATTATAGTAGTTATATTCCTGTATATAGGGGGCAGTATTATAGTAGTTATATTCCTGTATATAGGAGCAGTATTATAGTAGTTACACAAAATTCTGATGTGTTTTTTATTTAGCCTAGGGGCACTAGTATCAGCCATAGGTGTGAGGTGCAGCACTCTGTTTCTTCCCTGAACCGCATTTTGTTTCTCTCTTTTCTCCGTGTATTGCACTCCTCCTGGTGAGACCCACATGACCGCAATTAGCAGGAGACACCTGAGTGCACATGGTTTTAATCCCTCCTGTTTTTTCCCATTCTGTTTGCTGCAGCTATGGTGAGCGCAATACCTTATCCAGACTTGTGCTGCTTGGGGGCGACCTTCTCCGCCGGCGGTGCTGGCCGGGTTCTGGTGTGGTGTTTTTGGGTCTGGTCCTGTGGCATGGGGGTCGCAGGGCCGTCCCATGGCCCCCGTTCCCTGGCTGTGCACGCCTGTGGGGTTGGTGGCCACTGACTGGCACGGTGTGGACTTAGTGTAGGGACCCATGTGTATCAGATACCGGCACGAGGTACATGGGGCAGTATGGCTTGATCAATTCATACACAAAATTCTGATGTGTTTTTTATTTTAGCCTAGCAGCACTAGTATCAGCCATAGGTGTGAGGTGCAGCACTCTGTTTCTTCCCTGAACCGCATTATAGTAGTTATATTCTTGTATATAGGAGCAGTATTATATTAGTTATATCCCTGTATATAGGAGGCAGTAGTATAGTAGTTCTATTCCTGTATATAGGAGCAGTATTATTGTAGTTATATTCCTGTATATAGGAGCAGTATTATAGTAGTTATATTCTTGTATATAGGAGCAGTATTATAGTAGTTATATTCCTGTATATAGGAGCAGTATTATAGTAGTTATATTCCTGTATATAGGGGGCAGTATTATAGTAGTTATATTCCTGTATATAGGAGCAGTATTATAGTAGTTATATTCTTGTATATAGGAGCAGTATTATAGTAGTTATATTCCTGTATATAGGAGCAGTATTATAGTAGTTATATTCTTGTATATAGGAGCAGTATTATAGTAGTTATATTCCTGTATATAGGAGCAGTATTATAGTAGTTATATTCCTGTATATAGGGGGCAGTATTATAGTAGTTATATTCCTGTATATAGGAGCAGTATTATAGTAGTTATATTCCTGTATATAGGAGCAGTATTATAGTAGTTATATTCCTGTATATAGGGGGCAGTATTATAGTAGTTATATTCCTGTATATAAGGAGCAGTATTATAGTAGTTATATCCCTGTATATAGGGGCAGTATTATAGTAGTTTTATTTTTTTACATAGGGGACAGTTTATATGATTAGATTAGTGAGAAGTAACTATGGGACTACATCTCTCAGCATTACATATGGTGAATAACAGATTCCTGGTTCGGGGTGTTGAGTAGATGAATATTTCTCCCTGAGTCTTATTCTGGTATCACAGCCTGGTGTTACCTCATTATACTTGAATTGTGGTGTCTGTAAAGTGGATAGTGTTTACTAGGACTATAAAACTATATAGACCTACAGATGTGGCTCGCAGATTATTGCACCTGTTGGGGCTATGGAGCGTTCGTACTGCTGCTCTGGTTCTGAGTCAAACGACCATGTTGTTAAAGAAGAAGACTCCCGATGGCATCCGGGGCAAATGATGCATAAATTCCGAGCAATTACAACAATTCCATTCTCACAATAGCCTAACATGAGCAAAGATGTGCGGCAGATCTATAGGGTGGGGGCAGGTGTTTGTGCTATTTGTCGGGGCATTTGGCCTTGGCATTGCATGTATTGCATTGACTGTAATGGCAGCTGGATAAAACAACGATAAAGGTGGAATTATCTTTCAATAAGAATCTTCATCATTACAGAAATCTGCATCCTGTGTGCGGAGTCCTCCCATAACTCCTGTAGCACAATCAGCAGAATGGTGGCGTCTTCCCTCCTAGGACCTGCATGGTCCCCCGTCCGGCACTTGGCGCTGTTAGGAGGCACCAGACACTTTGTTTTGTGATGATTTCAGGAAATTAAATATACCCTGGCAGGCTGACAGGGAACATTTTAATTTTCTCGGTTTGGCTGCGTTTTTAATCTGACCGCCGCGTATTTCGTGTTCACAGAGGTTACGTCTGGTTGCTGAGGTCTGATAAGCGGCTCTTCGCCTTTGTGACCTGAAACACAATACAGCATTTCCCCAGACTCAGGGTTACGTTATATCTACTGGAGACAGTAAGAAAAGCAGAAACCCCGGCCAGACGTAATTCCATCCACAAGCCTCTCTCCTTCTGCTGGCGACTCCGTCTCTTTATAGATTTAACCCTATATTGGAGTCACCCACTGGCGGTAATAGGTCCTGGTCAAGGAGACTTTAGGGATTTTCCAAAAATTATCTACAGTCCTATATAACACAGACAGAAAAAGCTCCACTCATATGTGCACTGTATGGTGGTATTAATGGTTATATTATGTGACACTATATGGCAGTATTAATGGTACTATTATCTCACACTATATGGCAATAGTGATGGTACTATTATCTGGCACTATATGGCGGTATTAATGGTACTATTATCTGGCACTATATGGCAGTATTGATGGTACTATTATCTGGCACTATTTGGCAGTATTGATGGTACTATTATCTGGCACTATATGACAGTATTGATGGTACTATTATCTGGCACTATATGACAGTATTGATGGTACTATTATCTGGCACTATATGACAGTATTGATGGTACTATTATCTGGCACTATATGACAGTATTGATGGTACTATTATCTGGCACTATATGACAGTATTGATGGTACTATTATCTGGCACTATATGGCCATATTGATGGTACTATTATCTGGCACTATATGGCAGTATTGATGGTACTATTATCTGGCACTATATGACAGTATTGATGGTACTATTATCTGGCACTATTTGGCAGTATTGATGGTACTATTATCTGGCACTATATGGCAGTATTGATGGTACTATTATCTGGCACTATATGGCAGTATTAATGGTACTATTATTTGGCACTATATGGCAGTATTGATGATACTATTATCTGGCACTATATGGCCGTATTGATGGTACTATTATCTGGCACTATATGGCCGTATTGATGTTACTATTATCTGGCACTATTTGGCAGTATTGATGGTACTATTATCTGGCACTATATGGCAGTATTAATGGTACTATTATTTGGCACTATATGACAGTATTGATGGTACTATTATCTGGCACTATATGACAGTATTGATGGTACTATTATTTGGCACTATATGGAAACATTATATAGACACATGATGGAACTAATAATCTAATAGTTTCATACCTTTCTCCAAAGTAAGAAAAGTGGGACTTTATACTTTTAGTAAGGACCTTTCCAGCCGATGCAGTATTGATCACATGGTGTGTGTTACTGGTGTAGCAGAGCTGAATTTGTTCCATAAATGTCTGAATGCTAGCACCTCACTATCCCTGTATACAAGGGGTCCTTATTTTTGTTCTAGGAAGAAATTAGACCAAATGGTGCGATCCTATTACAGTAAAACTTAAAAGGGGTCTTCCACTAAGACATAACTTTTGATATGTTGCTGCCCATGGTGAGACTAACAATTCCTTCCATACTTGTTATTATCTATGAAGTCTCCTTCCCCCAGTTCTCAGCTTCTGCTTTCTACTGAAGACACAAAAATCTGTGTGTGACATTTTCTCTCTGTCTCCCCCTCCTCCCCCTCCCTTCTGAGACAGCTGATCTAAATAAGTCCCTGGCAGGCTTTTTCTGCAACATTGTAGCTTTTCTGTAATGCTGGGAGGGTTATTCAAGCTGCTGATGAACTCACTGTAATTATCCCTCCCAGCATTACAAAGAAGCTACAATGTTGCAGATAAATCCTGCCAGGGACCTGTTCACAACAGCTGTCTCAGAAGGGAAGGGAGGGGGGGGGGGAGACAGAGAGAAAAGCTCTCACACAGATTTCAGCAGAAAGCAGCAGCTCAGAACTGGGGGAAGGAGACTGAATAGATAATAGAAAGTATGGAAGGAATTGTTAGTCTCACCAAGGGCAGCAACATATGAAAAGTTATGTTTAAGTTGAATACCCCTTTAAGGGAGACAAAGAAACAACCAATATCCTCTACATATGTGTCCATCCTCACCTTTCCTTGAGTTTAGTTAAGGATTTCCAATTCTCATAATACAAATTTGATACAATATTTGGGTATGTGCACACTACAGAACTTCCTTGGAGGCGGCCTCCACTTAAAGTTTCGCTGTTCCAATGATAATCTGCATGGTAGGCTGGGTGGGGGACTTCACCTCATTGCATTTGAATCTCATTAGATTTATAACTGTTCATCCTAATCTGCCTGTTTCATGAATCACAATGTTACAGTAAGAAACAAGTAAACAATTTAATATTTTTGCAAAGCAACCCATTTGCCGTTCAGGGCCTGCAGAAAGCTGAGTGACGGCCATATCATGTTTGCAGCATTGCCTATCCTATAGGTCCTTTCCTATACACTTTGCATCCTCAGTAGGCGCCGCACACAATCTATTCCAGGGATAATGGAGCACGCCGTTCCCACATTGCGGTAATGACATCTGCAGCGAGGCCGGCGTGCAAATGTTGGGAGAGTCTTGGAATCACAACAGCATATTTCAGTTTCATTAATGTGATTATAAAGGTCGTTGGCGTCGGCCTGTAATGTGCTATAAGGGAACATAAAAGATTATAGTTATAGTCGGCAATGTCACAGGAGATTGAAGTCCCCTTGTAAATTACAGCAGTGGAGCCGCCAGCCGGGGAAATCATTAGAGGGATTCATCAGTGCAGGACGCTGAGGGATGGGGCCGGCTGTGGGGAGGGGGCTGTGACAAGCGCAGTGGTAGCCATAGCTCATAGGCTTCAGTGGTCGCCCAGGCCATCTGCCCTAGGGGTATCAATGCTGTGCCTATGGGGCTATACTCCTTGTATCCACATTATACTCACACTGTATAGCAGAGCTAAGTGTATGAGTAGTAGGACTGAGTTTGTAATTACACATGGTAATGCCACAATGCTTTTCTGCATAGGACTACAGGAAGGGGAGGATTCAGCTCTGCTACATTTGCATAGGACTACAGGAAGGGGGGGATTCAGCTTTGCTACATTTGCATAGGACTACAGGAAGGGGAGGATTCAGCTCTGCTACATTTGCATAGGACTACAGGAAGGGGAGTATTCAGCTCTGCTACATTTGCATAGGACTACAGGAAGGGGAGGATTCCGCTCTGCTACATTTGCATAGGACTACAGGAAGGGGAGGATTTAGCTCTGCTACATTTGCATAGGACTACAGGAAGGGGAGGATTCAGCTCTGCTACATTTGCACAGGACTACAGGAAGGGGAGTATTCAGCTCTGCTACATTTGCATAGGACTACAGGAAGGGGAAGATTCAGCTTTGCTACATTTGCATAGGACCACAGGAAGGGGAAAATCTGGCTCTGCTACATTTGCATGGGACTACAGGAAGAGGAGGATTCAGCTCTGCTACATTTGCACAGGACTACAGGAAGGGGAGGATTCAGCTTTGCTACATTTGCATAGGACTACAGGAAGGACTACAAATAACACTGCCAGACTGTTACCCAAGTAATACCGTCAGACCGTCACCAGAGTAACACTGTCAGAATGTTATCCAATTACACTGCCAAATCATTTCCTTAATACTACTGCCATTAACACTAAGTAACACTGCCTGGGTGGGGACAGGTATTAAATACAGGAGTGTACACAAAGAGGAGATTGACTTAGAGGGCCATGGAAAGGGAGGGGCTTAAATTAGGGGCCATGTATGGGGAGGGGCTTTAATTAGGGACCATGAATGGGGAGGAACTTGAATTTTGGACCATGGATGGGGAGGGGCTTGAATTAAAGACCATGGATGGGGAGGGGCTTGAATTAGGGACCATGGATGGGGAAGGGCTTAAATTAGGGATAATGGATGGGGAGGTGCTTGAAATAGGGGCCACTGATGGAGAGGGACTTGAATTAAGGACAGTGGATGGGGAGAGGCTTGAATTAGGGACAATGGATGGGGAGTGGCTTGAATTAGATGGTGATCGATGGGGAGGGGCTTGATTACAGAACCATGGATCGGGAGGGGCTTGAATTAGTGAGCAATGAATGGGGAGGGGCTAAAATCAGTGGTGCCCACTTAGGGCGGGGCTTGGACTGAAAAGGAACCTAGGCAATGAGGAGCTTAAATTAGAGGAATGGGCTTGAATCTGAGATTTTCCCTAGAAGAATAATCCTCTTCCACATTATCACAGAACAGAAGTGACTTCCTGGTTATTTTCGGCCCTTCTCTGAGCGCCGCTCCTGCCTCGCGTCTATAAGTCTTGACGATATCCTTTGTGGGTTGTGTTCTTTACGAGATGGATGACATTAAAATGCCAGGGTGTAATGTGAGAACATTTACTGTGCGGAGCAGACGCTCGGTTTATGTCAGGCTGCAAAAATATGGATTGAGGAGACACAAGCAAACAATGAGCCTCTCTCCGCCGAGCCGCCGCGCTGTTACGTATCATTAACAACTTCAGCAATTAACGCCAATAATGAACAAGCTATGGAAAATTACAGCAACGCGACAGACGCATTCCCACACAATCATATTTCAAGGGTAATGTCAGAAATGCATTCAAAAATTAATATCATTATTATTAAAGTGGAACTCTCTAGAATTTAAAGGAATTTTAAAGGACAGTCCCTATTTGTTAGAAAAGTCCATTGACTTGCAATGTGTAAAGCTCATGCCGGGACCCCATCAGTCAGTTGCGATCTGTGGGGAATCCCGACAGCATATGTTTAGTTTGCCTGGAGCGCCACCACAGGAGGAACTAAGCATTACACATGTTAATAGGATATTTGTAATGCAGGACAGGAGAGGTCCTCCAGAGCGAGAGATGCTCTTTCTATCCAGTCTTTCTATAAAATCAGGATCCATGAATGAGGGTCAATGAAGAGTGGGCTCCCTCCAGTCAAAAGTGATGATGAATATCAATGTAAGCCATTCATAAGTCAATTGTTTCACAACTATACAACGCGTCTCAGAGTCAAGTGGGTTCATTAGACCCTGAAATACGTAGCATACACCACAATATACTGTAAGGCACTGGTTTCTTGGCTTGTGTCATTTTCCACTACGCAACCTAACATTTCATGTATTATTTCACCGGCTCTGTTCACACTAGCAGTTGGGACTCAATCCAGAGACTTCAATGGCAGTTCCCGCACATTTCATGGCAATAGCATGGGATTCAGCATTATTCTTGCTGTCATAAAGATGTGATTGACAATCCATCACTGATTGAATAGATCCATCAGGCACCAGTCAGATCTGGCACAGTGTTGTATGTTCTATTAGGCGACGCATGGAACAGAAGTGAACACAGCCATAAGCCTCATAGGACACAGAATTACAGAGGTCTAATGATATCGGAGAAATTAAACTGGTGGGGGAAGTGAGTGAGTGAGTGAGAGACGACACACATAAAACAGTTCCTGCTGAAGTAAAGCCAGGGCCTGGCTCCAACCAAGACCCCTGAAAGGGTCTAGAGACAGATGCAGGAGGGACTAGCTCTGAGAGAGATTTCTTTTATACTAGATACCACTACTTTCACTATGCAGTGCTAAGTCCAAGTAGGGGAGAGAAGCTAAGTAGAACACCCTAGCCCATGCCAGGAACCTCTCAAAAAAGTGCAGGGCGATCTCCTGAAAGTAAGAGGAATCGAGCCCAGTAGGATAAAGTTACCAAAAGTAAAGGTCTACATATCCTACTGCGCAGTGCAAGACAACCGGGTAATCTTGGAAGACTGCAACACCCAGATAACCGACGACTGGGGCTCGTGCTACCCACCCAGGACGGGTTCTACAATACTAGGGGGCAGAAAGCGGTCAGACTTAGTCTAAACATGAGTACGAGTATCACTTATCTACTTTTATATATATCCTTCAGTTCTACATTGGGCAGGGCTCCTCCGGCAACTCCTCTCCTCTTCTCTCTACCTCCAAGTTGTGTCCAAGACCAAGATTTTCACAATTTCTACAGAGTGTACCGTTCCCTGTCAATTCCATTCAGTAAACTGTTCTATTTTTGTACTAAATGCATGGGACTCTGTCTTCTCTTCCTGCACCTTCACGCCCACACACACACCACCGTCTACCTTGGGTTATTTTTCCCCTCTCTGTGGGTGGCGGTACCCACATCCCGGGTGCGTCAACTACCACTCCAGGTTGCCTTGACAAGTGCCCAAGGGACCTGCAACAAGCCCGGAGGTTATCGACCATTTGGGGACATAAACCAGCCACAAAAAAGGTATCAACATCACACCTGTGCTCTATTACAGTGATGGGATCATGACAAAATAACATCAACTTTACTGGCCGAGTAACACACCTGCAGTAATGTCCTTACACATGATACGAATGAAGAGAGATCCTGATGATCTAGCTGTAGAAGAGATTTCCCAATCATCTAATGATTATGGGAGTTTCCCACTTCTTAGCTAGTGTTGAGCAAGTTCAACAGTGTTCTCTAAACCTGAATGCTCAGCATTTCACTCATGGCGGCTGGAGAAGTTAAATGCCACCCTAGGAAGTCCTGGAAAACATTTATACAGCCATAGGCCATAGGCTGTATCCATGTTTTCCTGGCAGCCCCAGGGATGCATCCAACTTCTCCAGCTGTCAGAATTCAAATGTTGAGCATTTGGGTTTAGAGAACGTTGTTGAACCCATACAGTTCGGCAAGATCGCTCAACACTAATCTTAGCCAAGCTTATATTTTCTATGATACAAGCTGTCCCCTGAGGGGTCGGAGAAGATCAACCATGTTGGCAGACACTGATGTTATGTGTAGGACGGTCTCCAATCTCCTTGATCGTTCAACGATGTCTTTCTTATGTAACTGTCCTTAGAAATATATTGTATTTGATGCTGTTTGGTAAGATGTAACTTTATAGATGTGCAGATGTTTCATTAATATGCAAGGTCCATGAGAGAATTACCTTTCCATGAACCTCACCGTGAGATTGTGGGTTGTGAACATATCATCTATTTTGGATGTCAAAGAAGGGTCATATTCATTGCAAGATTCCACCACGTGTCGTCTTTCATCTCTACCCAGACCCATTGTCTTCCGACCTTGCAACCTAGCTGGAGTGTATTCCAACAAAGGTCACCACCTAGAAAGTTACCCAACTCTGGAACAACTATTGAAGAACGCAGCACTAACTTCAGACTGTTAGACAGTTAAACTTCAGACTGACCAAACTGTCAGACAGTTAAATAATAGGGTGGCATGCTCTGAAGTCCTATTATGGCAGAGCCAGTACACTAGCAGCTCTCCAGCACATATGAGAGGAAAAACCCCTTGTGGAAGAAACCTGTTAGGGAACCATGGCTGTAAGATTGCTCTTTACTTCATGGCCCCAACATAAGCAGTGATCAAAGCATAGGTCAAGACCATTATATTCAGTCAGGTGAAGTCAGGTGAAGTTGAAGTGTTAGGGATTTACAAATACTGTGAGATACCCAGTTGTATGACATTAAGAACCTGACCAGACAGTTAAATAAAAGCCTGGCATGGTCTGGAGTCCCATTATGGCAGGGCCAGTACACTAGCAGCTTTCCACCACATAGGAGAGACAAAAAACCCTTGTGGAAGAAACCTGTTAGGTAACCATGGCTGAAGCATTGTTTTTTTCTTGGGCTTAGATGGTTATTGCCCACCTAATTGACATACTGTACAAACATGATTTCTCTATATTCTCTTGTAACACCAGGAATAGGGTGTAACTACAAATTCTTTGGCCTTCACTATGAAGAACAGTGACTCCTTTTTACTCAAGTACACTTGGAAGAACATGTTACATAATGGGTTAGCCTAGCCCATTTCTTATAGCGATAATGCACTGATCCTTTAACAGTGGGTTTCAGCCCCCTCTGCTTCTGAGCCCCCACAAAAGGTGCCAGCTAAACCCTTGAAGGGAAAAATAATACACAATGACTAAATAGACAATGTAAGTCATAAAGTGTACTAATGGCATTCTCTATGCTGGCCTCATAGCCGAGCCTGGTAGTGACCCCACTCTTCTGTGGCCGCCATCAGCAGCAGGATATGAGAAGGTTATTATGGTCTCCACTCTGCCCCCCGTCTCTTCTTCCCACTTCTTTGACCTTTTAGCTCTCTACCTTCCATTATCCACTGCCTCCTGCTATTATGGCCTTCTCGCCCGCTGCCGAAGGTCTCTGTGATGGCTTCTCTGCCTTTGTCGTGCTCTGTATTTTATGTCTTAATAAATGAATCTTGGTAGGTGTAAGGCTGTATATTGCACTATAGGTTATTATACATCGGACCCTTTATCTGCAGATATCATTGGTACCTGTGGTCTTATGGGTCATGGTAGGATGCAATGATCCTGCAAGTGAATTTATCAAAGATGGTCATTATGGGAAAAAATAAATACTACCCCGACGGGTTTCTACTACTTAAAGGGCATCTCCAGATCACAGGATGAGGGGTTGTTAAGCTAAAAATAACAAACTTTGTAACTTACTCACTTTCCTTCATTAAAGGGGTTATCCAGCACTAAAAAAACATGGCCACTTTCCCCCTACTGTTGTCTACAGTTTGGGTGGGGTTTTGAAACTCAGTTCCATTGAAGTAAATGGATCTTAATTGCAAACTGCACCTGAACTGGAGACAACTGTAGGGGGAAAAGTGGCCATGTTTTTGTAGCACTGGATAACCCCTTTAATGATTGAATAAATGATATTGGTCCCTGAGTCCTATGACATCACTGTGAGCTCTTATGATGTCACTACTGTGAATGATGTGCTGGCTTGATGGGCAGCTGGCCACCATGTCTATGTGACAGTGATTGGATTCCCAGCGTAGATACCTATACAGATGAGAAACCTTTTCAAAAGTTCAGTATGGCAGGTTTGCTTATTTTTGGCATAAAATTTACGGACGTCTGAGCTGGATAGTCGCAGACGTTTAGCTGTTTTGGTGCAGTTTAGCTGTTTGCTCACCAATACTTACCTGTCCGTGCTGCCCAGTGTCCTTAATCTCTGGTCTTCATTGTCCCCGCAGCCAAAATTCCGATCAGCCAATCACTAACTTAGGGACAGCACAGCAGCCAGTGACTGGCTGAGCCATGAGGGTGAGAGCCCACTCAGCCAATCCCATCTCAGTCAGTCCATAACTGGCTGAGTGACACCCTGGTCTGACAATCAGGGACTGACTAAGATGTGTGCAAGCTATGGCCAATGATTGGCTGAGAAGGTTGTCACACTCTATCTCAGTCAGGAATTGGCCGAGCGGGGTGGAGGCAGCCAGAGACACCAGAGATACAGAGGAGGACACCGGTGGAGTGCAGACAGGTGAGTGTACCATTTTTTTGTTTGTTTTTTAGACGTCCGGCCGCCATCTGCATTTGCAATTAAGCAAATTTTTGCCAGATTTCATTGCAAATCCAGATACCTTTATCCGTAGTTCTCTACCCAGTGGTAACATCCTATGTATATGGATGTCATGTTATCATGATGGGTTTATACTGCTGTCATGTGATCATGAAGGGCCTATACTAATGTCATGTGATCATGAAGGGCCTATACTGATGTCATGTGATCATGAAGGGCCTATACTGATGTCATGTGATCATGATGTGCCTATAGGGATGTCATGTGACCCTGCAGTCAATCCACAGAGGCCCTTGAGTTTACAGTTGTTGTCCAGGAAAAACTATAGGATAGACTATCAGTAGTTGATCGGTTGGGTGCTGAAAATGGAGTAAGAAGTAATAAACTTCAATGGCAGTGCTGGGGTACTCCCGTCTTGGTTCCTACTAAAGCGAATAGGAGCTGAGGGTGCTGCCACTACACGGAGTATGGAGCCTACTGTTTATGACTATTCATAGCCTGTGGTCCTCAGGCTGCCCCTAGTGGTGGTGGCAGGCAACCAGAATTCTATAATTTCCGTGTATACACATATATTGAGCGCTGAGCCCTATGGACATACATATTACGGAATTAATCAGCACAGACTCTGGGACCTATCTACATCCAATGAATTATTTTAAGTCATAATCACTTTTTTTCCCTTGAAATCTAAATCAATGAGCAAAGCAAAAAAAGACCAAAAAAAAAAAAACCCTGCACCAGCCCGGGCGTCGTGCAGCAGCTTTTTAAGTGGTCCTCTCGTCTCCGCTGCTTTGGCTGCTCAATAAAGCAGATAGGAATGACGGTATTACAGGCGCCGTAGCGGAACAGTTGTCTATAATCACATTAGGGCTCATATTCATACATCTAATTGCATGAATCCCCGAAATACACGCCGCCGCCAATTGAAATTCATCTTTATTCAAATTAGATTGGAAGCCAATGAAAAAGGAAATGAGAGCGTCTCCCAGGTAAAAGTTGAAAGCCGGAGCGTCGTCACATCATTGACTCCAGGTCGCAACGTTTCGGAATGTTTTGTTCGGGTTTCCTTACGTATAAAATGTATTTTTTTTTCTATAACCGCTTGAATGAAATCTCATTTCATCAAAAACACCTTGTATATTATCTGTCACATATTTTATCTACACCTCAAGCTGAGACATCGCCCCGGCAGAGGGATCACCGGAAGGTTATTAAACCTCGGCAGGAGAATATAGCTTCTGAAATGTGGAGAAATTACTTTTCATGACCACTTACAGTGAGCGCCAGATCTCAGGGAGGGAGAAAGCTTGCCTTAAAGGTGCTGTCCACTCCAAAGACATGTCCTTAAAGTGCTTTCAGGTGACTTTTCAGAATATACTGTATGTACATGAGGAGCAGCACTATTTCCACCCATTGTATGACATATAATAAGATATGACATTGATCACCAGTTTTCTCCTCTGCAATAATGTTCAGCTATCTACTCCATAGACGTGTCCTCAAAGTACTTTTATAGTTGACTTTTCAGAATGTGTGTACATGGAGAGAAACACTATTTCCACTCATTGTATGACATATAATAAGACAGTGATCACCAGTTTTCTCTCCTGTAATAATGTTCAGCTATCTACTCCATAGACTTGTCCTCAGAGTACTTTCAGGTGACTTTCCAGAAAGAGCTGTCCTGTATGTACATGAGGAGCAGCACTATTTCCACCCATTGTATGACATATAATAAGATATGACATTGATCACCAGTTTTCTCCTCTGCAATAATGTTCAGCTATCTACTCCATAGACGTGTCCTGAAAGTACTTTTATAGTTGACTTTCAGAATGTGTGTACATGGAGAGAAACACTATTTCCACCCATTGTATGACATATAATAAGACAGTGATCACCAGTTTTCTCTTATGTAATAATGTTCAGCTATCTACTCCATAGACTTGTCCTCAAAGTACTTTCAGGTGACTTTCCAGAAAGAGCTGTCCTGTGTGTACATGGGAAGCTGCACTATTTCCACCCATTGTATGACATATAATAAAATATGACATTGATCACCAGTTTTCTCCTCTGTGATAATGTTCAGCTATCTACTCCATAGACATGTCGTCAAAGTACTTTCAGGTGACTTTTCAGAAAGAGCTGTCCTGTGTGTACATGGGCAGCATCACTGTTTCCACCCATTGTATAACTTATAATAAGATATGACATTGATCACCAGTTTTCTCCTTTGCAATATTGTTCAGTTTTTCCAGGCTAGAAGGTGTAGACTAGCTGCTAGCTGCCATAAACTGCAGATACAGAAGAGGGGATCCTACAATTCTCCTCATGCCTGGACAGCCGAAGCTTTAGCTATTCAGGCATGATGGGAAATATAGTTTTGCAACAGTTAGAGGGCCATGAATTTGACACAGGTGCTTTATAGACTTCTATGGGCAGCTGTAACCTAATAGTTTAGAAGGGAAGAAGAAAAGAACCTGATAGGGGGAGAAAGAGGCATTATTCTCTGATAAGGTATATTATGTTTCTAATAAGATACATTAAGTTCCTTACATTCTTGTGTACTACTTATGTCAAGTGTATATATCTGTCCGTGCGTTCCGAACATAATTTTTTTTTTTCTGGTGCAAAGAGTCAAAGACACATACCATTGAAATGTTAAGAGCTGTAAAGCCTCCTCGCTCCCTCTCCCATCTCTATTCCTGCTTGAGTTAAAGACTGAGCCAGATCTCATTCCTGAGCACAATGTTTATGCACAGTGAAACATTGGGATATGGAAGCAGGACTCAGCCTTTAGCTGTCAAAGAAGGAGGGATAGGGATGGGAGGGGGAGCGAGGAGCACTTGACAATTTGCAATAGAGAATAAAATAGTTTTCTATGTTATAAAAGCACAGACATATATATACAAGGTATCATGTGTCTCCTTGCCCTATCAGCATCTAACAGTGTCAGGAGTCCAAAACATGAATTGCAGATGACAGACTCACTTTAACTTCTAGGAAAGCCTCCTGTAGGTGGCGGCAGAGAGAGCATGTTCCTTCTAATAGAGGATGTGCATTACTATGGTTACGA